>NC_133333.1:261223189-261538189 GCF_042186555.1 Aquarana catesbeiana
CCCACTCACTCCCATAGTGAGAAAAATAATTCAAGCGATAAAAATTAAAGATATAAATTACATATATAAAGAGCCTGAAGTATGAATTTACAGTTTCTAGAACTCTCCCTAACCAATTCTTTATATTTATATATTACACACACACAGATATAGATAAGATTTGTGCAGCTGCTGCTAGCCATAAAAGGTAAACCATATTTCTCCATTTACATGAAGGTCAGGTTAATATAACCCAGCACAGAGTTCCCCTTACATCGGAGTGTACAGGATCCCCCCTTACAGTGCAAGGGGGGGAATTTGATGTAAGAGGGAATGTTGCAGATTTTGGTGTAGGGGGGGGGGGGGGGGGGGGGTGCTGGTGACGAGATCACCTTATATCAGAGCTCACTGCATTCCCCTTTATGTCATTGTACACAGAGTTCCAACATGCATTTAAAATGGAAACTAATGTGGGGGTGGGGGGACTGTGGTCACCATAGAGCACCTTCCGCAGAGTGAATGCACTAAGGTAAAGGGGGGGGCTTACTGAATTAACAGGGAACCTTTATATCAGTGGCCCCCTTACCTTACTGTATTCACTGCCCCCTACATCAGTGATCCCCCCCTCAGACTGGCCTTGCTACGCTGTTACTGACCACCACTCCGGTGCACCGTACAGGGCTCAGTCCAATGGTCCTCTCTGGGCTCCAGCTTGATGGCTCTAATTTCATCCTATATTACACTACGAGACTGTGCAGACATGATACAGGAGATGATCAGAGACTGCAGACATAGTACAGGAGATGATCAGAGACTGCAGACATAATACAGGAGATGATCAGAGACTGCAGACATAATACAGGAGATGATCAGAGACTGCAGACATAGTACAGGAGATGATCAGAGACTGCAGACATAGTACAGGAGATGATCAGAGACTGCAGACATAGTACAGGAGATGATCAGAGACTGCAGACATAGTACAGGAGATGATCAGAGACTGCAGACATAATACAGGAGATGATCAGAGACTGCAGACATAATACAGGAGATGATCAGAGACTGCAGACATAGTACAGGAGATGATCAGAGACTGCAGACATAATACAGGAGACGGTCAGAGACTGCAGACATAATACAGGAGATGATCAGAGACTGCAGACATAATACAGGAGATGATCAGAGACTGCAGACATAATACAGGAGATGATCAGAGACTGCAGACATAGTACAGGAGATGATCAGAGACTGCAGACATAATACAGGAGATGATCAGAGACTGCAGACATAATACAGGAGATGATCAGAGACTGCAGGCATGATACAGGAGATGATCAGAGACTGCAGACATATTACAGGAGCGTGTTCCTGTGTTTTCATAGTGTGAACCTGCTCTGACCTGGAACCCACACTTTGCTGCACTAACTTGCCTGGAAGGGGGGCACTAGCAGATGCACCTGGAGCAATTTTGCACATCTCTTGTGGGGTGCCAAGGGCCACCCCTTCTGTGGCAGACAGCATCTCTTTAATTTGGGGGGGGGGGGGGGGGGTTGGGGGGGATATGTGCTAAGGGGGGTGGATTTCATAACCAAGCCCCCCTTGTAGCACAAGTCATAAAGTGCCCCCAAGAACATATCCTCTCCCCCCAAATCACTCAAAGTGAACTGTAGGCTTGCCCCCCCCCCCCCCCCACCCCCGGAAGACTCACTTTTCATTAGTTCAGGTGTTTAGTCATATTTGATCTCAGATGAGCCTCCTCCCCCTCCTCCTCCTCCTGGAAACATCACACAGCAGGAGGAGGGGGGGGGGGGGGCGGGTTCCGTTCACTCCACAGCTCTCTGCAATGTGTGTCAGGCAGCCGGGGACTGCGGGGGAGAGATGTCGGCTGACTCGGCTCTCTACGATAAAAAGTGGAGCTCGCGGCGGCGTGCGGGAACGAAACTAGCCCGCACAAGCTGCTGCCTGTGGGCATTCCATGACTGATTTGCCGGGAAAGGGTGAGGTATGGGCAAATTAGGCAGCCGTGCGGGGCCCCTGGGTTTGCGAGGCCTAAGGCAGCTGCCTAATTAGAGAGCCGCCTCTGCTTGGCAGCCAGCTAGGAATAGATTAGGTTCTTCTTATGTAATGTGCATTATAGACTGTAGTGCTAAAAGACTTCAAGTAAAAAATTGTACCAACTGATCTGAGCCTGGTCTGAAGTTATTCATAGGGGTGCATGTTGGTTCTGGCATATTAAAAGAAGCGGGTCAGTAAAGCACATGAGGGAGTATGAAGCTCAGCTACTACAAAAGGTCTACTCAACAAGTCAAGTGAGGGGAGTAATGTAGTTGCTATGGGTAACCAAGATTGAGAGCAAGGTACATTACAGCCAGTCGTGATGCGTGGTACCTGAGTAGGTGACAGGTCCACTGGTACCATGGGGGGGAGGGGGTCGATGTTCTTGGTGTGTGCACAGTAGGACCCCATTCTGTTACTGGGAGGGAGGTAACAGATACACTTGACTGGTGGAGAGGGCACAGGCTTAGCAGCATCCATCAAGTTATAGTGTGTAGTGACAAAGGACCGCGAGGGATTCTGCACTCTGTGGCTCTCCTCTAAGTCGAGGAACTGCCTTAGAATATCACTAAAGGCAAAATTTTTTTTTTTTTTTTAGTTTTGGATAGAGAGTGTAGAGGGAGTAGAACCCCTATCAGTTTTTATTGCTGGCTGTGCCCGTTAAGGAAATTCACCCTTTCTATATGTCCTGTTTACCATTCTCATTGAAAGTGAAATTTTTTCATTTTAGGTTGTCCCCAAAAAAAGAATAGGAGAAATCTTCCAATTGGGGGTAGGGGGTCACTAGTTTTGGGGACCTGGGAGTCCCAAAGGAATTCCCTCACTTCTTGTATGGCTATGGGACAGGAAGAAGGTAAAATGAAATCTCCCCGATGAGACAAGATGGCGGGGAAAAAAAAAAAAAAAAAAATCTGACAGAGGTTATAACCCTGCCTTGCTCCATCCAAAATGGAAAAGTTTTGCCTACAGTTCTACTTTGTTAGACTTTCACGTGATCACAGTCTCCGTCTGGTCCCGGGAATTAATGATCACGCTCAGGTACCCTATGTGTAGGGCGAGTGCCTCTGCTCCCGAACAATCATCTCCAATAAAAAGGAGAAGAGGGGTGAAGGGAGAACTTTAAACAAGACCAGGATAACTCCATAGTATAGAGAAAATGGAGTACTGCTTGAACCTTGAAGAAGGGGACATACCCGAACGCTTGTCCTGAAAAAGTGTACGTTAGTGCAAATAAAAAAAAAAAAAAATTCAAGTTAGACTTACCGGTAACTTGTTTTCCTTGAGTCTTTCAGGACAGCACTTGAGAGAGTGACTCCTCCCCTTGCCAACAGGAAACACCTCTTCCACCAAACTTTAAAAGGAGGCTCCTTTCCACACATTGTCAGTAGTAGTAGAGAACCTCCGGCCCCAAACTGGAACACATAATCGAGATATGATTAGTCACAGTATATATATGAAAAAACAATAGGGCGGGATGCTGCTGTCCTGAAAGACTCAAGGAAAACAAGTTACCGGTAAGTCTAACTTGAATTTTCCCTTATCGTCTTTCAGGACAGCACTTGAGAGGATAATAGAGACTTACCCCCCTAGGGAGGGACCACAGCCTGCAGAACCTTTCTGCCAAAAGCCTGATCACCTGCTGATAGGAGATCCAGTCTGTAATGACGGACAAACGTTAAGTAGCTTGACCACGTAGCCGCCTTACAAATCTGATCTGGGGTGGCACCAGCTCTTTCTGCCCATGTAGTGGCCTGGGCTCTTGTTGAATGAGCCCCAATTCCCAGCGGGGAAGATAAACCCATTTGAGAATAGGCTACAGAAATAGCTGTCTTAAGCCATCTAGCCAATGATGCTTTTGATGCTTGTTGGCCTTTCTTGTTTCCAGAGAAAAGAACAAATAATGAATCTGAAACTCTAAACCCTCCTGTTACTTCCAAATACTGTAATAGGATACGTCTTACGTCTAAATTGTGAAACTGCTCTTCCTTTGCACCCGAAGGGTTAGCAGAAAAGGTTGGTAGAGTAATCTCTTGAGACCTGTTACTAAAGCTTGCCACTTTTGGCAAAAACCCCGGATCTACTTTAAGGACAACTCTATCAGGAAAAACTGACAAAAAAGGCTCTTTTACTGATAGGGCGTGCAGTTCACTAATCCTTCTTGCTGAAGTAATTGCGACCAGAAAAATAGTCTTCAAAGTTAAATTCTTTAGGGATATGGCCTGTAAAGGCTCAAATGGTTCTTTTGCCAGAGCCTGCAGAACCACCGAGAGATCCCAATTTGGGAAATGCTTCACCGGTACCGGTCTCGACCTGGAAAGTGCTTTGGAAAATCTCATGATCAGAGTTTCTGAAGATAAGGATCTCTCCAGATAAACTCCCAAGGCAGCCACCTGCACCTTAAGAGTGCTGACCGCCAGATTCTTGTCTGCACCCTTTTGCAAAAATTCCAGCACTGAAACTAGGTCTTTAACCCCCCTATGTTCGGAATGACAGAAAGAAACATATACTTTCCATACTTTGGCATAAATATCCCTGGTTACCTTTTTCCTACTGGAAAGCAACGTAGCAGTTAAACGTTCTGAAAAGCCTTTGCTTCTCATTAATTGCTCCTCAGATACCAGGCAGTGAGCTTTAACCTGTCTACCCCTGGATGAAGCACTGGCCCCTGAATCAACAGATCCTGACTGAGCGGGAGATGCCAACATGGTTTGATTGCCAACTGCAGAATCGTGGAAAACCAAGCTCTCTTTGGCCAATATGGAGTAATCAAAATGATTGATACTCTCTCTTTCAGTATTTTCCTCAACACTAGAGGGATTAATCGAAATGGAGGAAAAGCATACCCCAGGTGAAAATCCCACGGATGTGCCAGAGCATCTATCCCCTGAGAGCAAATGTCTCTCTGAAGGGAGAAAAAATTCGGGAGCTGCGTGTTTTGTTTTGAAGCAAACAGATCAACCTGCGGAAGGCCCCAAACACTGGTGATTAATGCAAACACCTTCCTGTTCAGACTCCACTCTGATTCCTGAACTTTTTGTCGGCTCAGATAATCCGCTACTTCGTTCAATGTGCCTTTTAGATGGACTGCGGATAGAGATAGTAAGTGGTTCTCCGCCCACTCCAGAATCTCTACTGACAGTAAGTGAAGGGCCCTGCTTCTTGTGCCTCCCTGTTTGTTCAGGTAGGCTATGGCCGTGGCATTGTCCGACAAAATCTGGACATGGCAACCTATGAGGTTTTGAGAGAAGAAAGCTAATGCTAGGGCAACTGCCTTCAGCTCTCTCCAATTTGAGGATCTTTGGGCCTCGAACTGGGACCATGTTCCCTGCGCTAAGGCTTGACCCATGTGGGCCCCCCATCCCTGCAAACTGGCGTCTGTTGTGACCACTTTCCCGGTCGGAAAAGACCAAAGAAGACCTCTTTGCAGTACCACCTGACTTTTCCACCACCAAAGTGAACGTTTGACTCTGGTGGGAATCTTTACTTTTGTATCCAAACTCTCCGTCCTGTGGTTCCATGTCCTTAGAAGGAACCTCTGGAGAGTCCTGAAATGCAGCCTTGCCCATTGGATGGCTGGCATTGAAGAGGTTAATGTCCCCAGAGCCGACATAACCTTTCGGACTGAAATCAGTTGATTTGTTTGTAGTGCCGTTATTACCCTTTGGACCTTGATCTTTTTCTCTTCTGGGAGAAAAATCTTTTGCTCCACTGAATCTATCAAATAACCCAGAAACAGTACTTGCTGAGCTGGGATGAAATTTGATTTTTGAACATTCACTATCCACCCTAGTGACTCCAAATGACTGCGGGATTTGTTCAAATCCTCCTGCAACTTTTCCCTGGATGGGGCAAAAAAGAGGAGGTCGTCCAGATATGGAATTACCGCAATCGCCTGGAGTCGAAGAGGGGCGAGAGCTTCCGCCATTATCTTCGTAAAAATACGAGGAGCTGACGACAGGCCGAAGGGAAGGGCCCTGAACTGAAGATGTATAATCTCCTTGCCCATATTCACCGCAAACCTCAGGAACTTCTGGGACTGAGGTGCTACAGGAATATGAAGATAAGCATCCCTCAGATCGATTGATGCCATAAAACAATCTTTTGTCAGAATGTTTCTGACCGTGAAAATTGAGTCCATACAAAACTTTTTGTATAGGACTGACTTGTTCAGGGGTTTTAGGTTGAGGATAAGACGGAAGTTTCCGGATGGTTTTCTTATCAGAAAGATGTGTGAATAGAAACCCTGACCCTGTTCTTCTGGGGATACTGGTATCACTACCCTCTGGTGCCTCAGATCCTTTAAAAGGTTCTTCATGGCCAGAGCCTTTGTTAGATCCCTTGGTAGGTTTGTTACAAAGAATCTTTCTGGCGGGCGATCCGAAAACTCTATCCTGTAACCTTGGGACAGCATGTCCAAAATATATAGACTTTCTGTCATGCTGGCCCAAAGGGGAAGGAAACTTTGAAGCCTTCCCCCCACTGGTACGCACAAGTCATTGTGCTTTACCGGAGGCTGCAGGAGGATGGAAAAGGACATTTCCTTTGCCTTTACCCTTCTGCAATGCCCAATTTTTTCTTTTCTCCTGGGGTTTGGTTTGTTCTTGAGCCCTTTGGGAACGAAAAAACCGTTTAACTGGCTGCTTTTTCTTTTTGATGGGAAAAGACTTCTTTTTATCAGCAGTTCTATCTAGAACCGCATCTAAATCAGGTCCAAAAAGCAAGTCACCCAGGAACGGTATCCCACACAGCTTGTTTTTGGATGCCGCGTCCCCCGGCCAAGTTTTCAACCACAGAGCCCTTCTGGCTGAGTTGGCTAGGGCAGCAGATCTAGCTGTCATTTTAATTGATTCCGCTGAAGCATCCGATATAAATGCGACAGCGGCAGACAGAGTTGAAAATGAATCCAAAATTTCTTGTTTTGGTGAGTCTGCTGAGATATGGGCCTTAAGTTGCTCTAACCAGAACTCCATATTTCTGGATACCACTGTAGTTGCCATAGTAGGTTTAAGATTTCCCATGATGGATTGCCAAGCCCTCTTTAGTAGCTGGTCCATCCTTTTATCCATGGGATCTCTCAACACCCCCATGTCCTCGAATGCCAAATCTGTAGACCTCGAGACCTGGGAAAACGCGGCATCTAGTTTGGGGTTTTTGTTCCAAACCGCCGCTGGATCTTCATCAAAAGGGAAACGCCTTTTTAAGGCTTTAGGAAAGAAAGGCTTTCTCTCTGGCTCTGCCCACTCTTTCTTAATAGCTTCAGAAATAACAGAGTGTACTGGGAAATTGCGATTTTTGTGCTCGCTAAGCCCTGCATACATTTTATCATGCAGAGATAACTCCTTTCTTTCCTCCTCCAGACCCAGTGTGGTATAGATTGCTTTTAACAGGCCATCTACCTGTTCTAAAGACAATTTAAATCTTGAAGGTAAATTTTCTCCTTCCTCACCCTCATCAGAATCCTCAGATTGAGAGGGGGAATGTCCCTCTGGGGTAGGAGATGCCTCAGTCTCCATCACCGGGACTATAAGTGAGCCTTGGGAGGACTGTGAGGTAGTAGGCTGACTCAGGGATGGGTTTGCTAGGGAAGAGCGAAATGATTGAATAGTCGCATCAAGTTCCTTTTTAACTGATGCAATCAAGTCGCTGCAAGCGGAAGAAGCTTCTTCTTTAACTAGCAAATCAATACAAGCTTGACATAACGTCTTCTTCCATCCTTCAGGTAGCTTGGATTTACATGAAGGACATTTTCTTTTTGCCACTGGATCAGAGCTCTTGGCCTGCCATGAGACAAAAGAAGAAACCATCCCAGTGAGACAACCTGTCCTATACCCAAGGATGCTCACCACAGGTGCACAGTAAGAGCTAACTGCTTTATGTGCCCAGACAGGCCCCTGCCACCGGGGGGGGGGGGATAGAGAGAGAGAGAGAGACCCCACAGTACAGGGAAGACAGTATACAACTGCACCTTACCTGGGCCTTGCTGGTGCCTGTGCCTGTCCCACTCGCTGCCGCCATCGATTCCATCGAGGAGCGCTTGCTGTGTTTGTGTGGCTAAACGCCGGTTCCGGACTCCAATAGCGCCAGTGCGCCGGACCAGAACCGCTAAATAAGCACCAGCCCCGTTCCTCCCCTTTCCCTCTGCGATTTCCGGCGGAAATGACGCCGCACGCCTGTTCCGTGGGCGCCGCCCCCTCCGGATGCCTCACTTCCGGCGGATGGAGCCCCGCTGCCATCCCCAATATGGCGGCGGTGCAATGAGCAACAGGCGGTGGACCTGAGAAAAAAATATAGTAAACGGCCACCGCCTGTCTTGCCGCCGCCTAGGAGCGATGCCCACGACAGTCGGACTCACCCTGAGCCCATATGAAGAGGGAGAGGGAGCCCAGCCAGCAGCACTTCACCTCAGCTGTGGAATGGGAGGAACAGCTCTCATGAGGTAAAAGGTGTTTGATGAAAAAAACCAGGAAACCTGAGCTCCCAGGACAGCACCTGAGAGCCCTGACTTCCCCACGAAGTGTTCCCTCCGGAGGAAACACAAAAACTGACAATGTGTGGAAAGGAGCCTCCTTTTAAAGTTTGGTGGAAGAGGTGTTTCCTGTTGGCAAGGGGAGGAGTCACTCTCTCAAGTGCTGTCCTGAAAGACGATAAGGGAAAAAAAGTATCACGGACAGAACTCAATTTTTTGTCACAATTGCACTAATACGGCTACAATCACATCAAGTATCCATAGTATAGAAATATTTTTTTGGGCAAGACACGTGTTGGGTCAGTCAGACTGAAGTAAGCAAAACCAAAAAACTGAGTAGACAAGGAGAGAAAAAAAAAAAAAAAAAAAAAAAAACAACACCACACAAACACCTTCAGTTTGAGATTTCCTTTTACTTGTTCTGAAGAAAATGAGAAGAAATCTCTAAAAGCGATTGAGCTTTCCTTCTAAATGCCGCGTACACACGAGCGGACTTCTCGTCGGACTGAACTCCGAAGGACTTTAACGGAGTCCAACAAAACGGACTTGCCTACACACGATCCCAAAGTCCGACTGATTCGAATGTGATGACGTACACCGGACTAGAATAAGGAAGTTGATAGCCAGTAGCCAATCGCTGCCCTAGTGTCGTTTTTGGTCCGTCGGAATAGCATACAGAAGAACGGATTTTTCAATAGTACTGGAGTCCGTCAGAAACATGTTCTATTTCTAAAGTCTGTCAGAAAAGGTCAGATGAAGCCCACACACGATCGAATTGTCCGCCAGATTCGTTCTGTCAGACCTTCGCTGTCGAAAAGTCCGGTTATGTGTACGCGGCATTAGAATGGTCATAGAAACAGGGGTCCCCATTGGAGGATTTCCCTCACTTCTAGTGAGAACTGTAAAAAAAAAAAAAAAAAAAAAAAGTTTTCAATGTAAACAGGATACCCATTTTAAAGTTACGAGTTCCAGTATTAGTTGTGTATATCCTTTGTATTCCTGTCACCCTAAGGAAGGCAGTCTTAGGCCTCAAACCGGCATATATATATATATATATATATATAAAAAAAAAAAAAAAAAAAAAAAAAAACACCACAGCCTGTTTCTTTTGGGTGCACTGTGATTATTTTGTCTGTCTTTCAGACAATGTGATATTCCTCCTCATTCTCTTGGATTTGGCAACAGCTCTACCAGAGTCCTCTTCATGTCACACCAATGGACATTGAGTGCAAAAGGAAAGTTACTGGACTAATTCCATACTTTTGGATCCCACCAAAGCTTTTGGGCACCAATGAAGGGGGTCTGTGCCCGAGCCCCTGAAAACGCATTAGCCATTTCGGGTCACTTTAGTACAAACTAGTGAGAAACATTGATGCCCGTCTTCCTTTTCCCACCAGAGTCCTCAGCTTTGTGGTGGCCTGTTGTGCAGGGGGTGCCCCATATCTACAGAATGGTTAAAAAAAAAAAAAAAAAAAAAAAAGCGCTAATAAATGTAATAAAAATCGTAATAAATGTGCCAAATAAAATGATAGACTCACAAGTCCATATACAAAAAACATCCATCTGCAAACAAAAATGAACCTCTGGTGATAAGTGATGTGGAAATAACTGGAAAATAAATGTCCAAACACAATGAGCCAACACCAAATGTAGAAAAACCAAGAGCGGTGGAAATGGGAATACGACGACTGTCCGTAGAGGCAACCTCAAATGGAGAAACCATCAACAATTAAATGCCATATGGATGCTCTTACCGGAACTGGTGGACTCCAATGTCAGCAACAGGGTCATGTAGGCAGATGTACGGATATCTGGATGGTTCAGACCTCATGGATGGGATCCAAGGAAACCGAAAGGTGACCTCCAATCCAAGGACTGTCAGGGTAGGATTTTGATGGTAGCTTCACCAGGGAGAGACATATCTGCTCACATCCAGAAGATATGTGGAAAAAAATAATGGCTTCCACATAGTGCCGGTAAAAGGAGGTATTTTTATTTCTAAAAACCGACCACAAATAAAATGAGGGCAATGTGAAGAGCAATGAAACAGTCCATATCTACACACCGGACACATCGATTCCAATTTTTTTTAAAGTACATGATTAGAGCCAGGAGGCGCTAATAGGCTTCGAGAAGGTGGGCTCAGGGCACAAAGCACTGCACCCCGAGTACACCCACGTGTGTGACAATAGCAAAATTTGCTTTCATCTCCCTCATTCTCCTGGCCAATCAGGAGGCCCCCCCGGAGCAGGGAGTCCTAGGACTCGCTGGCCAATCATGTTTCAAGACACCCCACACAACCAAACACCAGCACTGCTCAGCTACCCAAAATAAAGCCAGCGAGCTCAACAAAATGAAAGTCTGTTCTAATACTTGACCAGAGTACAAGAGTAACCAGGACCTCGTAACCATACCCAAGAAGAGCCTGACCCAAGTCACTGCACTTCATAGGGTGCCACAGATTACCTGAAAATGTTAGCTGATGAGTGGATTTGCCACCATTGGTTTTAATCTGCAGAGTCACCGAATAATACATAACTGTTCAGTCACAAGATTTAGTCCTAGGTCCGCAACTTGACAACCACAAGAGTCGAGATAAAATATGCACAAATTTTATATTATACACACACACACACACACACACACACACACACACACTCTGTATTTTATCTTAACATCTCATATGGCCTCCTAAATCAGGCTGTCAAGTCCCAGTAGTTACCACCTTTTCCTCAAGTCAAACCCGAAGACTTCAGTGTCGCACAGCAATTTTTTTCATAGTATGCATAGATGTTGCTATTAACCCAGACACTTGATTCCAAACCCAAACTGTCCAGGTGAATCCCGAACAGGTGGCAACCCTACTTACCAGGAGGATAATTCTAGTGAGCCATGGCTTCTGGTTCATATAATATGCCATCAGATCACCAAGAGATATCCAGTTTGCCTTCAATCATGCAGGCTGGATGGTGACAATGAGGATTGCAGCTGTATTTTAACATATTGGTACTTTGAGCGGTATAAAAATTCCAGACAGAAGTTCCATTAAAGCTAGACCTCAATACACTAGCTGCTGCATCACATACAATTTCTGTAGTCTGGGCACAGATGCGGTTTTACGAGCAGTAAGCCAAGTCTCCCCTCACCTCTCTAGCTGCAGGTACTTTGAGGTAATGCCATCTTCAAAAGAAGTAGCTTTTACCACCTGGTCTTTACCTTAAAAGACTGGCAAAACCCCACTTTAACATTTAGGATAGATTACTAGGATCTAATGGAAATTCCTACTCTTCTGGATATCGTAATCCACAGTTACAGCAGAAGAACACGCAAGAAATTGCAATAGCTTTGCTTAAAAGCCATGGAATGTAGCCAAGCTGGAGTTGACAGTCTTACATATCCAGTTTAATTGAAAGTTTTAACCCCAAAAACAAAGATCTTTCCCCATCATGGTCCTAAAAACAAGAACTTATGCAGTCAATCTGTCCGAAACCCAAATTTGAAGTCATCAAGCAATAACGCAAACTCCCTCCCGGCATGCTGCAATGCACCAAAAAGCCACTCGAGGCCTGTATTGTTTAAAAAGGTTTTATTATACATGAAATTTAAATAGCAAAATTAAGACAAAAACAAAACACAAACATTCTGTTCATTGACTTGCAGGAGCATGGACAGTAGAATTAGGATGCTCTCCAGCCAAGATGTTCTTCATGGCGCTCTCAACCTCTCGCTTTGTGATGGTCCTTCTCTTGTTGTACAGGCTAAGTCTAGCAGCTTCAGAAGCCACGGAACTCATTAGGTCCTTTGAGATATGGATGCTCTGCTCCTGACCACTCTGAAAAGACAAAAATTAACTGTTGGACTAAAGACCACATAGATCTTCTGCTCCTGACAAAGGTCACCCAATCAATGTTCACAAGTAAAATAAAGGTTCTCAATCACATTTACATTAAAATGTCACTTAATGCTACTAGGGCTCCAAAAAAAAAAAAAAAAAAAAAAAATCTTGACTACGGGAGGACAGACCATCCCATCACCAGGAATTGATACATTGGGTGCCTTTTACAACAAAGAGTTCACCTTTGCACAGAACTTTGACCTTTACTGGTATATTGGATGTCCCATTTGCTTACAAGCTTTTAGTGCTACCTAGGTTACATCAAAATATATAAAATGGGCAAGGGGTGCACCAATACTTCAAAATTGGTTTTAGTGGCCACCTGTTACCATTCGTTCAGATCTACAGATACCGAAGGCAAGATCTCTGCACTAGAGCCCCTCAAAGACTGGGATTTTTAGTGTTATGAAAGTCAGCAAGAATGCATCTTACCTGGTCAGATCTTATACAAATCCATTTACAGTTTATCATGCAAGATTGCAGTCAAGACTCAAAGTGGCTTGCAACAAGATAGAATGCAAGTAAATCTCTAAACTGATCACCTCAGATGTGAACCATGTTCTAGTCCAAATCCATCTGAGGGGTGCAATGAAAAGCCCAGATTTCTTGCTACCATTGGAAGGACATGATGATATTTATGGTTATGTTGGGAGCCATTAGATAAAACTGCCCATTGAAGAAATCTCAGTATGCTGGTACAATGTCAACTATACCAGCCATCTTACAATAGGAGGAACTTGAGGTCCACAAGTCTGTCACCTCACCAAGATACAAGCCAAGTCATCACAGCCTGCCAGGGACTTCAGAGTCAACATATTTGTGAACCACGAGATCTGGGGGGATTACAAATAATTAATGCTGTTAATTAGTCACAACAGATCAAGGTAAACCCAGCACACTAAACTAAACAAACAAAAAAAAACCCTCAGGAAAAATTGGAAAAAGTCAAACATCCCTTGAGCACTTTGGGTGATATCTACAGACGGTGAAGATGTTCTACTGTCATACACAGCACTTCAACTACCAAGATTTGGTCACAAGAGCCATCACTTTTATGGACTTTTCTTTCACATACATGAACTTTCATCTCACCTTGATATATGCCTATTATGTACCTCTTATGATTCAGTTATCTGTGGTCCAAATAGGTTTCGTATGTCAAAGATCACCACGTTATATCCATTGTTTGGTTGTTCACAATTGGTGTCATCACTATAGCACATATATAGGCATTCTATTCATGGTCATATATCATCCTAGTACACTTAAAGGAATTGTTCCTGGGTTTACTCATTGGATTTGTGTTTTTTTAGTTTAATCCAACTAGGTAGGCTGGTGTGTTTGAATGTTCCCATTTTTTCATGAAATTTTTTAAATCCAATTTAATGGTCCACCATTATCGCTTCCCACTTATCTCTTCCAATCACTAGTGATTTATCATTTAGTTTTTGGGATCAGCAGAGAGAGATTTATATAGATAAATTTTTGTGTGTGTGGCATGGGATTTTTTTTTTTACTACCATTGAAGCCCAGCACACAAGTCATTTATCCCTTCTGCATGAAACGGTCACAGAAATGTAGGAAACCAAGTCAAGGGGAATATAATAAAACACATACCCCACGACATCAAGCAAAGATACTGAATTATAATTAGGAGCTAGTTAGGAAGTCTGAGGTCACCATGTCTTAGCTAAACCATCCCATCTGAACACCAAATGGTCCACCTGGATCTTCAGTTTGTCTGTTCAGTGGAGCTCCTACCTGTTTTATTACCCTGTAGATATAACTGGAGTATTTTGCCCTGATGTTTCTTCCCATGGTCCTTTGAAGTGTCTTCTTGCTCATAGACTCCTTCACATTAACAGGAGAGGACTCCATTCTGGAATTTGTAATGATCTGGTGAGGAGATTATAATAATGAATGAGGCATTGATTGAATATTGGTACAGTATAACAAAACCCGCACTTCTGCACTTGCTTCTTGGATCAGAAAGCCGACCACCACACTGGCATTTGCCATCTGATCTCCAAATCTCAGTACATTGGGTGAACATTTAACCTCCTCAGGACTTTGTATTGTCAACTGCACCCATCAGGTGATAGACAGGAGCTTTGTGCCAACCAGGATGACTGCCCAGATGGCCCAACTTATAGTTTTAAGTCCGCAAGAAAAGTCTGTCCCCTGCTAGCATGGTGCAGGGAAGGACCTTTGCCCACTGTGTAAAGTACGACATAAAGCTCAGACGTCAGATTGTGCTTCAATGATTCAAGAGACCTAGTTAAAAAAAAAAAAAAAAAAATTTAAGGCACTCCATAAGTTACCTTTCTTCTGAAAGAAACTAGTGCTAAAAAAACCTAAAGGCTTGTAAATACAGGGTCACATGACTGCAATACTTTTAGATGAAAGTCCCAGGCATAAAACAGGTGTTGTGTAAACCTGATAAGGGAGCATCCTTGAAGTCCATTGATCTTCCTGTTCTCAGGAACTACTTTTGGGTGCGGCACTGCATCGATCCGGACAGTGCCATTTCCAGCAGTAGGATTCGATTATCTGACATGCCAAATTGGCCCAATGTGAACGTGAGCTCAAGACTAGTCCAAACATGCTCCTCCCATTGTGGAGGGAGTAGGGCAGCCTTTCAACAACCTCTTGAAACAACTTCCCAATCATTAACTGCACATTGGCACATGGGCATGGTCAGTAAATCAATTGGTATGTTCTCCCTTCTGTTGCTCAGGTGAAAACTCCTAGATGGATTGTTCAGTGGAGATGGGATAGGACCACCATAAGTTTGCCCCCACCCTATAAAATTTGGTAGTTATGGGAGAAGGAGCCCCTTAGTCTGGTGGTCAGTGGAAAATGCTCCTTGTGTTGATGGTCAGTGGAAAGACTACTCTTCATACAAGGTTTGGGGCATCAATTACACATCTGAGAAAAATTGCTCAAGAACCCCCTAGAATAGTGGTCTGAGGGGCTGGATGTGGCCCTTTGCGCATTATTCCACCAAACACCAATGGAGTACCATTCCTACTACAGATCCCATAATTGGGGCACTATTCCTCCAATTAAAACCAATGATGGGACATTGATGTCAGGGCATTTTCTACTCCCACAGGATACAGTCTGGCCCCCCTAAAGCCTGAAGGACAGTTTGCAGACCTCTGCCCTAGAGCAGGGGTAGGCAACCTCAGCCCTCCAGCTGTGGTGAAACTACAAATCCCATCATGCCTCTAGGGGGTCATGCAAGGTCTTATGGACTTTCAAAACAGCTGGAGGGCTGAGGCTGCCTACCCCCTGCCCTAGAGGAGCCCTGGTTAAGAAAGGCTATGATGGGGAACACCTGTCAGTTTGTCACCATCTGTCCCATTTAAGAGGAGATCTCCCTTTACTTCCTGTCTGTCCTATAGAGACAACAGAAAGTAAGTTTCCCCAAACATGATAAACCTCTTAGAAAGTTACCACTGCAACAAACATCCTCATTGAAAGATTCTCTGCCCCTCTTCTCTCCCCCCCCCCCCCCCCCATTTTCTGGTGGAAACTTAAATACAATTCAATTGTATCTACCCAGTGATTAGAGATACTGCAACAAACACCCGATGGTCTGCTAACCCCTCACCACTAAAAAGTTTGGCCTTTAGATATACCTTTAAAGCACTTGCACACAGGTTTCAGCTTGTATAAGCATTGTGTATAGAAAAGATTTAACAAATTGTTTTCAAATCAGGCCAACTCCACCCTTTGGACCAGGTTACAACATATTTAGGGCTTAACATGCTGCAAATTGGACCCCCCCCCCCCCCCCCCCAATCCACACAGTTGCATTCAAAGTTTTGTGAACTACAAGTCCCATCTACCACAACAGGCAACTTGTAGGTTTCAATAAAACAAGTGCTGCAAATACTGTACTTGCAGAAAAGTCTACATGAGCCACGAGGTGCTGACCCACGAGCGGAGGGGCTGAGCCTGTGATCCACCGGTTGTGGTTGCAGTGCTTTGCAAATAATTTTGTAAAAAGTTGGACATTTAACAAATCTTAATAGGAATTCTGTCACTTTTAAGCAATTTGAAGGATTTAGCACTAGAAACTTGCTGAAATCCTGCGTGCTTGTTTAGGGCCCATTCACACTAGCTTTGCTTTCTAAAGAGCAATCTACATTCAGAAGTTCTTCTCAGAGCATTTGACAGGCTGTGAGGAGACGCACCATTTCACTGTCCTCTTTAACCCCCCCCCCCCCCCGAACTCTGTACCAGCATGCCATGATTGCAGAGCAGCCCATTCACTTGAATAGGTCGCATTCAGCAAGCAGTAGCGCCCATGGAAAGCAGTCAGGGGGTTTAATTCCTGATGTGACATGTGTACCCCCCCCCCCCCCCCCCCAGCCACTGCAGCAAAAAGCACAGCCAAAAACGCAGAGGAGTTCTACCACCCGCTACTGTAGAGGAACAACCAGCTCACACGGTGCGGAAAAGTGCACTCCCCTTGTCATCTGCAGTGACTATCAGTGCTATGTGAACGACACCCCAAATGCAGAGAGTTGGCCTGCACCACATCGCAGGGTACAAAAACTACCATGCAATCTGGTTGCAGTGAGATTTGAATGGGAGAAAAAAAATAAATAAAATAATCGCACTGTACAAGTATCAGTTGCAGGTTCCTGTGCAATTCCTTGTGTAAACCTAGGCTTGGGGGGGGGGGATGGGTAACAGCCAACACTTTCATTAAAAGCTGTGTTGAGTGGCGCTTTAAACCACTACAACTAAGATGGCTAAAAAGCATTGCAAAAGGCTTGATGGACACACCCAGGGTCAGGACAAGCTCATCTAGAGCCCAGGACAAAAACCATGCCAAGCTGCGCCCCTCAAGATGTAGGAACATAAATTCTCTAGTACAAATCCACCCCCTTACAGCACAAATATCTTTTTTACCACCCCCAAAAATCACAAACGCCCCTCCCCAACATTCACCTCTTCCAGCACATTCTCTACCCCTCAAATTTCCCCTCTGAGTAGTGCCAGTGCCCAGGGCAGCCGTCCCTCATGCCCACCCCGTACACACCTTATATAAAGCCAAAGCCCCCCCCACCATGTACAAGGCCTATAGAAACAATGGGTTATTGGGTACCTAAAAACTTTAAAATCCTAGTTGCCTGGCTGACCCTCTTGCTTCAATAATTTGAAAAGATCAAAGCCAGCAACTGACCTGAACAGGAATATGAGAAAAAAAAGCCCCCAACACACACACACACACACACACACGGGGGGGGGGGAAATGCATCACTTACCAGTCTACATATTATATAGCCCCAAAAGATCAAAGCCAGCAGAACAGCCAGGTAACTGGTATTTTTAGGAAGGCAGCATCAGACAACATCTCATAGCTCCTATAAGTACCAGCCATATAAACATTCTATTATACAGACCTACAAACTAGTGCAGCTTTGAAAAAAAAAAACATAATACAAAATTTAAAAAAAAAAAGCACATTATGAGACAAGCAGCAAACAAAGACATCCCTACCAGAGATCACAGCTCTGCAAAGACTAAGAGGTCAATGATCTTCTAGGAAGCTGCTCAGGTGATATATATATATATATATATATATATACCCAGTGAGGGATGACTTCCCCACGTGGGATGTCTATAGCTCACACCTGATTCTGGTTTCCTATGCTAATGTTAAAGCTGCACAGTGGATTTGATTCGCGCTACACTGGAAATTTTTAGCTGCTCAACCATTCTACTGAAATACTTTATAATGAAGAGGAACTGATCACTAAACAGAATAAATGGCTCCCAATGGGGTAAGATAAACAATTAGCACTGCTGACCTGCTAAAGTTCTTATATATAACCTTCCCCTACACTCAGGAAATCTCTATGCTACTTATGAATTGCTAAAGCCTCTCAGACAAATGTGGTGAAGAGCGATTCGTTTTGGATTGCTATTAAGAGGGCAATTGACAGGCAGTGAGGAGTTTTTTTTTTGGTATGACCTCCTCGCCGCCTGTCCAGGGCCGTCTTTAAGGCAGGGCAAAAGGGGCAGCTGCCCTGGTCCCTGTCATTGTTGTGGTGCCCACACAGGCGTTGCCAGGGGGGGGCGGGCCGCACCGGGTGACACCCACCAGAGGGGTGACACCTGTGGGCAGCGGCACAGCTCGCTAACACCGCACACCGCACAGTCCTCACCCCTACACAGCGCTGAGCGGACCGAAGCCGCCTCCCCCTCCTCTCTGTTTACGGATGGAGAGGGGGAGGAGGAGTCTGAGGGACACATGCCACTGTGCCTATCCCACACTGTTCTGAGGTCTGTAAAGTTTTTATCCAAATAGACATGTGCTGGGGGGAACGCTATGGGAGGGGGGTCTGCACTGAGGGGTTGGTCTGCATTGATGGGGGGTCTGCACTGAGGGGGGGTGTGCTGATGGAGGGGGGTGGTCTGCAATGAGGGGGTCTGCATTGTGGGGGTGCCTGCACTGATGGAGGGGGGTCTGTCATGGGGGGTGTGAACTGATGGAGGGGGGGTCTGCAATGAGGGAGGGGAGGTCTGCACTGATGGAGGGGGGTCTACACTGGGGTATATAGTGATAGAGTGGGGGTGTCTATACTGATAGAGGTGGTCTGCACTGAGGGGGGTCTATACTGATAGATGGGGGTCTGCACTAAGGGGGTCTACACTGATAGATGGGGGTCTATGCTGATAGAGGGGGGGCTATACTGATAGATGGGGGTCTGCAATAAGGGGGCTATACTGATGTAGGGGGTCTGTACTTAGTGAGGGGGGTCTGTACTTAGGGGGGGGTCTATACTGAGAGGGGGGTCTGCAGTTAGTGGAGGGGGGTCTGTACTGAGGGGGGCTATAGTTGGTGGAGGGGGAGTGACACCAATTTTTTCCGCACCGGGTGACACCAAACCTAGTGACGCCACTGGGTGCCCAAAGCAGCTGCCCCATACTTGCCAACTATCCCAGTTTAAATTCGATTGTCCCTTGAAGTTTTAGTCCTGTGCTGTGTCCTGATATCTTAGTGTGAAGTGCTGCTACTAATGCTGCCCAGCTCTGCCCTATTGTTGTGTACAGATGACTCAACTGCAGACCCTGTGTTTACATGTAAATAACTGGCATTCATATGTACATAGCTGCAGCTGGCGGCATAGATATGTAAATAAAGGTGGTATTCATATGTATATCATGCCCCCCCTGCAGTGAGGAGATGATGTGCTGTAACCTCTAGAAACCAATCAGTGAGCAGTATTACTGTACAGTAATCTCTAGCAACCAATCAACATGCAGAAATCATGTGCTGTAACATCTAGCAACTAATCAGTGAGCCGTAATGTGTGCTGTAACCTCTAGCAACCAGTTAGTGAGCGGTAATGATACACTGTAACCTCTTGCAACCAATCGCAATCGCTGCCTGATCTGATACAGTAAACTGATTTTGAGTCTAGCTGCTATTTATTGTATGTCTCAGAGCAGGTGGAGAGCGAAATTGTATTGGGGCGGGGCCCAAGAAAACGTTTGCCCAGGGTCCAATCAATATTAAAGATGGCCCTGCTCTGGGCCGTCTTTAAGGCAGGGCAAAAGGGGCAGCTGCCCTGGGCCCTGTCATTGTTGTGGGGCCCAAATCAGCTGCCTCATACTTGCCAACTATCCTGGTTTAAATTCCCTTGTCCCTTGAAGTTTTAGTCCTGTGCTGTGTCCCGATATCTCAGTGTGAAGGTCTGTTACTAATGCTGCCCAGCTCTGCCCTATTGTTGTGTACAGATGATTTACCTGCAGACCCCGTGTTTACATCTAAATAACCAGCATTCATATGTATATCATGTCCCCCGAGGTCATATCCACCATCACCTATACTGAATGCTGCCCACTGGGGAGGTAAAGGGACATGCTTGAAAGTCCTGCCTACAACTGTGGTCTTTAAGCCTAACAGCCTGTTCTGCAAAGGTCAGCAAATTAGTGGGGGGGGGGGGGGGTAGTGTGGGGTGTGCAGAGGTAGGCATAAAAGGAATTACAGTTTGGGGTACTCAGGTGAGAAAGGAGGGGATGTATAGAGGTAAGGAAGGTGGGTGCAAAGATGAGCAGAGGTGATAGGTAGAGTTAAAGGGGGGGGGTGTTGGAGTGGGGGGGATGGGGGAGGTTTGGGGTGCAGAGGTCAGCAGGGCTTTTCAGATACAAAGCTGTACTGACAGGGAGGATATAGATGGCGGTCATGTGTAGGACAGGCCATTCATTTCAAAGGCCTTCTCTATGCGCTGGAAATGTGGAACAAAGTCTCAAACCCTTCTTCAAAATCACACGGTGCGAAGGCACATGTCATCAGATGAGTGAGGGTGTCATTAACAATTAATGGCACTTCTGTGTATCTACTAAAGGGCGGCACATTTCTGTGGTGTCAGGAAAGGGATTTTGCATGTATTCCTGACACACACAAATGTGAACACAGGCTAAATGTCTCTGTTACATTGGTGGTCAGTGTAAATCCCCTTTACATTGGTGGTTACTGTGAAATTACTGTGAATGCTTCTATTACATTGGTGGTCAGTGTAAACCCCTATTACATTGGTTGTCGGTGTAAACCCCTATTACATTGGTGGTCGGTGTAAACCCCTATTACATTGGTGGTCGGTGTAAACCCCTATTACATTGGTGGTCGGTGTAAACCCCTATTACATTGGTGGTCGGTGTAAACCCCTATTACATTGGTGGTCGGTGTAAACCCCTATTACATTGGTGGTCGGTGTAAACCCCTATTACATTGGTGGTCGGTGTAAACCCCTATTACATTGGTGGTCGGTGTAAACCCCTATTACATTGGTGGTCGGTGTAAACCCCTATTACATTGGTTGTCAGTGTAAACCCCTATTACATTGGTGGTCGGTGTAAACCCCTATTACATTGGTGGTCGGTGTAAACCCCTATTACATTGGTGGTCGGTGTAAACCCCTATTACATTGGTGGTCGGTGTAAACCCCTATTACATTGGTGGTCGGTGTAAACCCCTATTACATTGGTGGTCAGTGTTGAAACTCCTCTTTATATTGGTAGTTGGTAAAAAAATCAACATTACCATTGATCACACCCTCCCCTTCCCCCCAGCACTGCCACTGATCCCAGGGGTTCTAGGATCCCTAGGAGTTTTCTGTCTATTGATGGGTCCCCTCACCACCCCAATCCATGGTGTGCAGGCAGTGAGGAGAGCGAAATTGCATGGGGGGGGGGGGTTGCCAAGAAAATGTTTGCCCAGGGTCCAATCAAATAATAAAGATGGCCTTGTGTATATATATATATATATTGAATGACAAGCGTCATGTACGGAGGAAATCAGGCAGCGCTCATCACGTGGCCAATACCATCCCTACAGTGAAGCATGGTGGTGGCAGCGTCATGCTGTGGGGATGTTTTTCAGGGGCAGGAACTGGGAGATTAGTCAGGATTGAGGGAAAGATGAATGCAGCAATGTACAGAGACATCCTTGATGAAAACCTACTCTAGAGCGCTCTGGACCTCAGACTGGGGTGAAGGTTCATCTCCTAACAGGACAACGATCCTAATCACACAGCCAAGATAACAAAGGAGTGGCTATGGGACAACTCTGTGAATGTCCTTGAGTGGCCCAGCCAGAGCTCAGACTTGAACCCGATTGAACATCTCTGCAAAGATCTGAAAATGGCTGAGCACCGACACTCCCCATCCAACCTGATGGAGCTGGAGAGGTCCTGGGGGATTGTTTGTAGAATGTTGAGGAAAATAATTAATTGAATCCATTTTGGAATAAGGCCGTAACATAACAAAATATGGAAAAAGTGAGCTCTGTGAATACTTTCCGGATGCTCTGTAATCACAATAGTAACAGATTTTAACTAATCCGATATAAGTTATATCAAAAAACAACAAATACATTTGTATTCATTTGTGTCATTCAGATGACAGGATGCAAAAGTTAATGATAATTCTTGAAGCTTCGGAAATAAGATAATTACATAACCAATGATCCAAATTGATTCGGTTCCATTCATTTTTATTCCAGTGAGCGTAGCGTGAATATTCTAATAAGATTCTTTTTTTATTGGGGTGAAATTTGAGAGACTATTCCTTAAATCTGTATATGTGCAGCCCAACAAGGTCAGCTTGGAATGGGGAAATGAATTCAACTTAACATAACAAATGAATATGTATTAATTCGGATGAATTTGTTTTATTTGAATGAGAGTGCCGCAGAAGTCTTTCACTCTTGGATAGTCAGATTCTTTTTGCATTAACAATTTTCATTGCTAAAAAAAATAGGCTACAACTGAAATGGAAACTTATTACAATAAATACAGTAAAGTATAAAAGTTAAAGAAGATGATTTCTCCTTTATAGAGTTTGGGTTGGATGGAGGTGGAAACATCAGAATCTCTGAATCATAACATAATTTTGTTCCATTCGTTACTTCCGAATGCACGCGACTCTAGTCAATATCGTCCAATCAGCTCATTTGATTTCCCTTTGTGGGTTGGACTAGCAGGGATCACTCAGAGTGCATAAGTAATCTACCGAAATAACGAATGAACACGTAAAACAAATGTAGCCAATCTTCCGAAATAGCGAAAACATAACAGAACTTCTGAAGATACAAAGTGATTCGGAGCAATGAATATATACTGTGCATCACACTCCCCTTCGGGGTTCACACTCACCAGAGGGATGGATATATCAGGCATGGATTAGTAAAGCACAGCTCTCCTCAGCAACAAGGAAGGTGTCACAGCATATCCTAAGATCTCCACCGGTTCTCAGGGCAGAAAAAAAGCTCCAATAGTGTAATTCCGTTTTCTCTCTTTAGTTTATTAATTAAAAGTTTTTCCATACAAATTCATCGGTCAAACCATTTAAAACTCTCTAGGCAAATGGACGGGCATTCCTCACAACACAGGGAAGGAGCGACTCACGTTGTATGGGAAGCAGCGTCCACTGCTTGCTTCCTGGTTTGTCTCTTCCTGGTCGTGGAATGCACTCATCCTGTCCGGTCGTCGTAAGGTCACGCACAAGGGTGACCTTACGATGACCGGACGCGACGAGTGCATTCCAAAATAGCGAAAACAGAACTTCCAAAAATACAAATTGATTCAGAACAATGAATATATACTGTGCATAACACTCCCCTTTGGGGTTCACACTCACCAGAAGGATGGATATATCAGGCATGGATTAGTATTTAAAGTGGAGTTCCCATTATAAAAAGAAATTAAAAGTCAGCAGCTACAAATACTGCAGCTACTGGCTTTTAATAATTGGACACTTACCTGTCCCAGGGCCCAGCGATTCAGGGGATCGAAGCCCCGCTCATCTCCCCCTCTGTTTGGCAGCGCTGGCATTGTAACAGTGGGCGCCCGGCTGTGGCTTCACAGCCGGGTACCCACTGCGCATGCGGGCACGGCGCCGCCCCCGTGATTGGCCGCGAAATCACCTGGGACCTGTCACGTGTCCCAGATGATTGACAAGAGGGAGGGGGCAGGGCTGAGCCTTTCCTGCACCGAGGGGAAGTGACGTCAAGAGCCCAGGCACTGAAGGAGGCAGACTACGAGGGACCCCCTAGCAACAGCCATTTATAGGTGAGTAAAAAAAAAAACATTTTTTCCAAAGGTTTTTATTTTTTTATTTTTTTAGGCACATTCATGAATTTTTTTTTTTTTTTTTTTGGGTGGAACACCACTTTAATAAACTAAAGAGAGAGAACGGAATTACACTATTGGAGCTTTTTTTCTGCCCTGAGAACCGGTGGAGATCTTAGAATATGCTGTGACACCTTCCTTGTTGCTGAGGAGAGCTGTGCTTTACTAATCCATGCCTGATATATCCATCCCTCTGGTGAGTGTGAACCCCAAAGGGGAGTGTGATGCACAGTATATATTCATTGTTCCGAATCAATTTGTATTTTCAGAAGTTCTGTTATGTTTTCGCTATTTCGGAAGATTGGCTACGTTTGTTTTATGTGTTCATTCGTTATTATATCCTGCCTCCACCTAACAACTGTACTTTTATTTTCTCCATCAGATCATCCCCCACAGCTTTACCTTTTGTATCACTTGACCCTCCCTCCTAGATGGTAAGCTCCTCTGATCAGGGCCCTCTGATCCCTCCTGTATTGATTTGTTTTGTAACTGTACTGCCTGCCCTCGTGTTGTAAAGCGCTGCGCAAACTGTTGGCGCTATATAAATCCTCTATAATAATGATTGTTATCCATACTTTTATTTTCCTCTCCTGGCTTCTTCTTATAGCAACATAGGTTTCCCTCCCAGAGTTTGGTCACAGGTCTAGTCATGAGACATTGAGGGGGGATTTGGTCTCTTTTAAAGATTAGGAAGATGGTCCCGTGGGGTCAGATGGGTGGAGTTGATGGGTGCAGTTATGGATAACAATTTTCCATAAAATCAGAGGATCTTCTCGGAATGCATGACAAGACCGGGGCTTTGTCTGCCATACTGAAGATTGGAAACTATCAAAATTATAGAGTAAGGATCGCAGTATACAGAGGAGCCTTTGAGAAACCATTGAGGCTTCCATAAATATTTGCAAATGTGTTCAACTAAACCCTCTGTTTTTTACATGAATTGTTAGACAGGGTCAGTTTGGTTTTTATAGGTTAGCTGGTAAGTGTGCTGGGATTTTTTTTGTTTTTTGTCTGTTTGCGATATGCGTTACCCTTTCATGGGCACTTTACTGCAAAGTCTAGTTATAAATTTGGGTGGTTGCCAACTTTTTGTTGCTTGTTTGCTGGATTTGGCATGGGGGGGGGGGCAAATTGCCTGCAGCTGCCACTGTGCTCTTGCTGGGTGTTGAACTTGTCTCTGCGCCTTTAAGAAGGGGTGGGCTGGGTGGGCTCCCTCCGGACAAACCTGCCCAAGTGATATTAAAGGCAACTTGTTTTTGCTTTTTTTTTTTAATAACAAACATGTTATACTTACCTGCTCTGTGCATAGGTTTTCAACAGAGCAGCCCCCGACCCTCCTCTTCTCGGGTGCCCCGCCGCTGCTCCTGCCCCCCCCCCCCCCATCTGCCAAGTGCAGTGCAGTCTGCAAGCTGCTTGCTCTGGAGGCACCCATTCACACATAAATCCCCTTCTCTCTCCTAATTGGCTCACTGGCTGTGGTTGATTGGCTCCCGCTGCTGTCTTAGCCAATCAGGAGGGACAGTCCTTGGAGAGATTGGTCACTCGTGCACATGGCTGGATCGCGATGGGGCTCAGTTAAGTATTAGGAATGGAGGGCTGCTGCACAGAGAAGATTTTTTTTACCTTCATGCATAGAATATATGAAGGTAGAAAACCTTGAGCCTTAAGAACCACTTTAATTTATCCACTGCTGAATGTGCTCCAGCTTGGAGACTCTGGAGACCATTTTCTTAGGAAGATGGTCCTGTGAGGACAGATGGGTGGAGTTGACCTACAGAAATAAGACATTATAATAAGCCAGGAAAGGAAAATTATGGTAAGTTATGGATAGCAATTTTCCAATAAAATCAGAGGATCTTCTCGGAATGTATGACAAGACCGGGGCTTTGTCTTCCATACTGAAGATGGGAGACTATCAAAAATATAGAGTTAGAACTGCAGTATACAGAGGATCACTGGCAAAGGAACTGCAGCATATATTTCAAATGTGTGCAAATAACCCTCTGTTTTTAATGGCAATAGCTAAATAGGGGCTATTAAGGGTTTTTTTCACTGGCTAACTGGTAAGTATATAGCTCCCAACTGTCCCGGATTTGGAGGGACTGTCCCTGATTTGGAGCAATGTCCCTCTGTCCCTCATTCCTCCTCATTTGTCCCTCATTTTGGTCTTTTTATGCACTTTTTATCTTTCAAAAAGTGTTTCCCAGAGCTAAACCTTTCATCCAAATTCTAAATTGCTGCATTTTTACATTTTAAAAGCCAATATAAAGGAATAAACGTGGTTAAAACAAAGCCCTTGTGGATTTAATTAACTTTTTTGGGTTAATTCTCCTTGAAGGGGGTGTGGCAGGGGGCGTGTCCTATGCCTACATACATTTGTTAGTAGATGTCCCTCATTCCCATCTCAAAATGTTGGGGGTATGAAAGGGGAATACTCCCTGGAAGGAGCACAGACAGTAATAAACCCGATTTACACTCTATAAGTTATTGTCCACCCAGGAAGGACCTTCCTGTTATTAATTGTCTTCAGAGGAAGTCATGAATATGGTAAGAGAAGACCAATCTGACCCCGTGCACACAACCTCCGGCTCATCCTGCTTAGGCACATGGCATTACCCCGGACCTCCTTCCAATCTATCCACTTTATTTTCCAATGGTGATTGAACTGCTCATGCCTAGAGAAATAAGGACAAGAAGCTTGCACTTCTTCTCCATGGGAGTCATCGGTATCTTTTCTTGGTAGGTCAGGTTCAGGTTTCGATCACTTGGCCTTAAACCATGGGAACCGGAACCCAAGTCCATCTAGACCTCCATCGCTGGTGGCCACCACTCAACCAGCTGCCTTGGACAGAAGTTAGGACTTGTCTTCCATTGATTGACTGACACAGGTCCCTGACTATCTATGGGTATTATAAACACTATCACCCCCACCCACCCACCCACCTGTGTATGTCTCATCCCGGTGTGTCATCGTGTAGATGAACAGTTCTAACCCAAGCTGAACAAACAAACATGTGTCGCTTCATCGGTCATGGAAGCCTTGGTTTAATGGAGCAGCCACCTGTGTCATTACATAAAGGAGGGAGCCCGGGGTTTCCCCGCTATAACAATACCTGTGCCTGGTTTTATTAATTCATATGAATGTTGGAGCTTTACCATAAATCATCCGCATCCGTTCCTACACACCATAATGTACAGGTGTGCTAACTCAGTCTCAACTGCCTCAAGTTTCCATGAAATACAGTTAGGTCCATATATATATATTACAAAAATTGTGCCTGTGTCCAAATATATATGGACCCAACTGTATGTGTATATGTGTGTGTGTATGTGTGTATATATATATATATATATATATATATATATATATATATACATATATATACATATACACACACATACAGTTGGGTCCATATGCCACCAGAATAAAATAAAAAATAAAAATGAATTTGCAGTGCAGACTTTCAGCTTTAATTCAAGGGGTTGAACATAAATATTAAGTACAAATTTTAGGACCTGCAACCATTTTTATACACAGCCCCCCCCCCCCCCATTTTCAGGGGCTCAAATGTAATTGGACAAATGAATATAATCTGTAATAAAATTTTCATTTTTGATATTTTGTTGAGAATCCTTTACTGGCAATGAGTGCCTGAAGTCTGGAATAGGGATGGGCCGAACGGACCCCCTGTTCGGTTCGTAACAGAACTTCCGAATACCGCAAAAGTTCAGACCCGAATAACGAACCCCATTAAAGTCAATGGGACTTTGTCCATTTTGAAGGCTTATATGCAAGTAATTGGGCATACAATGGGTATAGGGGTCCGGGTCCTGCCCTGGGCGGACATGTATCAATAAAGAAAAAGTTTGAAAAATGTAATTTTTAAATGAGCAGTGATTTTTTTAAATTTTTTAAGTGAAAGCCTAAAAATGAAAAATTCCTTCCAATATAGTGCCAGGGGGGTCCCCTTAGTCTACCTGTAAAGTGGCAGATCTGTACCATGTCTAGAATCTGCTGCAGCAATAATTGCATTTATAAAGCCCAAAAAAATGACATTTTCCCTGCAAGCTGCCTTTATTTTGCTCAGCAACAGCTGGGGAGCCAGAAGTGTGTATGATGAGGAGCCAGAAGTGTGTATGATGAGGAGCCAGAAGTGTGTATGATGAGGAGCCAGAAGTGTGTATGATGAGGCCACAATATAATGCACTGGGAATTAAACTGGCAGTAACGCACAAAACTATATGGCGTTAAACTGGCAGTAATGCATGCAAAACTATATGGCATTAAACTGGCAGTAATGCACACAGAACTATATGGCGTTAAACTGGCAGTAATGCACACAGAAGTAAATGGTGTTAAATTGGCAGTAACAAATAGACGGTGTTCAACCGTCACTACACTGATGCTATCTGAGCTGTCCCTACTCCACAATAATGTATGTATGAATGACACGGTCTCACTACACTACACTGACACTATCTGAGCTGTCCCTACTCTAGCTGCACACTATGCAAAGCTGAATGATGGTCCTCCTCACTACACTCACACTATCCCTAGACTGACACTAAACTAATATTCTACACTGACAATTGAAGCAAAATAGCACAGTATAGCACACTAACTAACTAATAGCACTGAACAGAGCTCTCTTCTATCTCTCTCCACACCAAAATCACACTGAAAATGGCTGCCATTGAAAGAATACTTTTATATTGTGGGGTGGGAATGAGCCATGATTGGATAAAGTCATGATGACAGTGTCCAATCATGACTCTGACTGTGCTCTGTGCCCTAATTGGCTGAAGCTTTCACTGCTTCAGCCAGTCAGGGCTTGCAATACACTGTTCAGCGCCGCAATGCATTGTGGTTGGTTCGGGGGTGCGAACAAACGGTTGAATGACCTGTTTGTTCAGATGTTGGTCGAACGTCTGAACAGCAAAAGTTGGGCCAAACTTATGCTCGGGCCAAACCGTTCGCCCATCCCTAGTCTGGAACCTATGGATTTCACCAAAGACTGGCTTTCCTCCTTGCTGATGCTTTGCCAGGCTCTACAGATGTCTTCAGTTGTTCTTTGTTTGTGGCTCTTTCTGCCTTTAGTTTTGCCTTCAGCAAGTGAAATGCACAATTGGGTTGAGAGCCGGTGATTGGCTCGGCCATTACAGAATATTCCACTTCTTTTCCTTCAGTAGCTCCTGGGTTGCTTTTCCAGTGTGTTTTCGATCATTGTCCATCTGTACTATGAAGCGCCGCCCAATCATTGGCTGAATCTGGGCTGACGGTATATCTCGAAACACTGCAGAATTCATCCGGCTGCTTCTGTCTTCTGTCACATCATCAATAACCATCAATAACCCAGTGCCACTGGAAGCCATGCATGCCCATGTCATCACACTGCAAGCTCCACCATGTGACCACACATGACGTTGTGTGCTTTGGATCATGAGCTCTTCCAAGCCTTCTCTACGGTTTCTTCTTCCTATCATTCTGGTACAGATTAATCTTAGTTTCATCCATCCAAAGAATGATTTACCAGAACTGCTCTGGATTTTTTTTAGATGTTTTTTGGCAAAGTCTAATCTGGCTTTTCTATTCTTCAGGCTTATGAATGGTTTGCACCTTGTGGTGAACCCTCTGTATTTGCTCTCCTGAATTCTTCTCCTGATTGTAGACTATGACAATGATATGCCCATTAAGCAGGGGGGGGGGGGGCTATTGTTAAGATCTGTAATTCCTAAACCCTTCCTCCCATTTTTAATTGTCCATACCCTCAAATTATACCTGAGAGTGTGACCTTTCACCCCATATCCATTATAGAACTATTGCTTGAATATGTTTTGGAAAATACCTGAAAAATCTAAAATTGTGCCTGTGTCCAAATATATATGGACCTAACTGTATGTAAAAATAACAACTTTACCTCCATCAGATCTGATAGGAATAAATGAAAAACATTGATCAGATGAAAGAGAGAGAGATACAAAGTAATATTGTTTATAAACATTGATCAGATGGGAGATAGAGAGATACAAAGTAACATTGTTTATAAACATTGATCAGACATGAGATAGAGGGATACAAAGTAACATTGTTTATAAACATTGATCACACAGGAGATAGAGAGATACAAAGTATATTGTTTATAAACATTGATCAGACGGGAGATAGAGAGATACAAAGTAACATTGTTTATAAACATTGATCACACGGGAGATAGAGAGATACAAAGTAACATTGTTTATAAACATTGATCAGACGGGAGATACAGAGATACAAAGTAACATTGTTTATAAACATTGATCACACGGGAGATAGAGAGATACAAAAAGGCATTTCTGCTTTTTAGAAATTATATGATTTGAGGGTTTTCTACAAACCTAAAAATTTTTTATTTTAATATTGTGCAAAAAAAATTGCAGAACATCTCTGGCGGTGATTGGGTGAAAGGTTTTTTAATGATAATTTATTTTTCCAGCTCTGTATCTCAGCAGGTGATAGAAGACATTCCGGAATGTTACTGGTACTATTTGTTTACACAAGCGGTATGTTACCCGGGGTTACTAATCCTCTGATTGCAGGCTCCGCCCACCTCCTCTCATTGACCAATGTTTGCTGCACACGGCATCCATGTTCCCGCGGCGCTGACAGGTAAAGAGACATCGGCGTCTATCGGAGTACAAATATCACCAAATCAAATATTCCAACCATTGTTTTGTTTTTGTTTTTGTTTTTTTGGCAGAGGATTTGTTCTTGTGTCGGTGAGATCACAACAGATGAGATCACGCTTGGCGTTCTTTAATGATACATTTGTATCTATGAGCTCATTGTATGAGATACAAAACAACGAATGTACAACACACCGTCCAATGATTATTCATGAAGACATCGTCTGATTGGTTGTCATTATCATTGTGTTTTATATCATTCTTCTTGTTTTCTGTATCTTTTGTGCTTCTGTTACTCGATGAATCGCTGTGCAATTTTAAAACTGCTTTGCACAGAAAATCATCTGAAACCCACGACAAGCGCAATACATTATCAGCTGGACGCACACACCGTTTATTTATCAAAAATGTTTCACGAAGAATCCCTGTAATGTGTCAGTGATGTTTATTTCCTATGATCATCGGCTCCATCTAGTGGCCATAATGCAGCATCTCTCTGAAATACCACAATCAGGAAAAATGACGTGCGAATTATAATGTGTTATCAATGGATCTGTTTAGATTTGATCAGCATTTCCATTATTTGGAAGCAGATTCCATCCTTGTGTTGTGTAGAGGTTGTAGATTGTTTTCTGGCATTAGGCAGGTGATTTGTAACCCGACAGACTTTGTGCATTTTTGTTGGTTTATGTACATTTTCAATGCGTTTTTTTTTTTTTTTTGGGAATTTGGCTGGAAAGGAATATCAGCTATTCACCAATTCACCAAGGCTTGTGTTACCAACACATGAAAACGCATGTTATCTGAAATCTGCTGGGTTGTCATTGGCTCCTATGGGGCCTCCAACATACAAAAGTGCAGAAATGAACAGACATGTATTTCACAACACATCAGCAGCGCTGAGAAGGGAACCGTCACTCTATTATAAGGACCCACAACTAGGGATGAGCCGAACACCCCCCGGTTCGGTTCCCACCAGAACCTGCGAATGGACCGAAAGTTCACGCGAACGTTAGAACCCCATTGACGTCTATGGGACTCGAACGTTTGAAATCAAAAGTGCTCATTTTAAAGGCTAATTTGCATGGTATTGTCCTAAAAAGGGTTTGGGGACCCGGGTCCTACCCCAGGGGACATGTATCAATGCAAAAAAACTTTTAAAAACGGACGTTTTTTCGGGAGCAGTGATTTTAATGATGCTTAAAGTAAAAAAAAAAGTGAAATATTCCTTTAAATATCGTACCTGAGGGGTGTCTATAGTATGCCTGTAAAGTGGCGCATGTTTCCCGTGTTTAGAACAGTCCCTGCACCAAAATGTAATTTCTAAAGGAAAAAAAGTCATTTAAAACTGCTTGCGGGTTTAATGTAATGTCGGGTCCTGGCAATATGGATGAAAATCAGTGAGACAAACGGCATGGGTACCCCCCAGTCCATTACCAGGCCCTTTGGGTCTTGTATGGATATTAAGGGGAACCCCGCACCCAAATTAAAATAAGGAAAGGTGTGGGGCCACCAGGCCCTATATACTCTGAACAGCAGTATACAGGCGTTGCAAACAAGACAGGGACTGTAGGTTTGTTGTTAAGTAGAATCTGTTTGTAATTTTGAACTGGTACATTTTTAAAGTGTAGCTCCAGCCAAAAAATCTATTTAAGGCCCCTTTCACACGAGACGCTGCTGCCTATGGAGAGATCGGACAAAAACGGACAGCATGTCCATTTTCATCAGATCTCACCCGATCCAATCCGCCAGCGACGGATCCGAACGTATGGCCATCCGTCTGCTTTTAGCGGATCGGACCCGGTCTGATGTCAGCGGACATGTCTCTGCTGACATCCGTTGCTCCATAGGCTAACATGGAGCGCCCGTTCAGGTCTGCCGTCAAAACTGACAGGCGGACCTGAACGGTCTGATCCTGTGAAAGGGGCCTTAAGCTTTTTGGAAAACATAGGGAAGGGTTATCACCCCTGTGACATTTGTTTTGCTGTCTGTGCTCCTCTTCAGAAGATTTCACCTCACTTTCTGTCCCAATGACAAATGTTTTTAGAAAATGTGGGGTTTTTAGTGAAACAAGGATTGGTGATAAAGCATCAGTGGAAAGGAGAAAAGTTTTTCCCATATTAACTCTTACAGGAGAGAATTTCCCTTCCTAGGGGTAGATTTCATCTCACTTCCTGTTGTCTCCTTCCGTTTGCAAGTAGGAGTCGTTTGTAAGTTAGATGTTTGAAAATAGGGGCCTGCCCTATATACTCAGCAGAAATTTGGGCCTCAGGTGTTGTTGTGGACACAACACTGTAAGCCCTCACAGGGCTCTGCTGTGAAATATTAGATCAAGAATTGTAATTACATGTCCCTGTTAAACAGGGGCAGAAAAATTGGGCCTTAGGCACTGGTGCTGGTGCCACAACACTGCAACCCCTCACAGATACTCTAGTTGGAATGCTGAAATGAGCCCTGCTGCAAAGTATTGCATCAAGAATTGTAATTACATGCCCCTGTTGAACAGGGGCTGAAAAATTGTGCCTTAGGCACTGCTGCTGGCGCCCAGAACCAAAAATGTTCTTACAAGCTATCAGCGTGATCATTGAGGAGGAAGAGGATAATTACTCAGGATAGTCACTCAGCATCAGCATAGGCAGTCTTGAAGGGATCTGACATTTAAAAAAAAAATAATTTGGTTACATCAGCATCAGGTGCTTGGTAGCTGGTGGTGATCCAAGACTGATTCATTTTTATGAAGGTCAGTCGATCGAACCGAGTCGGGGAACAGGCGCACCCTGTGATCGGTTACAAAGCCTCCAGCAGCACTGAATGTGCGTTCCGAAAAAACGCTGGATGCAGGACAGGCCAGTAGCTCAATTGCATACTGTGCAAGCTCTGGCCAGTGATCCATCCTCAAGACCCAGTAACCCAGAGGATTTTCGGTGGGAAAGGTGTCCAAGTCAGATCTTGCCCCTAGGTATTCCTGCACCATGTAAAACAGACGCTGGCGATGGTTGCTGGAACCGATCATACCTTGGGGCTGCGGACCAAAAAATTGTCTGAACACATCGGTCAGATGGCCACCTTCTCCACCGCTCCTTCTTTGGCTGACCGAAGCCTCAGCAACACGTTGTCCAGAAACAGGAGTTTGTAACCTCCCAGTCTCTGGGAACGCGTTGCACAGACCTTTCTGCAAGGCCTCCCGAAGATGTTTCATCCTCTGCTCCCTCTGCGATGGCAAGATAAGGTCCGCAACCTTACCCTTGTAACGTGGATCAAGGAGGGTTGCCAGCCAGTATTGGTCCTTCTCCTTGATACCACGAATACGAGGATCCTTACGTAGGCTTTGCAGGATCAGGGAGGCCAAACAGCGTAGGTTTGCTGAGGCATTTGGTCCGGAGTCCTCTGGGTCACTAAGGAGGACGACATGATCTGCAGCCACCTCCTCCCAGCCACGTACAAGTCCATGGGTTTCTTGGGACTGATCCCTTAAAGACTGCTGCTGATGCTGAGTGCCAGGCTCCACCTCCATGCTGACACAATCCTCCTCCTCCTCCTCCTCCTCTTCCTGTGTGATTGGCGGGCAAGCAGGAACACTGTCTGGATAAAGGAGGCCTTGAGAGGTAAGGAAATCCTCCTCTTCCTGCCTCTGTTCTGCCTCAAGTGCCCTGTCCATTATTCCACGCAGCGTGTGCTCCAACAGGTGGACTGTCACTGCTCACCATCCTTGTGCCCTCCTCAAATGGTGACAGGACAGTGCATTAATCCCTGATCATGGCCCACTGGCGTGGGGAAAAAAAACAAGCTCCCCTGACCCTGTCCTGGTGCCATAGTCACACAGGTACTCATTGATGGCCCTCTGCTGCGTGTGCAGCTGCTGCAGCATGGCCAACGTTGAGTTCCACCTGGTGGGCATGTCACAGACTAGGCAGTTCTTGGGCAGGTTAAACTCCTTTTGGAGGTCTGCCAGCCGAGCACTGGCATTATATGACCTGCAGAAATGCACACAGACTATCCTGGCCTGCCTCAGGAAATCCTGTAGGCCTGGGTACCTGCTCAAGAACCGCTGCACCACCAAGTTAAGGACGTGAGCCAAATAGGGCACATGGGTCAGTTGTCCCTGTCGTAGGGTGGAGAGGAGGTTGGTGCCATTGTTGCAAACCACCATACTTGCCTTAAGCTGGCGTGGCGTCAACCACCTCTGAACCTGCCCCTGTAGAGCTAACAGAACCTCTGCCCCAGTGTGGCTCCTGTCCCCCAAGCACACCAGCTCAAGCACCACATGGCATCTTTTGGCCTGCGTACTTGTGTAGCCCCTTGAACGTCTATGGAGCACCACTGGTTACGAGGACAAATCAGCACAGGAAGAGGCCATGGAGGAAGAAGAAGAGGAGGGGGTTGAAGAGAGAGGTGTGGCAGAATCACCACTAGTAGAATTTTGGAGGCGTGGTGGCGGAACAACCTCCAACACTACTGCACCCTGTCCTGCATCCTTCCCAGCTGCCAGAAGAGTCACCCAATGCGCGGTGAAAGATAGGTAACGTCCCTGTCCATGCCTGCTGGACCATGAGTCAGCGGTAATATGCACCTTACCGCTGACCGCCATGTCCAGCGAGGCCAAGACATTGCCTTCCACATGCCGATAGAGAGCCGGAATCGCCTTTCATGAGAAAAAGTGGCGTTTGGGAACCTGCCACTGAGGAACCGCACATTCCACAAACTCACGGAAGGGGGCAGAGTCTACCAACTGAAAAGGTAGCAGTTGAAGTGCTAACAATTTAGCCAAGCTAGCATTCAACCGCTAGGCACGTGGATGGCTGGGAACAAACTTCTTTCGGCGGTGCAGCAGCTGGGGCAGGGAAATTTGCCTGGAACAATCTGACGTTGGTATACCGATAGCAGATTGCCCACAAGTACTTGGCTGTGACACACCTAATTCTACACCTTCATTCCTCTCAGTGCAGGTCTCAGAGAGGACTGAAGGTCTAGTGGGGTTGGAGATCCCAGCTGATGAGGAGCAAGGAGAGGTCCTCTTTGTTCTTTGGTGTGGGTCTTTTAGATACGCTTGCCAACGAACTGCATGGCAGGTCAACATATGTCTGGTCAAGCATGTGGTGCCCAAGCGGGTGATGTTTTGGCCACGCGAGATACGCTTGAGACATATGTTGCAAATAGCAGTGCTGCGATCTGATGCACTTGTCTCAAAAAAGGCCCACACCAAAGAACTTTTGGAATAATGTGCAGAGACAGCAGCGCCCTGCACATGTGGAGCTTTGGGGTGTGATGCAGTCAGTGTGCTGCCCTTAGGCTGGCCCCTGGAGGGCATCCTGCCTCGTTGGTGATGTGCCGCCTCCTCCTCCTCCTCTCTCTTATCAGGCACCCATGTGGAGTCAGTGACCTCATCATCCCCTCCCTCCTCATCACTGGAGCAAACCTGGCAGTATGCTGCAGCAGGAGGAACATGACTGCCAGATTGCTGTCCTTCTTGGGCACCCCCTCTCTCTGGGCTCACGTTACTGCCTTCCTCTAGCTGGGTACTATCATCGGGGCCTTCAAAGCGCTGGGCATCCTCCTGGAGCATGCACCCAACACTGTGGTCAAACAGTTCGGGGGACTCCTCAGGAGGACATGGTGGGGCTAGGGAAGGAGTCACTGATGACATTGAGCCGAGGGAAGAGGCCGCTGCTTTGCCAGACAAAGTACCCTGAGCATGGGTGAGAGAGGATGAGGAGGATGAGGATGGCTTGGTCATCCACTCTACCAAGTCTTCTGCATGTTGCGGCTCAACGCGGCCAGCTGCCGAAAAAAAGGCCAAGCGTGTCCCACGGCCACGTGCTGATGAGGATGCACCGTCTTCACGACCAGCACTGTTGCCTCCAGACACAGAGCCTGCTTGCCCTCTTTTATTGGCTTGTGACTGTCTGCCTCTCCTTGTTGGCCTTCCAGACATACTAATGGCCTGCAGTGAGCTGCACAAAACTGGGATGTGTATATATATATATATATATATATATATATATATATATATATATATATATATATATATATATATATATATATAGCGATTATACTGCAGCTAGCAGAATCAACTGCCTGCCTGTAGTATTATTAGTATGAGAACACCAGCACTTGTCTTCAGGTAGCTTTAGGTGCACACTGTGCAGGGTACACACTACACTAACTGTAAATATTGTAGCTAATAGGACTTATAGGATCAGAAGAACACCAGCAATTTTCTTCAGGTAGCTGTAAATACTGTAACAAGACAAGCCTGCCTGTCAGTAGGAAGATAACAGGAACGGATCTAGCTGAACTGAATACAGTGTATATATATATATATACAGTATATGCAACACCTGGGATGCATATATATACACAATACACTGTAAGTGCAGCTAACTCACTGACTGTTCTGCCTAATCTATCTAACTTAAATCAAATGACACTGTCTGTCTCTCTCTCTCTGTCTCTCTCTCTGAACGCCGGAACACACACTACACAGGGCGCCGTGCAGGCGACCTTATATAGTGTGGGGCGTGTACTAAACCCCCTGAGCCATAATTGGCCAAAGCCTCCTTGGCTTTGGCCAATTACGGCTCTCTGTTCAGGCTGCGCTGTGATTGGCCAAGCATGCGGGTCATAGAGCATGCTTAGCCAATCATCAGCCAGCAATGCACTGCGATGCCACAGTGAATTATGGGCCGTGACGCGCCACACGAATTTGGCGCGAACGGGCGAACAGACGATGTTCGAGTCGAACGCGAAGCTCATCCCTACACACAACACGTCATTATCATCACAGAGGAGACAATAAATGGAAAAACGCAGCTGTGTAAACGGCACGAAACGAGTGGAACGTGTGATTGTGAAGGATGCTGGGAAGATCGTTCAGGTCAAAGTTTACATTCATCTACCAAACACTCTACAACCCCCCCCCCAACATTGTTCCTGGTATGTGACTCCTTCATAGGAATCCAACATTGAAAGCAAATATAAAGTCTTCATGGGAAATTCACGGGATTCATTGAGAAAATGTGAAGTGTTCTCTGAATGGCGCCTGTGCTGAGCATCCGACCTCCTGTGTTTAGTAGACAGAAGGACAGCCGGTCAGCACGGGACACAGAAGCGTGTGGAGATTACTCTAGTAGAGATGTAGTAGTGGTATATTAAGAGTGTTGTAGTAGTGGTGTGGAAGGGGTGTAGTATCTGTGTAGTAGTATTATAGTAGTAGGGGGATAGTAGTGGAGTAGTAGCTGTTTAGTATCTGTTCAGTAGTAGTATAGTAGTAGGGGGATAGTAGTGGTGCGGAAGGGGTGTAGTAGTAGTATAGTAGAAGGGGGATAGTAGTGGAGTAGTAGCGGTGTAGTATCTGTTCAGTAGTAGCATAGTAGTAGGGGGATAGTAGTGGAGTAGTAGCAGTGTAGTATCTGTTCAGTAGTAGTATAGTAGTAGAGGGATAGTAGTGGAGTAGTAGTGGTGCAGTGTCTGTTCCTTAGTAGTATAGTAGTAGGGGGATAGTAGTGGTGTGGAAGGGGCGTAGTATCTGTTCAGTAGTAGTATAGTAGAAGGGGGATAATAGTGGAGTAGTAGCGGTGTAGCATCTGATCAGTAGTAGTATAGTAGTAGGGGGATAGTAGTGGTGTGGAAGGGGTGTAGTATCTGTTCATTAGTAGTATAGTAGAAGGGGGATAGTAGTGGAGTAGTAGCGGTGTAGTATCTGTTCAGTAGTAGTATAGTAGTAGGGGGATAATAGTGGTGTGGAAGGGGTGTAGTAGCTGTGTAGTAGTAGTATAGTAGAAGGGGGATAGTAGTGGAGTAGTAGCGGTGTAGTATCTGTTCAGTAGTAGTATAGTAGTAGGGGGATAGTAGTGGTGTGGAAGGGGTGTAGTATCTGTTCAGTAGTATAGTAGTAGGGGGATAGTAGTGGTGTGGAAGGGGTGTAGTATCTGTTCAGTAGTATAGTAGTAGGGGGATAGTAGTGCTGTGGAAGGGGTGTAGTAGCTGTGTAGTAGTAGTATAGTAGAAGGGGGATAGTAGTGGAGTGGAAGGGGTGTAGTATCTGTTCAGTAGTAGTATAGTAGTAGGGGAAGAGTAGTAGTGTGGAAGGGGTTTAGTAGCTGTGTAGTAGTAGTATAGTAGAAGGGGGATAGTAGTGGAGTAGTAGCGGTGTAGCATCTGTTCAGTAGTAGTATAGTAGAAGGGGGATAGTAGTGGAGTAGTAGCGGTGTAGCATCTGTTCAGTAGTAGTATAGTAGAAGGGGGATAGTAGTGCAGTAGTAGCGGTGTAGTATCTGTTCAGTAGTAGTATTGTAGTATGGGGATAGTAGTGGTGTGGAAGGGGTGTAGTATCTGTTCAGTAGTAGTATAGTAGTAGGGGAAGAGTAGTAGTGTGGAAGGGGTTTAGTAGCTGTGTAGTAGTAGTATAGTAGAAGGGGGATAGTAGTGGAGTAGTAGCGGTGTAGCATCTGTTCAGTAGTAGTATAGTAGAAGGGGGATAGTAGTGGAGTAGTAGCGGTGTAGCATCTGTTCAGTAGTAGTATAGTAGAAGGGGGATAGTAGTGCAGTAGTAGCGGTGTAGTATCTGTTCAGTAGTAGTATAGTAGAAGGGGGATAGTAGTGGAGTAGTAGCGGTGTAGCATCTGTTCAGTAGTAGTATAGTAGAAGGGGGATAGTAGTGCAGTAGTAGCGGTGTAGTATCTGTTCAGTAGTAGTATAGTAGTAGGGGGATAGTAGTGGTGTGGAAGGGGTGTAGTAGCTGTTCAGTAGTAGTATAGTAGAAGGGGGATAGTAGTGCCTATGTGTGTATATGGGGGTGTACAGTGTGTGTGTATATATGGGGGGGTGTATGTGTGTCTATGGGGGGGTAATGTGTGTATATGAAGGGGGGGTGGGGGGTTTGGGGGGGGGGATATTTGTGTCTATGGGGGGGTAATGTGTGTATATGAAGGGGGGGTGGGGGGTTTGGGGGGGGTGGGGATATTTGTGTCTATGGGCGGGGTAATGTGTGTATATGAAGGGGGGGTTGTGGGGGGGTAATGTGTGTATATGAAGGGGGGGTGGGGGGTTTGGGGGGGTGGGGATATTTGTGTCTATGGGCGGGGTAATGTGTGTATATGAAGGGGGGGTTGTGGGGGGGTATGTGTGTGTATATGAAGGGGGGGTTGTGGGGGGGTAATGTGTGTATATGAAGGGGGTGTGGGGGTTTTGGGGGGGTAATGTGTGTATATGAAGGGGGGGTTGTGGGGGGGTATGTGTGTGTATATGAAGGGGGGGTTGTGGGGGGGTATGTGTGTGTATATGAAGGGGGGTTGTGGGGTGGTATGTGTGTGTATATGAAGGGGGGTTGTGGGGGGGTATGTGTGTGTATATGAAGGGGGGGTTGTGGGGGGGTATGTGTGTGTATATGAAGGGGGGGTTGTGGGGGGGTATGTGTGTGTATATGAAGGGGGGTTGTGGGGGGGTATGTGTGTGTATATGAAGGGGGGTGTAGATAGTCTGCATACAATCAGCTTTTTCTCAGATTTATTGGTGATGAAATAAGAGAAGTTCCTGTGTAACGTTCTGATATCTCGGAGGGAAAACACCCGGACAGGACAAATATTCCTCAGATTAATCGCTGTTTGTACAACTCTATAAATATTTCCCCATAGAACACACAGAGGTGTCCAGGGGGGGGAGGGGGGGTGATAAAATCCCAATGAAGCCGTATGGGTTGATGGCTCGGAGGTCATGAAGAACACCGTCACTGCTGGGATGACACCTGGACCATACGAAGTTCATGGTGACGGGAAGGTGGGTGGCGGGGACAACAAATATGTGTATTTCACAATGTGACCTTCATTAGGAAAACCTCGGATGACGGTGCTCTGATGACCCCCTAAGGAGCTGCTGAGTTTAATGGGCCCCCTTGGCCTACAGGAGTCTTTCTCCAACTTTTTAGCCCTGAGGAACCCCTAAAACCGTTTTCAGGTCTCAGAGGAACCCCCTACTAAAACCAATTAATTGGGAGTCAATGGCCCTTTATGTGGTCAGCAGGAATAATGCAACCCTTACAGACAGCCTGAAAATATAATCGGGGTAATACCACTCGCTTTGCCAAGTGTTGGTTCTGCCTGCAAAGTTCCAGGGCCATCACAATAGAAGGGCAACAAGGCACAGCTCAAGGAACCCCTCACAACCTCTAGAGCAGTGGTTCTTAACCCTCGGGGGTTGAATGTTGATTTGCCTGGGGTCACTGAATCCTGGGCTGTTCCTGAAGCCCTCATCGCTTTCTAAAGGAGTTCCTCTGCTCTATTTGCCTCCCTGTGTTCCAGGCCTTGTCATAGACCCACTTCTATGCAGCACCTGCCTAGGTAGGTTGCCAGAGTGAAGGCTAATTGTAGTTCTTTTTGGCTCCCCTGTAATCATTGGAGCAGCTATTATTCTTAGAGGGCTGGGAGAGTCAAATGGTCAGCATGAATATTTATTGTGCTGCAGCCAATCCCTCGGGAGGTGTGTCCAGTAGGTGGCTGGGGGGAGCATAAATAATCTGTGGCCTGGAACAGCTCTGTTCTTGTTCTGCTGGAGAAGTTCCCAGCCTCAGGGGCTGCTGCCCCTTTGAGGTGGCTTTGCTGGAGTTTGCTGATGTTCATCAAGGTCACAGCTAATCAGCTTTGGAGCTATCTAAGCAGGGTCTGGAGGGCTCACTACTGGGGAGGAAGCTGGAAGTTGTGTAGCTGTTCTGTGGCATTGTGAGGATTAACCCCTCCTTCACTGAGGAGTGTCTGGTCCCTACTCTTCTACATAGAAGTCAGATGGAGATCATTATTATCTTCCTCTTGTAGCTTAGAAATGGTCCAAAGATGGCAAGCTATTGGGGGTGTTATCTGTTCCTATCACACTATTCCTTCCATTGTGGACCAGGAACCATGATATTCATTACCAGGAATCATGGTAATCCCGAGGACAAGGCTCACTGGCTCCTATTTCAAGCTAAAGCCTGGCCAAAACCTATTTCCTTTAGAGAAGGTTTAGAGCCTCTGTTGGGTTTTTATTGCCATAAATGTCCCCAGGGCTTTCTTTCTCAGAGAATAGGTGCAGGAACTCACCTCTTCTGAGTCAACCCTTGACTCCACCCCTACCCACCTCCGAGCACCGTTCCTTGGTTCCACCCCTTATCCACCTCCCAGCAGGAACTCACCCCTTCTGAGTCAACCTTTGACTCCACCCCCTACCCACCCCCGAGCACCGTTCCTTGGTTCCACCCCTTATCCACCTTCCAGCAGGAACTCACCCCTTCTGAGTCAACCTTTGACTCCACCCCCTACCCACCTCTGAGCACCGTTCCTTGGTTCCACCCCCCTATCCACCTCCCAGCAGGAACTCACCCCTTCTGAGTCACCCCTTGACTCCACCCCCTACCCACCTCTGAGCACCGTTCCTTGGTTCCACCCCTTATCCACCTCCCAGCAGGAACTCACCCCTTCTGAGTCACCCCTTGACTCTGCCCCCTACCCACCTCTGAGCACCATTCCTTGGTTCCACCCCTTACCCACCTCCCAGTATGGCCCCTTTTAAAAAGAATATAGAACCAAGTATCATTTTGTGGTGTTAAATATTTTGTGTGGAGTTTGTTCATTATAACAAGAAAAACAGCAAAATAGATCTAGCAACAATGGACACCCCAGGGACAATAGATCCACCCCAGCAACAATAGACCCTCCAGCAGCCAGCAACATTAGACCCCTCCCTCAACAGTAAATCCCCCCCCCAGCAACATAAGACCCCCCCAGCAACAATAGATCCCTCACGAGCAGCAGAAGACCTCGCCAGCAACAATAGACCCCCTTCCTCTGCAAAAATACAATGGATTCCCCAGCAGCCAGCATCATTAGACCCCTCCCTCAACAGTAAATCCCCCCCAGCAACATAAGAACCCCCCCCCAACAACAATAGATCCCTCACGAGCAACAGAAGTGCCTGACTGAGTGTCCCTATCAGGGAGATTTCCTTTCACCTCAGGGCGGATAAAAGCAAAAGACACCTCATGTGAGGAAGGGTTGGAACCCCTGACAATGTTTTATGGCTGTCCATCCCATCTTGCTCTACTAACCAGTGTGCCACTCATCTCTTATAAGGGTGTCACAAGGAAAGGAAGTGAGGGAAAATCTCCCCAATGGGGGTCACAGACAGAAAATGAGCCTGGAGCTCCACTCCACTCTGTCCAAGAAATAGTGATAATGACTTGGCAGTAGTTGGGTTTGAAAACCTGGACATAGATGGGATGGGAGGTATTGGGGGGGGGGTGAGGGGGGGGGGGTCAGCGGGAGGAAATGGGGATTACTTGGAAAGGTCCAGCTGTCACTGATATGACAAGTTACTTCTCCAATCTCCCTCCTTCCTGAAACTGAGCAAGTGCCAGTGGATGCACCATCTGGATTGTGGTCAGCTGTGCAGAGCGGTCTGTGCATGGAGCAGGTGCAGCATAGCCCGGGGATCAGCCAATCGGCAGCTGCGGGGGGGGGGGGGGGGCACAGAGGGGGGGACATGGCTCTGTACAGAGGGGGGGGCATAGCTCTGTACAGAGGGGGGGACATGGCTCTGTACAGAGGGGGGGGACATGGCTCTGTACAGAGGGGGGACATGGTTCTGTACAGAGGGGGGACATGGTTCTGTACAGAGGGGGGGACATGGCTCTGTACAGAGGGGGGGGCATAGCTCTGTACAGAGGGGGGGACATGGCTCTGTACAGAGGGGGGGGACATGGCTCTGTACAGAGGGGGGACATGGTTCTGTACAAAGGGGGGACATGGTTCTGTACAGAGGGGGGGACATGGCTCTGTACAGAGGGGGGGACATGGCTCTGTACAGAGGGGGGGACATGGCTCTGTACAGAGGGGGGACATGGCTCTGTACAGAGGGGGGGACATGGCTCTGTACAGAGGGGGGACATGGCTCTGCACATAGGGGGGGGACATGGCTCTGTACAGAGGGGGGACATGGCTCTGCACAGAGGGGGGACATGGCTCTGTACAGAGGGGGGACATGGTTCTGTACAGAGGGGGGACATGGTTCTGTACAGAGGGGGGACATGGCTCTGTACAGAGGGGGGACATGGTTCTGTACAGAGGGGGGACATGGCTCTGTACAGAGGGGGGACATGGTTCTGTACAGAGGGGGGACATGGCTCTGTACAGAGGGGGGGACATGGTTCTGTACAGAGGGGGGACATGGCTCTGCACAGAGGGGGGACATGGCTCTGTACAGAGGGGGGACATGGCTCTGCACAGAGGGGGGACATGGCTCTGTACAGAGGGGGGACATGGTTCTGTACAGAGGGGGGATATGGCTCTGTACAGTCAGATATGGAGCTCTACCGAATGAATGAGGAATAAAAGTCCCCAGACCTCAGAATTTCTGAACAGCTACACAGAGGATTACCATAGGCTGGAGGCACAACTACTACTCCCATCCTCCCTCATGTGACTAGGGTCGCCACCTTTTCTTCAAGCCACACCCCAACACTTTTGCGGTGCAGGGCAATTTTTTTTCTGTAGTAAACACTATAGGATTATAAAAGACCCGGACATATTTGGGTACCACAGGGAGAGTAGCAATGCGGCCCGTGAACAGTGGGTGTGGCCAAATTGCTCTTTGCTGACATCATTGCCCCACCCTTCAGTGATGCCAAACCGGCCCCCCAGACAGCCGCCCGCAGCTTCCAGATGGCAACAGATTTGTGTGTGACTCTCGATTACTTGGGGAGCCACAGCCCAGGCTGAATAATAAAATTTAAAGCGCCCCGTCCTTCCATGCTTGTGCGCAGAAGCGAACGCATACGAAAGTCGCGACCACATATGTAAATAGTGTTCAAACCACACATGTGAGGTATCGCCGCGATCGGTAGAGTGAGAGCAATAATTCTAGACCTTCTCTGTAACTCTAAACTGGTAACCTGTAAAACATTTTAAGCGTTGCCTATGGAGATTTTTAAGGGTCAAAATTTGTCACCATTCCACGAGCGGGCGCAATTTTGAAGCGTGACATGTTGGGTCTCAATTTACTCGGCGTAACATTATCTTTCACTATATAAAAAAATTGGGCTAACCTTACTGTTTTTTTATTCAAAAAAGTGTATCATTTCCAAAAAATTGCATTTGTAAGACTGCTGCGCAAATACGGTGTGACATAAAGTATTGCAATGACCGCCATTTTATTCTCTAGGGTGTCTGGAAAATATATATAATGTTTGGGGGTTCTGAGTAATTTTCCAGCAAAAAAAAACTGATTTTTAACTTATAAACAACAAGTTTGAAAAATAGGACCGGTCCTTAAGTGGTTCAATGCAAAGCTCCTAATACTGAAATAGCCAATGAAATGTCCATATAAACTGAGCGATCCCTCCCTGATAAATGGGACAAAGTGGTCCCTCTCTGATGAAATGCGTCAGTGGTCCCTCTCTGATGAAATGTGTCAAAGTGGTCCCTCTCTGATGAAATGCGTCAGTGGTCCCTCTCTGATGAAATGTGTCAAAGTGGTCCCTCTCTGATGAAATGCGTCAAAGTGGTCCCTCTCTGATGAAAAGCATCTGTGGTCCCTCTCTGATGAAGTGTCAAAGTGGTTCCTCTCTGATGAAAAGCATCTGTGGTCCCTCTCTGATGAAGTGTCAAAGTGGTTCCTCTCTGATGAAATCCAAAGGGGTCCCTCTCTGATGAAATGCGTCAAAGCTGTCCCTCTCTGATGAAATGCGTCAAAGCTGTCCCTCTCTGATGAAATGCGTCAAAGTGGTCCCTCTCTGATGAAATGCGTCAAAGTGGTCCCTCTATGATGAAATGCGTCAAAGCTGTCCCTCTCTGATGAAATGCGTCAAAGTGGTCCCTCTCTGATGAAATGCGTCAAAGTGGTCCCTCTCTGATGAAATGCGTCAAAGTGGTCCCTCTCTGATGAAATGCGTCAAAGTGGTCCCTCTCTGATGAAATGCGTCAAAGTGGTTCCTCTCTGATGAAATACGTCAAAGTGGTTCCTCTCTGATGAAATGCGTCAAAGTGGTCCCTCTCTGATGAAATGCGTCAAAGTGGTCACTCTCTGATGAAATGCGTCAAAGTGGTCCCTCTCTGATGAAATGCGTCAAAGTTGTCCCTCTCTGGTGAAATGCGTCAAAGTGGTCCCTCTCTTGCCAAAATAGGATACAAAATATATAAAAGAGGGTTTTCTAAAAAAAAAAAGAAAAAAGATGGTGATTGGTTATGACATAGAGGGATTGATTTACTAAAACTGGAGGGTGCAAAATCTGGTGCAGCTGTGCCTGGCAGCCAATCAGCTTCTAACTTCATTGGATTGGATTCCATACATAAAGCCTTGTCTTCCATTTATAAGGCATGGCTATGGCTATGCTGGCCTTACAAATGTGCGTTGCACTGTGCTAGCTTGGGGGCCCGATGTTTTGGATCCAAAACTTTGGTAAATTGAATATGAATAAACCTCGGGAGAAGAGCCCAGTCACATGACCAACCTCTCGTCCAATCACAGAGCAGAGGGCTCTCCATAGGACTCTGCAGGCTATACACATTGTATGATAATAATACAGAGTATAGTGCATTATAGAATTCATCTCTCCATTTTAATGCCCCCCCCCCCCCCCCTCTGATTCTTCCAGATTCTGGTGTCACGTAAGATCTTCCAGCTTGTTCCACCAAGTCTTCCATACAATAATGGTGGCCATTGTTCTGATCCTGAGGTGGACTTTTATGATGGTTGTTATCAGTTATAACTCGTCTGATACATTACTATGATTTATACTCATTTTTCTTTAATGTTCCTGATTGCCCTCATCAGAGATTGGCGCACACACAGGGCTGAAATGAGAAGACTATTTCTGAGCGTTCTTGTGTTTGATTTTCTGACTAATCTCGGGTACAATGGGCTTTTTTATACCGATGAAGGAAGATATTTGTGACATTTATAGAGCCATATAACTAATCAATAGAGATTTCATTGATACGATTTCCAGACTATGCAAACAGTTCAGATAATCACATTTATGATAAGGCTCCCATGTGAATAGTTTATGACCGTCTATTGATGAGAACTTCATGGTGAGCGCTTCATGGTGAGAGCTTTGTGGTGAGCACTTCATAGTGAGAGCTTCATGGTGAGCGCTTCATGGTGAGCGCTTCATGGTGAGAGCTTTATGATGAGCCCTTCATGGTGAGCCCTTCAGGGTGAGCACTTCAGGGTGAGCACTTCAGGGTGAGAGCTTTGTGGTGAGCACTTCATGGTGAGCGTTTTATGATGAGCCCTTCATGGTAAGCACTTCAGGGTGAGAGCTTTGTGGTGTGCATTTCATGGTGAGAGCTTCTTGGTGAGAGCTTTGTGGTGAGAGCTTTGTGATGAGCACTTCATGGTGAGAGCTTTGTGGTGAGAGCTTCATGGTGAGAGCTTTGTGGTGAGAGCTTCGTGGTGAGAGCTTTGTGGTGAGAGCTTCGTGGTGAGAGCTTCGTGGTGAGAGCTTTGTGGTGAGAGCTTCGTGGTGAGAGCTTCATGGTGAGAGCTTTGTGGTGAGAGCTTTGTGGTGAGAGCTTCATGGTGAGAGCTTCGTGGTGAGTGCACCTCATGGTGAGAGCTTCGTGGTGAGTGCACCTCATGGTGAGAGCTTCGTGGTGAGTGCACCTCATGGTGAGAGCTTCGTGGTGAGCTTTTTATAGTGTGTGCTTCATGGTGTGCATTTGATGGTGAGAGCTTTGTGGTGAGAGCTTTGTGGTGAGAGCTTTGTGGTGAGAGCTTCGTGGTGAGAGCTTCGTGGTGAGAGCTTCGTGGTGAGTGCACCTCATGGTGAGAGCTTCGTGGTGAGCTTTTTATAGTATGTGCTTCATGGTGTGCATTTGATGGTGAGAGCTTTGTGGTGAGAGCTTTGTGGTGAGAGCTTTGTGGTGAGAGCTTCGTGATGAGAGCTTCGTGGTGAAAACTTCACGGTGAGCGTTTCACAGTGATTGCTTCATGGTGATCGCTTTATGGTGATTGCTTTATGTTCTGGTCTCAGAAAACCATAAACTAAGTCCTGTGGCATAGGAAGTCCCAGCATTCAAAACAGGCATCTGATTGTATAAAAATGCATTATGTGATGAAAAAGTAAGAGTTTGGTTAAAAAATAAATAAAGTTGAAAAAAAAATGAAAGTTACACCCAAGCACTTAAACCCCCCCCCCAAAAAATGTAGATTTTGAAGTGAGATTTTGAATTTTAATAAATCACCTAAAAGGGTTTCATGCTTGGAGTATTCTGTTTCCATATCCCCATCTATATTCCATTGAGAGGGTGGTTGGCGGGAGGACCACCATAAATCCCTCTCCTCCTATGGAGAGTGTTTGGAGCCGTTCCTAAGGATCTATTATCGGAGGATTACGATTTGAGACTTTTAGAACTTTCTAGGATTAGAAGGTCATTTCCAGTGAGTAAATGGCGCATTATTACTACCAGAGGTGGCGGTTTTCTATATCATCGGTGGTGGATCCTCACTAAGCTTATGGACTTTTAAGAAGAATTCTCTGTGATTCCCGAAGACTTTAATCCATTTCATGTTTTTTTGTTTCCTTATGTTTAGGGTTTATACTAACTGATTATCAGATATATTTATTTATTTATCTATTTGGGCAGCGCAGCTCTGAAATGTTGCACATCACTGAAAATGTTGTGTTTCTTGTACCGCACACATAATCGCAGTTCTTTGCACTAATTCCCTATTGTATTTATGTGTCCTCAAATTAACTACTTAAGGACCGGGCCTATTTTTCAAACTGTGTTAAAATAATTTTTTTTTTTTTGCTAGAAAATGACTTGGAACCCCCAAACATTATATATATATTTTTTTTTCAGACACCCTAGAGAATAAAATGGCGGTCGTTGCAATACTTTCTGTCACACCGTATTTGTGCAGCGGTCTTAGAAGCACGATTTTTTGGGGAAAAAAAATACACTTTTTTGAATTAAAAAATAAGACAACAGTACAGTTAGCCCAATTTTTTTTACATTGTGAAAAATAATGTTATGCCGAGTAAATTGATACCCAACATGTCACTCTTTAAAATTGCGCCCGCTCGTGGAATGGTGACAAACTTTGACTTGATTTGAAAACTGATTGAAAAATCTCCAAAGGCGAAGTTTAAAAATTTCTACAGTTTACATGTTTCGGGTTACAGAGGAGGTCTAGGGCTAGAATTATTGCTCTCGCTCTAACGATCGCGGCGATACCTCACATGTGTGGTTTCAAAGCTGTTTACATATGCGGGCGCGACTTAAGTATGCGCTCGCTTCTGCGTGAAAGCTCGGCGGGGAGGGGCGCTTTGAATTTTTTTTTTTCTTATTTATTTTACTTTTTATTTTTACACTGTCCTTTTAAAAACAAAATTTTGGGTTATTGTTATTCCTATTACAAGGAATGTAAACATTATTATTATTATTATTATACAGGATTTATATGGCGCCGACAGTTTACGCAGCGCTTTACAACTTGAGGGCAGACATTACACTTACACTACAATTCAATACAGGAGGGATCAGAGGGCCCTGATCCTCAGAGCTTACAATCTAGGATAGACCTTGTAATAGAAAAAAAAACATGACAGGTCCTCTTAAATATGAGATCTGGGGGGTCAAAAAGATTTCAAATCTCATATTTACACTAAAATGCAATAAAAAAATTAAATGTCTTAAAAAAAATAAATAGTAATTTCCCTTTAAGACCATTGATCAGCCGCAGAAGTGACGCTTGACGTAGCTTCCGCCATCCAATGTTATGGAGCCGAGGGGGGGGTGGGGGTCCATCTTTCCCTCACTTGGCTCCATGTCTCAGAGGGGAGAGGACCCGATCGGGGCGTGGCGGGAGGGGGGGTTCTCTCCAGCCCCCAATAAAAGTGATCTTGCGGCGAATCCACCACAGAGACCACATTTATCAGAAAGAGGACCTTCCGCCATTTAAGAATATACCGGTTTTCCGGTAAGCTATCTGCTACCATAACAACGGTATTCAACGTCAGAGTACCGACGTATAACGGCGCCGGGGCGGTCCGCAAGTGGTTAACTAACGTATTTTTTTTACTGAATTTCCTGAACCGTTGTGATAACATCATGGGACATACATTTTTTTTTTTAGAACTACCACTATTTTATTCTCCAGGGTGTCTGTTTTCAGAAAATATATCATGTTTGGGGGTTTTATGTAAATCTTCAGGCCTAAAATTTGTGCAAATAACCCAAAAATGGCGGCGAGAGAGTTAAATAATCATCATCGATGCTGTGAAGGGCGGGAACCCTCCTTTCACCTGGGGGAGGGGGAGGGGGGGTAATTAAGCCGCTGTGCCTTTCACCAGCCCGGAATTGACAGACACTTGGAATGATTGAATAGCGCCATTCACCGACAGATCGAATTTCTCCGATTCAGCCAGAACATGGCACGGCTGACGCAGACGCGTGGCACGAAAATCAACATTCCTGATGTTTTTGGCTCTTTGATGGTTTGGAGGGATGAATGCGACTCCCACATGAAATCTACCTAATTCCCCCAATGAATGGCGGCCTTTGATTAGCGCTCGGTATTGTTTTTGTTGTTGGGCGCACGCGGCGATGACGTTCATCGGTGTCTAAGTAAACCGGCGTTATTGTCTGTGTGCCCCCCCCTCGGGTTCCACGCCCACGCTGTGCTTTTCATCACCGCCATACAAGGCCACCTATGCATGTTGCTGTTTATACAGCTGGACCTGCGAACAGCTCCGTCCCGACGCGGCTCCGGTGAAGGGGCTGATTTGTATCAAGGAGAAGGAAATCCCGACCTCCCGACCTCCCGACCTCCCGACCTCCCGACCTCGTGACGTTTAGTTCAATGTTTGTTTAATAAAAATTGGTTTTCTCCTTTGTTTTATCCTCTGTGGTATCTCAGTGCTGCTGATCTCCTGCAGCCTCTTCTCAGCCACTTCCTGTCTCCATTCACTCGGCATTCCTCAGGGCGGGGTTCCTGATAGTACAACCAGCAGCAAACCCCCCCCCCCCAGCAAACCACCCCCCCCCACAAAGCACCCCCCCCAGCAAACCCCCCCCACAAAGCACCCCCCCCCCCAGCACCTAAAAAAAATACCCTCCGGCTGTCTGCCAGTCCACCAGCACTTACCCCATCTAGGCGGGGATCGGGCAGCGGCTCCTGTGTCTTCTCCTCCTCGCAATGCGTCTCCTCCCCTCCTCCTAGATGTCCAATAGGATCACCTGTCCTTTCAGCCAATCGGGTGACGGGTATCAGACCCGCTTCCTGATTGGCCCGGGAGGAGGATCCGTGTTGCCGCCTCGAATATTCCTTCACTGTTGTAACTCCTGGGTGGGTTCATAGTGCAATGCTCTGCGCCCCGAGACCCCCCCTATTTTGAAGCCTAATAATCAGGTGCTTCAAAAAAACACCCCCGCTGCTGGAATTCATGCGCCCGGCGTCCTGAAAGGGGCACATGAATAGGGAGGATGGTGGCATGGATAGGGGGGGCGGTGCCCATGTGCCCACAATGGACGGGCTCATCCTGAAAGGGGCCGGGCACATAGATAGGGAGGGCGGTGGCATGGATAGGGGGGGCGGTGCCTGTGCGCCCACAATAGACAGGCTCATCCTGAAAGGGGCCGGGCACATAGATAGGGAGGGCGGTGGCATGGATAGGGGGGGCGGTGCCCATGTGCCCACAATGGACAGGCTCATACTGAAAGGGGGCGGGCACATGGATAGGGAGGGTGGCGGTGTGGATGGGGGGGGGGTGGTGCCCGTGCGCCCACAATGGATGGGCTCATCCTGAAAGGGGCCGGGCACATGGATAGGGTGGGTGGTGGCATGGATAGGGGGGTGGTGCCCATGTGCCCACAATGGACAGGCTCATACTGAAAGGGGCTGGGCACATGGATAGGGGGGGGGGTGGTGCCCGTGCGCCCACAATGGATGGGCTCATCCTGAAAGGGGCCGGGCACATGGATAGGGGGGGGTGGTGCCCGTGCGCCCACAATGGATGGGCTCATCCTGAAAGGGGCCGGGCACATGGATAGGGAGGGTGGCAGCATGGATGGGGGGGCGGTGCCTGTGCGCCCACAATAGACAGGCTCATCCTGAAAGGGGCCGGGCACATAGATAGGGAGGGCGGCGGCATGGATAGGGGGGGCGGTGCCTGTGCGCCCACAATAGACAGGCTCATACTGAAAGGGGCCGGGCACATAGATAGGGAGGGTGGCGGCATGGATGGGGGGGTCGGTGCCCGTGCGCCCACAATAGACAGGCTCATACTGAAAGGGGCCGGGCACATAGATAGGGAGGGTGGCGGCATGGATGGGGGGGGTCGGTGCCCGTGCGCCCACAATAGACAGGCTCATACTGAAAGGGGCCGGGCACATAGATAGGGAGGGCGGCGGCATGGATAGGGGGGGCGGTGCCTGTGCGCCCACAATAGACAGGCTCATACTGAAAGGGGCCGGGCACATAGATAGGGAGGGCGGCGGCATGGATGGGGGGGTCGGTGCCCATGCGCCCACAATGGATGGGCTCATCCTGAAAGGGGCCAGACGCATGAATAGGGAGAGGTGGCCGTGGACTGGATAGAGCATAGGGGTGGCGGCCGTAGATAGAGGGGGCGGCGCTGATGGATGGGCCGCCGCTGGTTACAGCCTTATTCCAAAATGGATTCAATTCATTATTTTCCTCCAAATTCTACAAAGAAATAAACTTCCATGTGATTTGTTGACTTTTTATCATATAAATTTGAGTTTATTTATTTTCTGTATCACAAGTAACAAAAATGTATCAAATGATTTGTACATATTGACGAGATCGCTGTATATATTATGGTTGGCTGTTTTTTTCTAAATGTTAATATTTACTTATCATATTGTAGATTTCTCTGAACCCCAAAGAAGGATTTCATTCCGAAACATGTCAGGTCGTGACCCCGCCCCCTCCCCTCCCCCAGCTAGTCTAAGGGCAGGCAGTTATTGTGGGTCGTATATTAGAGTTCAGGTATTTTATATACACTTTGGTCATCTTGTATGTTACACTTTTTTATGGACCTTCGTCCTTTTTTTGATTGTATACAAATAAATTGGCGTTTGCCTTTTTATGCTTCACTTACTCTTGTTTTTGAACTGCCTTAAATGTGGCAAGGAGACGATCGACAAATGTGCGGCTAAAGAATGTGCCCGATGGCCAACAAGCTACATAAGATACTTTGCAGTGATTGTGACGTGGAGGGCGGCCCATTGAAATGGATGAATGTTGTGCAAAAAACGTGCACGAAAAACGCACACAATACCGCGCGTTCACACAGCGCTCGGGTGTGACCCCAGCCCCCAAGTGGGTGTACGCCCTTCCATAGCCCCCAGTGACCGACCTCAGGTGATACACAGAGATGAGACAAATCCACCTACATAAGTTGTACCTGTTTATCTGCAAAGACTCTCTTCTCTGTATCTGTTCAAAGTGCTGAATTTATACAGCTTGTCTGAGCTTTCAGTGAGAGCTGATTGGAGGGAAGGGACACCCCCCCACTCCCCCTTCACACAGCAACAGAGCTGAGGCTGTCAATCACAGGCTGTGTGCTGGTACTCCCTCCCCTGTCACCATCCTTCTCTTGGTGTCAGGGAAACCTGTCAGAAGTGATTCATGCAGACAGCAGAGGAAGGAGGGGGGATGGGAGTGGAAGGATGCAGCAGACAGTACACACTATAGAGTATAGAGGTTCTCAGTCTCAGTCCCCCAATCAGCCATGTTTTGGGAACTTCCCTTAGATAAAATTGCTCTTATCAATACCATCTCATTGATATTGATTTAAAGCAGCTGTGCGAAGTAAAGGAAAACCTGAAAACATGGCCCGTTGGGGGTACTTGAGAACTGAGATTGAGAAGCACTGCTTAGCTATGATGGCTGCATTCGTTTTTCTTTGTATCCTTTATTTTCACCGGGTGATTCTACCAGTACCCCTCTTCCTGTTGTGGGGTGACAACGCTCACTGCACTGTTCCTATGGAGGAGCAGAGTTGTCACCCTAAGCTGTTTGGTCCTGATTGGGATCACCTCCATCTCCTCCCATCTTTATTACATGGGAGGGGGGGGGGGGGTCTGGAGTTTGCAGCAGATAACTGGGTGAGCTGAAAACATTGTTGAGATCTCAGTTCACAGGAAGTTGGAAGGACGCCGGGATTCTGGCGGGATCAGCGAGGAGTTTTCTGTACTTTGGCTGCAATATGTTCCATTATTCATTTAGATACATTTTAAACATTACAACTTCTCAGAGATTCCAATGATGGAGTGTAAATAAATGTCATGTGAGATTTCATGTTACATAGTTACATAGTAGGTGAGGTTGAAAAAAGACACAAGTCCATCAAGTCCAACCTATGTGTGTGATTATGTGTCAGTATTTCATTACATATCCCTGTATGTTGTGTGATTATATGTCATATTACATTATATATCTCTGTATGTTGTGTGATTATATGTCATATTACATTATATATCTCTGTATGTTGTGTGAATATATGTCATATTACATTATATATCTCTGTATGTTGTGTGATTATATGTCATATTACATTATATATCTCTGTATGTTGTGTGATTATATGTCATATTACATTATATATCTCTGTATGTTGTGTGATTATATGTCATATTACATTATATATCTCTGTATGTTGTGTGATTATATGTCATATTACATTATATATCTCTGTATGTTGTGTGATTATATGTCATATTACATTATATATCTCTGTATGTTGTGTGATTATATGTCATATTACATTATATATCTCTGTATGTTGTGTGATTATATGTCATATTACATTATATATCTCTGTATGTTGTGTGATTATATGTCATATTACATTATATATCTCTGTATGTTGTGTGAATATATGTCATATTACATTATATATCTCTGTATGTTGTGTGATTATATGTCATATTACATTGTATATCTCTGTATGTTGTGTGATTATATGTCATATTACATTATATATCTCTGTATGTTGTGTGATTATATGTCATATTACATTATATATCTCTGTATGTTGTGTGATTATATGTCATATTACATTATATATCTCTGTATGTTGTGTGATTATATGTCATATTACATTATATATCTCTGTATGTTGTGGTCATTCAGGTGATTATCTAATAGTTTCTTGAAGCTATCAATGCTCCCCGCTGAGACCACCGCCTGTGGAAGGGAATTCCACATCCTTGCCGCTCTTACAGTAAAGAACCCTCTACGTAGTTTAAGGTTAAACCTCCTTTCTTCTAATTGTAATGAGTGGCCACGAGTCTTATTAAACTCTCTTCTGCGAAAAAGTTTTATCCCTATTGTGGGGTCACCAGTCCGGTATTTGTATATTGTGGGGTCACCAGTCCGGTATTTTTATATTGTGGGGTCACCAGTCCGGTATTTATATATTGTGGGGTCACCAGTCCGGTATTTGTATATTGTGGGGTCACCAGTCCGGTATTTGTATATTGTGGGGTCACCAGTCCGGTATTTATATATTGTGGGGTCACCAGTCCGGTATTTATATAATGAAATCATATCCCCTCTCAAGCGTCTCTTCTCCAGAGAGAATAAGTTCAGAGCTCACAACCTTTCCTCATAACTAAGATCCTCCAGACCCTTTATTAGCTTTGTTGCCCTTCTTTGTACTCGCTCCATTTCCAGTACATCCTTCCTGAGGACTGGTGCCCAGAACTGGACAGCATACTCCAGGTGCGGCTGGACCAGAGTCTTGTAGAGCGGGAGAATTATCGTTTTATCTCTGGAGTTGATCCCCTTTTAATGCCAATATTCTGTTTGCTTTGTTAGCAGCAGCTTGGCATTGCATGTCATTGCTGAGCCTATCATCTACTAGGACCCCCAGGTCCTTTTCCATCCTAGATCCCCCCCCAGAGGTTCTCCCCCCAGTCTATAGATTGCATTCAGATTTTTACCACCCAAATACATTATTTTACATTTTTCTACATTGAACCTCATTTGCCATGTAGTTGCCCCTCCCCCATTAAATTGTTCAGGTCTTTTTGCAAAGTTTCCACATCCTGCGGAGAAGTTATTGCCCTGCTTAGCTTAGTATCGTCTACAAATACAGAGATTGAACTGTTTATCCCATCCTCCAGATCGTTTATGAACAAATTAAATAGGATTGGTCCCAGCACAGAACCCTGGGGAACCCCACTACCCACCCCCGACCATTCTGAGTACTCCCCATTTATCACCACCCTCTGAACTCGCCCTTGTAGCCAGTTTTCAATCCATGTACTCACCCTATGGTCCATGCCAACGCACCTTATTTTGTACAGTAAACGTTTATGGGGAACTGTGTCAAATGCTTTTGCAAAATCCAGATACACCACATCTACGGGCCTTCCTTTATCTAGATGGCAACTCACCTCCTCATAGAAGGTTAATAGATTGGTTTGGCAAGAACGATTCTTCATGAATCCATGCTGATTACTGCTAATGATATCATTCTTATTACTAAAATCTTGTATATAGTCCCTTATCATCCCCTCCAAGAGTTTACATACTATTGATGTTAGGCTAACTGGTCGGTAATTCCCAGGGATGTATTTTGGGCCCTTTTTAAATATTGGTGCTACATTGGCTTTTCTCCAATCAGCTGGTACCATTCCAGTCAGTAGACTGTCTGTAAAAATTAGGAACAACGGTCTGGCAATCACCTGACTGAGTTCCCTAAGTACCCTCGGGTGCAAGCCATCTGGTCCCGGTGATTTATTAATGTTAAGTTTCTCAAGTCTAATTTTAATTCCGTCCTCTCTTAACCATGGAGGTGCTTCCTGTGTTGTGTCATGAGGATAAACACTGCAGTTTTGGTTACTGAAGCCCCCCGATTCACTCGTGAAGACTGAGGAGAAGAATAAATTCAATACCTTCGCCATCTCCCCATCCTTTGTAACCAGATGTCCTTCCTCATTCTTTATGGGGCCAATATGGTCTGTCCTCCCTTTTTTACTGTTTACATACTTAAAGAATTTCTTGGGATTTTTTTTGCTCTCCTCCGCTATGTGTCTTTCATGTTCTATCTTAGCCGTCCTAATTGCACCCTTACATTTCTTATTGCATTCTTTATAAAGTCTGAATGCTGACGATGATCCCTCAGCCTTGTATTTTTTGAAGGCCTTCTCCTTTGCTTTTATATGCATTTTTACATTGGAGTTAAGCCATCCAGGATGTTTGTTCGCTCTTTTAAATTTATTACCCAATGGGATACATTGGCTAATGCCCTTATTTAATATGCTCTTAAAGCAAACCCATCTCTCCTCCGTATTCTTTGTTCCTAATATTTTATCCCAATTTATGCCTTTTAGCAAGGTTTGTAGTTTAGGGAAGTTGGCTCTTTTGAAATTCAGTGTCTTTGTGTTCCCTTCATGTTTCCTATTTGTGTGATTTATACTGAAACTAATTGACCTGTGATCGCTGTTACCTAAATTGCCCCGTATTTCCACATCTGTTATCAGGTCTGTATTGTTGGTAATCAGTAGATCCAGTAATGTTTTATTTCTAGTTGGTGCGTCTACCATCTGACCCATAAAATTGTCCTGCAAGACATTAAGGAACTGGTGAGCCTTAAATGAATGCGTGGTTCCCTCCGCCCAGTCTATGTCTGGATAATTAAAATCCCCCATTATGATAACACTTCCCATCCTTGCTGCTAATCCAATTTGTGATAGGAGATCCGTCTCCACTTCCTCCCTCAGGTTAGGGGGCCTATAGCATACTCCCAGTATTATTTTCCCCTTAGCTTCATCCCTTTGGAGCTCTACCCATAAGGATTCCACCTCCTCTCTAGCTCCCTCAGTGATGTCATCTCTCACATTCACTTGTACATTATTCTTGATATATAGGCATACCCCTCCCCCTTTTTTACCCTCTCTATCCTTGCGGTATAGGGTATACCCTTGAATGTTTGCCAGCCAATCATGAGAGCTGTTGAACCAGGTCTCTGAAATTCCCACAAAATCCAAATCCTCCTCGTACAACAGTATCTCTAGTTCACCCATCTTGTCCGCCATGCTCCTGGCATTGGTGAACATGCCACATAGTTTAGACCGGTCGCATATTGTCCTCGTATTGGGTGTTTCAAGATTGCAACTTGGACTTGCTACTATACTCACCTTGTGTTTTTATGCTTTGGTTAACCTACCACTAATGCCCCCAATACTACCCTCTGGAATATCTTCCGCGCTGGCTATCACTGTCTCTGGACCCTCACTGGCTATCACTGTGTCAGGACACTCACCGGACACTTTATTAGGTCCCCCTTGCTAGTTCTGGGTTGGACCCCCTTTATTAGTTTCCTGTTCTTAGCTGACAGGAGTGGCACCCGGTTTGATCTTCTGCTGCTGTAGCCCATCTGCTTCAGGGTTGGATGTGTTGTGTGTTCAGAGATGGTATTCTGTATACCTTGGGTGTAACGAGAGGTTATTTGAGTTCCTGTTGTCTTTCTATTTATTTATTTATTTATTTCAGGTACTTATATAGCGCCGTCAATTTACGCAGCGCTTTACATATATATATTATACATTCACATCAGTCCCTATACCCTCAAGGAGCTTACAATCTAAGGTCCCTAACTCACATTCATACCTACACTAGGGCCAATTTAGACAGGATCCAATTAACCTCCCAGCATGTCTTTGTAGTGTGGGAGGAAACCGGAGTACCCGGAGGAAACCCACGCAGACACAGGGAGAACATGCAAACTCCAGGCAGGTAGTCTCGTGGTCGGGATTCGAACCAGCGACCCTTCTTACTGCTAGGCGAGAGTGCTACCCACTGCGCCACTGTGCCGCCCAATCTGGAACCAGTCTGCTCATTCTCCTCTGACACCAACAAGGCATTTTCCTCCACACAACTGTCGCTCACTGGATATTTTCTCTTTTTCCTACCATTCTCTGTAATCCTGAGAGATGGTTGTGTGTGAAAATCCCAGAAATACTCAGACCAGCCCCATCTGCCACCAACAACCATGCCACGTTCAAAGTCACCGAGATCCCCTTTCTTCCCCATTCTGATGCAGAAAGTCGTCTTCACCACATCTAGAGGCCTAAATGCATTGAGTTGCTGCCGTGTGATTGGTTGATTAGCAATTTGTGTTACCGAGCCACTGAACAGGTGTACCTAATAAAGTGGCCGGTATGTTTTCCAGCAATATTTAAATCTCTGAAACTTGTTTTTTTTTTTTTTTTTTCAAACAGCAACTCACCGAAGAGAAGAAACCAATCAGAGAAGAGCTGAAGGAAACCAATCAGAGAAGAGCTGATGGAAACCAATCAGAGAAGAGCTGATGGAAACCAATCAGAGAAGAGCTGATGGAAACCAATCAGAGAAGAGCTGATGGAAACCAATCAGAGAAGAGCTGAAGGAAACCAATCAGAGAAGAGCTGAAAGGGTCAGGAAAAGGCTGGGGGAAAGCAGATCGTCCTCCAAACACAACAATGTTCATTACATGAAGAACTCTTTATAAAAAAAAGCTTTTACTACAACACCTCCAATCCAGAGCCGTCCCCCGTAGTACTTGTTCTCCGCCCCCAGATGTCATCAGTGTTCTGGGCTGAACGAGGGCCAGCGTCATTCCACCCATTCTCTATGATCCTCAGCCATCCCGGACCAGCCCCCAGCCTGTGACTGGACAGTGAAAGGAGAAGCAGAGCAGTGATGAGCTCATCTCTCTGTCACTCTGCTCTCTCCTCCTATCAGTGTGCTTCTTGTGAGCACATTACCTGATTAGTTCCTTGTGCTTCTTCGCTCCCATCCTGAGCTCTGCTGCACATGAAGCTGATAGCAATTATGAATATTCATTCTTTAGTCATGTTAGGGAGGCAGATGGGGTACAGGTCACCCCGACATTAGGACATTTGTGGGGTGTTTATTGCCCTCTGGGGGGATTTCCCAGTCATGTGACAGCCAGGCACATCTCATGCAGGAGGAGAAGTCCTCCATGATTCTCCCAGGAGACGCTCCATTATATAATAATAATAAATCACCTTTTCTGTAGGCATGGCGTAGGCCTACACTGACACCTGTTGGTGGAGAGCGGTATTGCAACACATGTGATTTCTATTTATTTTTCCTTTAAAGTCGTAGTCCACCTTTTAAAAAAATATTATCTGCACCCAGATTGATAAAAAAAATATATAATTTTTTGCATTGTCTGCAGAACATTGAAATCAGTGTGTCTTCTGCAGAGCATTGCAATCAGTTTATCTCCTGCAGAACATTGCAATCAGTGCGTCCCCTGCAGAGCACTGCAATCAGCGCATCTCCTGCAAAACATTGCAATCAGTGCATCCTCTGCAGAACATTGAAATCAGTGTGTCTTCTGCAGAGCATTGCAATCAGTTTATCTCCTGCAGAACATTGCAATCAGTGCATCTCCTGCAGAACATTGCAATCAGTGCATCCCCTGCAGAACATTGCAATCAGTGCGTCCCCTGCAGAGCACTGCAATCAGCGCATCTCCTGCAAAACATTGCAATCAGTGCATCTCCTGCAGAACATTGCAATCAGTGCATCTCCTGCAGAGCATTGCAATCAGTGTGTCTCCTGCAGAGCATTGCAATCAGTGCATCTCCTGCAGAACATTTCAATCAGTGCTTTCCCTGCAGAGCATTGCAATCAGTTTATCTCCTGCAGAACATTGCAATCACTGGTACAATGCACAGACTTCTGCCCCAGGTCTGTGTGGGACGGACTCACCTTTATGGGGTTAGATGAAGTCATCAATTGACTGTGGGGACTTCCTGAGCTCCATTGAGATCGACATGGTGGTAGATGGGATGTGTAGTCTTCCTGTGGTGGTAGATGGGATGTGTAGTCTTCCTGTGGTGGTAGATGGGATGTGTAGTCTTCTTATGGTGGTAGATGGGATGTGTAGTCTTCTTATGGTGGTAGATGGGATGTGTAGTCTTCTTATGGTGGTAGATGGGATGTGTAGTCTTCTTATGGTGGTAGATGGGATGTGTAGTCTTCCTGTGGTGGTAGATGGGATGTGTAGTCTTCTTATGGTGGTAGATGGGATGTGTAGTCTTCTTATGGTGGTAGATGGGATGTGTAGTCTTCTTATGGTGGTAGATGGGATGTGTAGTCTTCTTATGGTGGTAGATGGGATGTGTAGTCTTCTTATGGTGGTAGATGGGATGTGTAGTCTTCCTGTGGTGGTAGATGGGATGTGTAGTCTTCTTATGGTGGTAGATGGGATGTGTAGTCTTCTTATGGTGGTAGATGGGATGTGTAGTCTTCTTATGGTGGTAGATGGGATGTGTAGTCTTCCTGTGGTGGTAGATGGGATGTGTAGTCTTCTTATGGTGGTAGATGGGATGTGTAGTCTTCTTATGGTGGTAGATGGGATGTGTAGTCTTCTTATGGTGGTAGATGGGATGTGTAGTCTTCCTGTGGTGGTAGATGGGATGTGTAGTCTTCTTATGGTGGTAGATGGGATGTGTAGTCTTCTTATGGTGGTAGATGGGATGTGTAGTCTTCTTATGGTGGTAGATGGGATGTGTAGTCTTCCTGTGGTGGTAGATGGGATGTGTAGTCTTCTTATGGTGGTAGATGGGATGTGTAGTCTTCTTATGGTGGTAGATGGGATGTGTAGTCTTCTTATGGTGGTAGATGGGATGTGTAGTCTTCTTATGGTGGTAGATGGGATGTGTAGTCTTCTTATGGTGGTAGATGGGATGTGTAGTCTTCTTATGGTGGTAGATGGGATGTGTAGTCTTCTTATGGTGGTAGATGGGATGTGTAGTCTTCCTGTGGTGGTAGATGGGATGTGTAGTCTTCCTGTGGTGGTAGATGGGATGTGTAGTCTTCCTGTGGTGGTAGATGGGATGTGTAGTCTTCCTGTGGTGGTAGATGGGATGTGTAGTCTTCTTATGGTGGTAGATGGGATGTGTAGTCTTCTTATGGTGGTAGATGGGATGTGTAGTCTTCCTGTGGTGGTAGATGGGATGTGTAGTCTTCTTATGGTGGTAGATGGGATGTGTAGTCTTCTTATGGTGGTAGATGGGATGTGTAGTCTTCCTGTGGTGGTAGATGGGATGTGTAGTCTTCTTATGGTGGTAGATGGGATGTGTAGTCTTCTTATGGTGGTAGATGGGATGTGTAGTCTTATGGTGGTAGATGGGATGTGTAGTCTTCTTATGGTGGTAGATGGGATGTGTAGTCTTATGGTGGTAGATGGGATGTGTAGTCTTCTTATGGTGGTAGATGGGATGTGTAGTCTTCTTATGGTGGTAGATGGGATGTGTAGTCTTATGGTGGTAGATGGGATGTGTAGTCTTCTTATGGTGGTAGATGGGATGTGTAGTCTTCTTATGGTGGTAGATGGGATGTGTAGTCTTCCTGTGGTGGTAGATGGGATGTGTAGTCTTATGGTGGTAGATGGGATGTGTAGTCTTCCTGTGGTGGTAGATGGGATGTGTAGTCTTATGGTGGTAGATGGGATGTGTAGTCTTCTTATGGTGGTAGATGGGATGTGTAGTCTTCCTGTGGTGGTAGATGGGATGTGTAGTCTTCCTGTGGTGGTAGATGGGATGTGTAGTCTTCCTGTGGTGGTAGATGGGATGTGTAGTCTTCTTATGGTGGTAGATGGGATGTGTAGTCTTCCTGTGGTGGTAGATGGGATGTGTAGTCTTCTTATGGTGGTAGATGGGATGTGTAGTCTTCTTATGGTGGTAGATGGGATGTGTAGTCTTCCTGTGGTGGTAGATGGGATGTGTAGTCTTCTTATGGTGGTAGATGGGATGTGTAGTCTTCCTGTGGTGGTAGATGGGATGTGTAGTCTTCTTATGGTGGTAGATGGGATGTGTAGTCTTCCTGTGGTGGTAGATGGGATGTGTAGTCTTCTTATGGTGGTAGATGGGATGTGTAGTCTTCCTGTGGTGGTAGATGGGATGTGTAGTCTTCTTATGGTGGTAGATGGGATGTGTAGTCTTCCTATGGTGGTAGATGGGATGTGTAGTCTTCCTGTGGTGGTAGATGGGATGTGTAGTCTTCTTATGGTGGTAGATGGGATGTGTAGTCTTCTTATGGTGGTAGATGGGATGTGTAGTCTTCTTATGGTGGTAGATGGGATGTGTAGTCTTCTTATGGTGGTAGATGGGATGTGTAGTCTTCTTATGGTGGTAGATGGGATGTGTAGTCTTCTTATGGTGGTAGATGGGATGTGTAGTCTTCTTATGGTGGTAGATGGGATGTGTAGTCTTCCTGTGGTGGTAGATGGGATGTGTAGTCTTCTTATGGTGGTAGATGGGATGTGTAGTCTTCCTGTGGTGGTAGATGGGATGTGTAGTCTTCCTGTGGTGGTAGATGGGATGTGTAGTCTTCCTGTGGTGGTAGATGGGATGTGTAGTCTTCTTATGGTGGTAGATGGGATGTGTAGTCTTCTTATGGTGGTAGATGGGATGTGTAGTCTTCCTGTGGTGGTAGATGGGATGTGTAGTCTTCTTATGGTGGTAGATGGGATGTGTAGTCTTCCTGTGGTGGTAGATGGGATGTGTAGTCTTCTTATGGTGTTAGATGGGATGTGTAGTCTTCTTATGGTGGTAGATGGGATGTGTAGTCTTCCTATGGTGGTAGATGGGATGTGTAGTCTTCTTATGGTGGTAGATGGGATGTGTAGTCTTCCTGTGGTGGTAGATGGGATGTGTAGTCTTATGGTGGTAGATGGGATGTGTAGTCTTCTTATGGTGGTAGATGGGATGTGTAGTCTTCTTATGGTGGTAGATGGGATGTGTAGTCTTCTTATGGTGGTAGATGGGATGTGTAGTCTTCCTGTGGTGGTAGATGGGATGTGTAGTCTTATGGTGGTAGATGGGATGTGTAGTCTTCTTATGGTGGTAGATGGGATGTGTAGTCTTCCTGTGGTGGTAGATGGGATGTGTAGTCTTCTTGTGGTGGTAGATGGGATGTGTAGTCTTCCTGTGGTGGTAGATGGGATGTGTAGTCTTCCTGTGGTGGTAGATGGGATGTGTAGTCTTCCTGTGGTGGTAGATGGGATGTGTAGTCTTCTTATGGTGGTAGATGGGATGTGTAGTCTTATGGTGGTAGATGGGATGTGTAGTCTTCTTATGGTGGTAGATGGGATGTGTAGTCTTCTTATGGTGGTAGATGGGATGTGTAGTCTTCTTATGGTGGTAGATGGGATGTGTAGTCTTCTTATGGTGGTAGATGGGATGTGTAGTCTTCCTGTGGTGGTAGATGGGATGTGTAGTCTTCTTATGGTGGTAGATGGGATGTGTAGTCTTCCTATGGTGGTAGATGGGATGTGTAGTCTTCCTGTGGTGGTAGATGGGATGTGTAGTCTTCCTGTGGTGGTAGATGGGATGTGTAGTCTTCCTGTGGTGGTAGATGGGATGTGTAGTCTTCCTGTGGTGGTAGATGGGATGTGTAGTCTTCCTGTGGTGGTAGATGGGATGTGTAGTCTTCTTATGGTGGTAGATGGGATGTGTAGTCTTCTTATGGTGGTAGATGGGATGTGTAGTCTTCTTATGGTGGTAGATGGGATGTGTAGTCTTCTTATGGTGGTAGATGGGATGTGTAGTCTTATGGTGGTAGATGGGATGTGTAGTCTTCCTGTGGTGGTAGATGGGATGTGTAGTCTTCCTGTGGTGGTAGATGGGATGTGTAGTCTTCCTGTGGTGGTAGATGGGATGTGTAGTCTTCTTATGGTGGTAGATGGGATGTGTAGTCTTCCTATGGTGGTAGATGGGATGTGTAGTCTTCCTGTGGTGGTAGATGGGATGTGTAGTCTTCCTGTGGTGGTAGATGGGATGTGTAGTCTTCCTGTGGTGGTAGATGGGATGTGTAGTCTTCCTGTGGTGGTAGATGGGATGTGTAGTCTTCCTGTGGTGGTAGATGGGATGTGTAGTCTTCTTATGGTGGTAGATGGGATGTGTAGTCTTCTTATGGTGGTAGATGGGATGTGTAGTCTTCCTGTGGTGGTAGATGGGATGTGTAGTCTTCTTATGGTGGTAGATGGGATGTGTAGTCTTCCTGTGGTGGTAGATGGGATGTGTAGTCTTCTTATGGTGGTAGATGGGATGTGTAGTCTTCTTATGGTGGTAGATGGGATGTGTAGTCTTCTTATGGTGGTAGATGGGATGTGTAGTCTTCTTATGGTGGTAGATGGGATGTGTAGTCTTCCTGTGGTGGTAGATGGGATGTGTAGTCTTCCTGTGGTGGTAGATGGGATGTGTAGTCTTCCTGTGGTGGTAGATGGGATGTGTAGTCTTCTTATGGTGGTAGATGGGATGTGTAGTCTTCCTATGGTGGTAGATGGGATGTGTAGTCTTCCTGTGGTGGTAGATGGGATGTGTAGTCTTCCTGTGGTGGTAGATGGGATGTGTAGTCTTCCTGTGGTGGTAGATGGGATGTGTAGTCTTCTTATGGTGGTAGATGGGATGTGTAGTCTTCTTATGGTGGTAGATGGGATGTGTAGTCTTCCTGTGGTGGTAGATGGGATGTGTAGTCTTCTTATGGTGGTAGATGGGATGTGTAGTCTTCCTATGGTGGTAGATGGGATGTGTAGTCTTCTTATGGTGGTAGATGGGATGTGTAGTCTTCTTATGGTGGTAGATGGGATGTGTAGTCTTCCTGTGGTGGTAGATGGGATGTGTAGTCTTCCTGTGGTGGTAGATGGGATGTGTAGTCTTCTTATGGTGGTAGATGGGATGTGTAGTCTTCTTATGGTGGTAGATGGGATGTGTAGTCTTCCTGTGGTGGTAGATGGGATGTGTAGTCTTCCTGTGGTGGTAGATGGGATGTGTAGTCTTCCTGTGGTGGTAGATGGGATGTGTAGTCTTCTTATGGTGGTAGATGGGATGTGTAGTCTTATGGTGGTAGATGGGATGTGTAGTCTTCCTGTGGTGGTAGATGGGATGTGTAGTCTTCTTATGGTGGTAGATGGGATGTGTAGTCTTATGATGGTAGATGGGATGTGTAGTCTTCTTATGGTGGTAGATGGGATGTGTAGTCTTCTTATGGTGGTAGATGGGATGTGTAGTCTTCTTATGGTGGTAGATGGGATGTGTAGTCTTCCTGTGGTGGTAGATGGGATGTGTAGTCTTATGGTGGTAGATGGGATGTGTAGTCTTCTTATGGTGGTAGATGGGATGTGTAGTCTTCCTGTGGTGGTAGATGGGATGTGTAGTCTTCCTGTGGTGGTAGATGGGATGTGTAGTCTTCCTGTGGTGGTAGATGGGATGTGTAGTCTTATGGTGGTAGATGGGATGTGTAGTCTTCCTGTGGTGGTAGATGGGATGTGTAGTCTTCTTATGGTGGTAGATGGGATGTGTAGTCTTATGGTGGTAGATGGGATGTGTAGTCTTCCTGTGGTGGTAGATGGGATGTGTAGTCTTCTTATGGTGGTAGATGGGATGTGTAGTCTTCTTATGGTGGTAGATGGGATGTGTAGTCTTCCTGTGGTGGTAGATGGGATGTGTAGTCTTATGGTGGTAGATGGGATGTGTAGTCTTCTTATGGTGGTAGATGGGATGTGTAGTCTTCCTGTGGTGGTAGATGGGATGTGTAGTCTTCTTATGGTGGTAGATGGGATGTGTAGTCTTCCTGTGGTGGTAGATGGGATGTGTAGTCTTCCTGTGGTGGTAGATGGGATGTGTAGTCTTCTTATGGTGGTAGATGGGATGTGTAGTCTTCTTATGGTGGTAGATGGGATGTGTAGTCTTCTTATGGTGGTAGATGGGATGTGTAGTCTTCCTGTGGTGGTAGATGGGATGTGTAGTCTTCTTATGGTGGTAGATGGGATGTGTAGTCTTCTTATGGTGGTAGATGGGATGTGTAGTCTTCTTATGGTGGTAGATGGGATGTGTAGTCTTCTTATGGTGGTAGATGGGATGTGTAGTCTTCTTATGGTGGTAGATGGGATGTGTAGTCTTCCTGTGGTGGTAGATGGGATGTGTAGTCTTCTTATGGTGGTAGATGGGATGTGTAGTCTTCCTGTGGTGGTAGATGGGATGTGTAGTCTTCTTGTGGTGGTAGATGGGATGTGTAGTCTTCCTGTGGTGGTAGATGGGATGTGTAGTCTTCCTGTGGTGGTAGATGGGATGTGTAGTCTTCTTATGGTGGTAGATGGGATGTGTAGTCTTCCTATGGTGGTAGATGGGATGTGTAGTCTTCCTGTGGTGGTAGATGGGATGTGTAGTCTTCTTATGGTGGTAGATGGGATGTGTAGTCTTCTTATGGTGGTAGATGGGATGTGTAGTCTTCTTATGGTGGTAGATGGGATGTGTAGTCTTCTTATGGTGGTAGATGGGATGTGTAGTCTTATGGTGGTAGATGGGATGTGTAGTCTTCTTATGGTGGTAGATGGGATGTGTAGTCTTCCTGTGGTGGTAGATGGGATGTGTAGTCTTCTTATGGTGGTAGATGGGATGTGTAGTCTTCCTGTGGTGGTAGATGGGATGTGTAGTCTTCCTGTGGTGGTAGATGGGATGTGTAGTCTTCTTATGGTGGTAGATGGGATGTGTAGTCTTATGGTGGTAGATGGGATGTGTAGTCTTCCTGTGGTGGTAGATGGGATGTGTAGTCTTATGGTGGTAGATGGGATGTGTAGTCTTCCTGTGGTGGTAGATGGGATGTGTAGTCTTCTTATGGTGGTAGATGGGATGTGTAGTCTTCCTGTGGTGGTAGATGGGATGTGTAGTCTTCTTATGGTGGTAGATGGGATGTGTAGTCTTCTTATGGTGGTAGATGGGATGTGTAGTCTTCCTGTGGTGGTAGATGGGATGTGTAGTCTTCTTATGGTGGTAGATGGGATGTGTAGTCTTCCTGTGGTGGTAGATGGGATGTGTAGTCTTCTTATGGTGTTAGATGGGATGTGTAGTCTTCCTGTGGTGGTAGATGGGATGTGTAGTCTTCTTATGGTGGTAGATGGGATGTGTAGTCTTCTTATGGTGGTAGATGGGATGTGTAGTCTTCCTGTGGTGGTAGATGGGATGTGTAGTCTTCTTATGGTGGTAGATGGGATGTGTAGTCTTCCTGTGGTGGTAGATGGGATGTGTAGTCTTATGGTGGTAGATGGGATGTGTAGTCTTATGGTGGTAGATGGGATGTGTAGTCTTCTTATGGTGGTAGATGGGATGTGTAGTCTTATGGTGGTAGATGGGATGTGTAGTCTTCTTATGGTGGTAGATGGGATGTGTAGTCTTCTTATGGTGGTAGATGGGATGTGTAGTCTTCTTATGGTGGTAGATGGGATGTGTAGTCTTCTTATGGTGGTAGATGGGATGTGTAGTCTTCTTATGGTGGTAGATGGGATGTGTAGTCTTCCTGTGGTGGTAGATGGGATGTGTAGTCTTCTTATGGTGGTAGATGGGATGTGTAGTCTTCCTGTGGTGGTAGATGGGATGTGTAGTCTTCCTGTGGTGGTAGATGGGATGTGTAGTCTTCCTGTGGTGGTAGATGGGATGTGTAGTCTTCCTGTGGTGGTAGATGGGATGTGTAGTCTTCTTATGGTGGTAGATGGGATGTGTAGTCTTCTTGTGGTGGTAGATGGGATGTGTAGTCTTCCTGTGGTGGTAGATGGGATGTGTAGTCTTCTTATGGTGGTAGATGGGATGTGTAGTCTTCTTATGGTGGTAGATGGGATGTGTAGTCTTATGGTGGTAGATGGGATGTGTAGTCTTCCTGTGGTGGTAGATGGGATGTGTAGTCTTATGGTGGTAGATGGGATGTGTAGTCTTCTTATGGTGGTAGATGGGATGTGTAGTCTTCCTGTGGTGGTAGATGGGATGTGTAGTCTTCCTGTGGTGGTAGATGGGATGTGTAGTCTTCCTGTGGTGGTAGATGGGATGTGTAGTCTTCTTATGGTGGTAGATGGGATGTGTAGTCTTCTTATGGTGGTAGATGGGATGTGTAGTCTTCCTGTGGTGGTAGATGGGATGTGTAGTCTTCTTATGGTGGTAGATGGGATGTGTAGTCTTCTTATGGTGGTAGATGGGATGTGTAGTCTTCTTATGGTGGTAGATGGGATGTGTAGTCTTCCTGTGGTGGTAGATGGGATGTGTAGTCTTATGGTGGTAGATGGGATGTGTAGTCTTCCTGTGGTGGTAGATGGGATGTGTAGTCTTCTTATGGTGGTAGATGGGATGTGTAGTCTTCTTATGGTGGTAGATGGGATGTGTAGTCTTCTTATGGTGGTAGATGGGATGTGTAGTCTTCTTATGGTGGTAGATGGGATGTGTAGTCTTCTTATGGTGGTAGATGGGATGTGTAGTCTTATGGTGGTAGATGGGATGTGTAGTCTTCTTATGGTGGTAGATGGGATGTGTAGTCTTCCTATGGTGGTAGATGGGATGTGTAGTCTTCCTGTGGTGGTAGATGGGATGTGTAGTCTTCTTATGGTGGTAGATGGGATGTGTAGTCTTCCTGTGGTGGTAGATGGGATGTGTAGTCTTATGGTGGTAGATGGGATGTGTAGTCTTCCTGTGGTTGTAGATGGGATGTGTAGTCTTCCTGTGGTGGTAGATGGGATGTGTAGTCTTCTTATGGTGGTAGATGGGATGTGTAGTCTTCTTATGGTGGTAGATGGGATGTGTAGTCTTCTTATGGTGGTAGATGGGATGTGTAGTCTTCTTATGGTGGTAGATGGGATGTGTAGTCTTATGGTGGTAGATGGGATGTGTAGTCTTCCTGTGGTGGTAGATGGGATGTGTAGTCTTCTTATGGTGGTAGATGGGATGTGTAGTCTTCTTATGGTGGTAGATGGGATGTGTAGTCTTATGGTGGTAGATGGGATGTGTAGTCTTCTTATGGTGGTAGATGGGATGTGTAGTCTTCTTATGGTGGTAGATGGGATGTGTAGTCTTCTTATGGTGGTAGATGGGATGTGTAGTCTTCTTATGGTGGTAGATGGGATGTGTAGTCTTCTTATGGTGGTAGATGGGATGTGTAGTCTTCCTGTGGTGGTAGATGGGATGTGTAGTCTTCCTGTGGTGGTAGATGGGATGTGTAGTCTTCCTGTGGTGGTAGATGGGATGTGTAGTCTTCTTATGGTGGTAGATGGGATGTGTAGTCTTCTTATGGTGGTAGATGGGATGTGTAGTCTTCCTATGGTGGTAGATGGGATGTGTAGTCTTCCTGTGGTGGTAGATGGGATGTGTAGTCTTCTTATGGTGGTAGATGGGATGTGTAGTCTTCTTATGGTGGTAGATGGGATGTGTAGTCTTCCTGTGGTGGTAGATGGGATGTGTAGTCTTCTTATGGTGGTAGATGGGATGTGTAGTCTTCTTATGGTGGTAGATGGGATGTGTAGTCTTCTTATGGTGGTAGATGGGATGTGTAGTCTTATGGTGGTAGATGGGATGTGTAGTCTTCCTGTGGTGGTAGATGAGATGTGTAGTCTTCTTATGGTGGTAGATGGGATGTGTAGTCTTCTTATGGTGGTAGATGGGATGTGTAGTCTTCTTATGGTGGTAGATGGGATGTGTAGTCTTCCTGTGGTGGTAGATGGGATGTGTAGTCTTCTTATGGTGGTAGATGGGATGTGTAGTCTTCTTATGGTGGTAGATGGGATGTGTAGTCTTCTTATGGTGGTAGATGGGATGTGTAGTCTTCTTATGGTGGTAGATGGGATGTGTAGTCTTCTTATGGTGGTAGATGGGATGTGTAGTCTTCTTATGGTGGTAGATGGGATGTGTAGTCTTCCTGTGGTGGTAGATGGGATGTGTAGTCTTCTTATGGTGGTAGATGGGATGTGTAGTCTTCTTATGGTGGTAGATGGGATGTGTAGTCTTCCTGTGGTGGTAGATGGGATGTGTAGTCTTCTTATGGTGGTAGATGGGATGTGTAGTCTTCCTGTGGTGGTAGATGGGATGTGTAGTCTTCTTGTGGTGGTAGATGGGATGTGTAGTCTTCTTATGGTGGTAGATGGGATGTGTAGTCTTCCTGTGGTGGTAGATGGGATGTGTAGTCTTCTTATGGTGGTAGATGGGATGTGTAGTCTTCCTGTGGTGGTAGATGGGATGTGTAGTCTTCTTATGGTGGTAGATGGGATGTGTAGTCTTCTTATGGTGGTAGATGGGATGTGTAGTCTTCTTATGGTGGTAGATGGGATGTGTAGTCTTCCTGTGGTGGTAGATGGGATGTGTAGTCTTCTTATGGTGGTAGATGGGATGTGTAGTCTTCTTATGGTGGTAGATGGGATGTGTAGTCTTCCTGTGGTGGTAGATGGGATGTGTAGTCTTCTTATGGTGGTAGATGGGATGTGTAGTCTTCTTATGGTGGTAGATGGGATGTGTAGTCTTCCTGTGGTGGTAGATGGGATGTGTAGTCTTCTTGTGGTGGTAGATGGGATGTGTAGTCTTCTTATGGTGGTAGATGGGATGTGTAGTCTTCCTGTGGTGGTAGATGGGATGTGTAGTCTTCTTATGGTGGTAGATGGGATGTGTAGTCTTCCTGTGGTGGTAGATGGGATGTGTAGTCTTCTTATGGTGGTAGATGGGATGTGTAGTCTTCTTATGGTGGTAGATGGGATGTGTAGTCTTCTTATGGTGGTAGATGGGATGTGTAGTCTTCTTATGGTGGTAGATGGGATGTGTAGTCTTCTTATGGTGGTAGATGGGATGTGTAGTCTTCTTATGGTGGTAGATGGGATGTGTAGTCTTCCTGTGGTGGTAGATGGGATGTGTAGTCTTCCTGTGGTGGTAGATGGGATGTGTAGTCTTCCTGTGGTGGTAGATGGGATGTGTAGTCTTCTTATGGTGGTAGATGGGATGTGTAGTCTTCTTGTGGTGGTAGATGGGATGTGTAGTCTTCTTATGGTGGTAGATGGGATGTGTAGTCTTCCTGTGGTGGTAGATGGGATGTGTAGTCTTCTTATGGTGGTAGATGGGATGTGTAGTCTTCCTGTGGTGGTAGATGGGATGTGTAGTCTTCTTATGGTGGTAGATGGGATGTGTAGTCTTCTTATGGTGGTAGATGGGATGTGTAGTCTTCTTATGGTGGTAGATGGGATGTGTAGTCTTCTTATGGTGGTAGATGGGATGTGTAGTCTTCTTATGGTGGTAGATGGGATGTGTAGTCTTCCTGTGGTGGTAGATGGGATGTGTAGTCTTCCTGTGGTGGTAGATGGGATGTGTAGTCTTCCTGTGGTGGTAGATGGGATGTGTAGTCTTCTTATGGTGGTAGATGGGATGTGTAGTCTTCCTGTGGTGGTAGATGGGATGTGTAGTCTTGTTATGGTGGTAGATGGGATGTGTAGTCTTCTTATGGTGGTAGATGGGATGTGTAGTCTTCCTGTGGTGGTAGATGGGATGTGTAGTCTTATGGTGGTAGATGGGATGTGTAGTCTTCTTATGGTGGTAGATGGGATGTGTAGTCTTCTTATGGTGGTAGATGGGATGTGTAGTCTTCTTATGGTGGTAGATGGGATGTGTAGTCTTCCTGTGGTGGTAGATGGGATGTGTAGTCTTCTTATGGTGGTAGATGGGATGTGTAGTCTTCCTGTGGTGGTAGATGGGATGTGTAGTCTTCCTGTGGTGGTAGATGGGATGTGTAGTCTTCTTATGGTGGTAGATGGGATGTGTAGTCTTCTTATGGTGGTAGATGGGATGTGTAGTCTTCCTGTGGTGGTAGATGGGATGTGTAGTCTTCTTATGGTGGTAGATGGGATGTGTAGTCTTCCTGTGGTGGTAGATGGGATGTGTAGTCTTCTTATGGTGGTAGATGGGATGTGTAGTCTTCTTATGGTGGTAGATGGGATGTGTAGTCTTATGGTGGTAGATGGGATGTGTAGTCTTCTTATGGTGGTAGATGGGATGTGTAGTCTTCTTATGGTGGTAGATGGGATGTGTAGTCTTCCTGTGGTGGTAGATGGGATGTGTAGTCTTCCTGTGGTGGTAGATGGGATGTGTAGTCTTCCTGTGGTGGTAGATGGGATGTGTAGTCTTCTTATGGTGGTAGATGGGATGTGTAGTCTTCCTGTGGTGGTAGATGGGATGTGTAGTCTTCCTGTGGTGGTAGATGGGATGTGTAGTCTTCTTATGGTGGTAGATGGGATGTGTAGTCTTCTTATGGTGGTAGATGGGATGTGTAGTCTTCTTATGGTGGTAGATGGGATGTGTAGTCTTCTTATGGTGGTAGATGGGATGTGTAGTCTTCTTATGGTGGTAGATGGGATGTGTAGTCTTCCTGTGGTGGTAGATGGGATGTGTAGTCTTCTTATGGTGGTAGATGGGATGTGTAGTCTTCTTATGGTGGTAGATGGGATGTGTAGTCTTCCTGTGGTGGTAGATGGGATGTGTAGTCTTCTTATGGTGGTAGATGGGATGTGTAGTCTTATGGTGGTAGATGGGATGTGTAGTCTTCCTGTGGTGGTAGATGGGATGTGTAGTCTTCTTATGGTGGTAGATGGGATGTGTAGTCTTCTTATGGTGGTAGATGGGATGTGTAGTCTTCTTATGGTGGTAGATGGGATGTGTAGTCTTCTTGTGGTGGTAGATGGGATGTGTAGTCTTCTTATGGTGGTAGATGGGATGTGTAGTCTTATGGTGGTAGATGGGATGTGTAGTCTTCCTGTGGTGGTAGATGGGATGTGTAGTCTTCTTATGGTGGTAGATGGGATGTGTAGTCTTCTTATGGTGGTAGATGGGATGTGTAGTCTTCTTATGGTGGTAGATGGGATGTGTAGTCTTCTTATGGTGGTAGATGGGATGTGTAGTCTTCTTATGGTGGTAGATGGGATGTGTAGTCTTCTTATGGTGGTAGATGGGATGTGTAGTCTTCTTATGGTGGTAGATGGGATGTGTAGTCTTCTTATGGTGGTAGATGGGATGTGTAGTCTTCTTATGGTGGTAGATGGGATGTGTAGTCTTCTTATGGTGGTAGATGGGATGTGTAGTCTTCTTATGGTGGTAGATGGGATGTGTAGTCTTCCTGTGGTGGTAGATGGGATGTGTAGTCTTCTTATGGTGGTAGATGGGATGTGTAGTCTTCCTGTGGTGGTAGATGGGATGTGTAGTCTTCTTATGGTGGTAGATGGGATGTGTAGTCTTCCTGTGGTGGTAGATGGGATGTGTAGTCTTCTTATGGTGGTAGATGGGATGTGTAGTCTTCTTATGGTGGTAGATGGGATGTGTAGTCTTCCTGTGGTGGTAGATGGGATGTGTAGTCTTCCTGTGGTGGTAGATGGGATGTGTAGTCTTCTTATGGTGGTAGATGGGATGTGTAGTCTTCCTGTGGTGGTAGATGGGATGTGTAGTCTTCTTATGGTGGTAGATGGGATGTGTAGTCTTCTTATGGTGGTAGATGGGATGTGTAGTCTTCTTATGGTGGTAGATGGGATGTGTAGTCTTCTTATGGTGGTAGATGGGATGTGTAGTCTTCCTGTGGTGGTAGATGGGATGTGTAGTCTTCTTATGGTGGTAGATGGGATGTGTAGTCTTCCTGTGGTGGTAGATGGGATGTGTAGTCTTCTTATGGTGGTAGATGGGATGTGTAGTCTTCTTATGGTGGTAGATGGGATGTGTAGTCTTCTTATGGTGGTAGATGGGATGTGTAGTCTTCCTGTGGTGGTAGATGGGATGTGTAGTCTTCTTGTGGTGGTAGATGGGATGTGTAGTCTTCTTGTGGTGGTAGATGGGATGTGTAGTCTTCCTGTGGTGGTAGATGGGATGTGTAGTCTTCCTGTGGTGGTAGATGGGATGTGTAGTCTTCTTATGGTGGTAGATGGGATGTGTAGTCTTCTTATGGTGGTAGATGGGATGTGTAGTCTTCTTATGGTGGTAGATGGGATGTGTAGTCTTCCTGTGGTGGTAGATGGGATGTGTAGTCTTCTTATGGTGGTAGATGGGATGTGTAGTCTTCTTGTGGTGGTAGATGGGATGTGTAGTCTTCCTATTCTCTGATCCCTCGGAATGGCTGTATGAAGGGGGCGATGTCCGGCCATTCATAGGCTCCTGCGGCTGTCAGTCATACAGCAGGGGGTGTGACTTACCGGTGCTGTGGGTGTCTATAGACACACACAGCCCTGCTCAGGAACACACATAGGTGCCCCCTTATTACCCGGCTTGCTATAGGAGACACCCGGAGGGGGGAGGGGCAGAATGCGCCAGTGGGGGAGGTGAGGGACCTTTCTATACAATATATCCGCACAGAACACGGAAGTATTACATCGTTTTTATTTAGTTGTTTAAATTGTAACCTTTTAGTATCAATTTCATGGGAAGAAAAGTGCTGCCAGTCAGGAAAGGTTGCCGCTGCCCCCGGCAACCGGGCATCATGGGAACTAAAACCCGCCGCGCGTTCAATGCCCAAAGGGAATTCATCAACTACTGGCAGCAAACAATTCACCTTCCAGTCATAAAAGAAAGTCAATACAAAGCGATCTCATCGCCGGAATCCGAGCCGGAAACATTATATTCCAGAATATAGAAATCCTGAATAATAATAATAATAATAATAATATACATTCAGAATAACAATAATAATTTAATCATCATAATAATAATAATCCTAAATATTAAAAAATAATAATAACATAAATCCTGAATAATAAAAATAATGACACAAAATACACTTTGTAATGAGAATGTCGGTGGCCTATTAAAGACAGAATTATTTCCCTTTTTGAATAGAGCGGAAAAAGTGCAAACTGCTTTTTCAGTTTTTATTCCGCTGAGGAAATTTCCCCTCAATTAACAATGAAAATAATCATCATAATAAAATAATCCTGAATATTAATAATAAAATAATAATAATAATATAAATTCAGAATAATAATAATAAAAATAATGACACAAAATATGCTTTGTAATGAGAATGATAAGAGTGATATTTATGTACATGGGAGGAGCCTGTGATACTTATGTACATGGGAGGAGCCTGTGATACTTATGTACATGGGAGGAGCCTGTGATACTTATGTACATGGGAGGAGCCTGTGATACTTATGTACACGGGAGGAGCCGGTGATACTTATGTACATGGGAGGAGCCTGTGATACTTATGTACATGGGAGGAGCCGGTGATACTTATGTACATGGGAGGAGCCTGTGATACTTATGTACATGGGAGGAGCCTGTGATACTTATGTACATGGGAGGAGCCTGTGATACTTATGTACATGGGAGGAGCCGGTGATACTTATGTACATGGGAGGAGCCGGTGATACTTCTGTACATGGGAGGAGCCTGTGATACTTATGTACATGGGAGGAGCCTGTGATACTTATGTACATGGGAGGAGCCTGTGATACTTATGTACATGGGAGGAGCCTGTGATACTTATGTACATGGGAGGAGCCTGTGATACTTATGTACATGGGAGGAGCCTGTGATACTTATGTACATGGGAGGAGTCTGTGATACTTATGTACATGGGAGGAGTCTGTGATACTTATGTACATGCAGGCCTGTACTGGCCATCGGGACTACAGGGAGTTTCCCGGTGGGCCGATGGCTCAGTGGGCTGGTTTCAGTGACAGCCTGTCAAAGTAATGGCTTTCTTGGTTCGCCCTCAACTTCACACAGTGATGTGAGAAAGATGAGAAAAATACAGAGGAGAATAAGTGAAATAGTAAAAGAGGTTAGTGAGGACTCCTTATGTTATGCTACTTATGTTTTTTTGCACAATTGCGTATAGTTTATATACTGTTTTTATGCTTGTTTGCACAAATAAAGTGGGCCACTCTGGATGAAGTCCAGGGCCAAATTTTTATTCCAGTCCAGCCCTGTGTACATGGGAGGAGTCTGTGATACTTATGTACATGGGAGGAGCCTGTAAGATTTATGTACATGGGAGGAGCCTGTGAAACTTATGTACATGGTAGGAGTCTGTGATACTTATGTACATTGGAGGAGCCTGTGATACTTATGTACATGGGAGGAGCCTGTAAGATTTATGTACATGGGAGGAGTCTGTGATACTTATGTACATGGGAGGAGTCTGTGATATTTATGTACATGGGAGGAGCCTGTGATACTTATGTACATGGGAGGAGTCTGTGATACTTATGTACATGGGAGGAGCCTGTAAGATTTATGTACATGGGAGGAGCCTGTGATACTTATGTACATGGGAAGAGCCTGTGATACTTATGTACATGGGAGGAGTCTGTGATACTTATGTACATGGGAGGAGCCTGTAAGATTTATGTACATGGGAGGAGCCTGTGATACTTATGTACATGGGAGGAGTCTGTGATACTTATGTACATGGGAAGAGCCTGTGATACTTATGTACATGGGAGGAGTCTGTGATACTTATGTACATGGGAGGAGTCTGTGATACTTATGTACATGGGAGGAGCCTGTAAGATTTATGTACATGGGAGGAGCCTGTGATACTTATGTACATGGGAGGAGCCTGTGATACTTATGTACATGGGAGGAGTCTGTAAGATTTATGTACATGGGAGGAGCCTGTGATACTTATGTACATGGGAGGAGCCTGTGATACTTATGTACATGGGAGGAGTCTGTGATACTTATGTACATGGGAGGAGCCTGTAAGATTTATGTACATGGGAGGAGCCTGTGATACTTATGTACATGGGAGGAGTCTGTGATACTTATGTACATGGGAAGAGCCTGTGATACTTATGTACATGGGAGGAGCCTGTGATACTTATGTACATGGGAGGAGTCTGTGATACTTATGTACATGGGAGGAGCCTGTAAGATTTATGTACATGGGAGGAGCCTGTAAGATTTATGTACATGGGAGGAGCCTGTAATACTTATGTACATGGGAAGAGCCTGTGATACTTATGTACATGGGAGGAGCCTGTGATACTTATGTACGTGGGAGGAGCCTGTGATACTTATGTACATGGGAGGAGTCTGTGATACTTATGTACATGGGAGGAGTCTGTGATACTTATGTACATGGGAGGAGTCTGTGATACTTATGTACATGGGAGGAGCCTGTGATACTTATGTACATGGGAGGAGCCTGTGATACTTATGTACATGGGAGGAGCCTGTGATACTTATGTACATGGGAGGAGTCTGTGATACTTATGTACATGGGAGGAGCCTGTAAGATTTATGTACATGGGAGGAGCCTGTAAGATTTATGTACATGGGAGGAGCCTGTAATACTTATGTACATGGGAAGAGCCTGTGATACTTATGTACATGGGAGGAGCCTGTGATACTTATGTACGTGGGAGGAGCCTGTGATACTTATGTACATGGGAGGAGTCTGTGATACTTATGTACATGGGAGGAGTCTGTGATACTTATGTACATGGGAGGAGTCTGTGATACTCATGTACATGGGATTTTTTCCTTTTTTATTTTTAATAAATTTGCAAATATTTCAAACAAACTTCTCTCACGTTGTCATTATGGGGGATGTTTGTAGAATTTTGAGGAAAATAATGAATTTAATCCATTTTGGAATAAGGCTGTAATAAAACAAAATGTGGGACAAGTGAAGCACTGTGAATACTTTCCAGATATACTGGATCACCAGGTATCCCCTCTTCTGTCTCACCGTATCCTGCTCTGTATGCCGATAATATTCTCATAAGGAAACGCAGTTCAGCCAAACTAGAAGAGAAGGAGAACAGGAAGCTCTGAACAATGTAATATATATTTTGTAATTAGTAGCTAAGATGCAAAATGCTTCCCCCGCTGTATTTACTCCGTGCAACTTATAACATCCAAGTAAAAGATAGAACACCAACATGTCAGAAAAACAAAATTACTGAGTTGGAAAAAAGATCCCCCTCCTAAAAATGACTTGTAAACTCGATCAGGTGTAGCTAATCAACTTCTCAATGGCAAACAGCGCCATTTGGCTTTCACCTGTGATCAGCTGTGGTCATTGTGATGAGCTCAGCATTAAAAGAGCTTTCCTGGAGCATTTCAGTCCCTGGTAGTGCAACTGATGCAAACAATCACCTATGGGTGGCGCTGTCACCGGGATCTCCGTGATAGAGTTATGGACAGGCACAAGTCAGGAGATTTATACTAAGGCTTTATCAATACCTAGAAGCAGAGTGACGTCTATAGAGAAGGAGAAGGTATTTGGTAGAACACAGAACCTCCCCGGATCAGGATGTGGCTCCAAACTGGAGGAAATTAGTCAGAGAGGCCACCAAGAGGCCTACAGCAACTCTGACAATGAGTGGTCATTGTGTGCATGGGACACCAATATCACACATTCTCCACAAATGTGATATGTATGGGGGAGGGGTGCAAGAAAAAAGCCACTCCTCAAGAAAGGCAACATGGAGCCGCCACTGAGCTTTGCCAAAACGCACCGCAAAGAATCTGAGGCCACGTGGAAAAAGGTGTTCTGGTCAGACGAGACTAAAATGGAATGATTTGGCTTCAACACCAATCCATATGTCTGGTGGAAATCCATCCAAATACCACCATTCCTACAGTAACACATGGAGGGGGTAATATCATGTTATGGGGGTGGTAATATCCTGTTATAGGTGTGGTTATATCCTGTTATAGGTGTGGTTATATCCTGTTATGTAGGGGGTAATATCCTGTTATGTAGGGGGTAATATCCTGTTATGAGGGTGGTAATGTGCTGTTATGGGGGGTGTTAATGTCCTGCTATGGAGGGGGTAATATCATGTTATGGGGGTGGTAATGTGCTGTTATGGGGGGTGGTAATCTCCTTTTATGGGGGGGAGTTTCTCTGCAGCAAGGACTGAAGCACTTGTCAGGATAGAAGGAAAAATGGATAAGGTAAAATACCATCAAATTCTTGAGGAAAATCTGCTGCCCTCTGCTGGCCGAAAGTTTTCAATGGAAAGAAGTTTTCCCTTCCAAAGCACACAGCAACAATGATCACACAGTGGTTGGAGGAGAAGGCCAGGAATGTCCACCAATAAGCACACAGTGGTTTTGGAGAAGGTGGGGAATGTCCACCAATGAGCACACAGTGGTTGGAGAAGAAGGCGGGGAATGTCCACCAATGAGCACACAGTGGTTGGAGGAGAAGGCGGGGAATGTCCACCAATGAGCACACAGTGGTTGTAGGAGAAGGTGGGGAATGTCCACCAATGAGCACACAGTGGTTGGAGGAGAAGGCGGGGAATGTCCACCAATGAGCACACAGTGGTTGGAGAAGAAGGTGGGGAATGTCCACCAATGAGCACACAGTGGTTGGAGAAGAAGGTGGGGAATGTCCACCAATGAGCACACAGTGGTTGGAGGAGAAGGCGGGGAATGTCCACCAATGAGCACACAGTGGTTGGAGAAGAAGGTGGGGAATGTCCACCAATGAGCCAATGGTGGTTGGAGGAGAAGGCGGGGAATGTCCACCAATGAGCACACAGTGGTTGGAGAAGAAGGTGGGGAATGTCCACCAATGAGCACACAGTGGTTGGAGAAGAAGGTGGGGAATGTCCACCAATGAGCCAATGGTGGTTGGAGGAGAAGGCGGGAATATCCACCAATGAGCCAATGGTAGTTGGAGGAGAAGGTGGAGAATGTCCACCAATGAGCACACAGTGGTTGGAGGAGAAGGTGGAGAATGTCCACCAATGAGCACACAGTGGTTGGAGGAGAAGGCGGGGAATGTCCACCAATGAGCACACAGTGGTTGGAGAAGAAGGTGGGGAATGTCCACCAATGAGCACACAGTGGTTGGAGAAGAAGGTGGGGAATGTCCACCAATGAGCCAATGGTGGTTGGAGGAGAAGGCGGGAATATCCACCAATGAGCCAATGGTAGTTGGAGGAGAAGGTGGGAATGTCCACCAATGATCACACAGTGGTTGGAGGAGAAGGTAGAGAATGTCCACCAATGAGCACACAGTGGTTGGAGGAGAAGGTGGGGAATGTCCACCAATGAGCACACAGTGGTTGGAGGAGAAGGTGGGGAATGTCCACCAATGAGCCAATGGTAGTTGGAGGAGAAGGCGGGAATATCCACCAATGAGCCAATGGTAGTTGGAGGAGAAGGTGGGAATGTCCACCAATGATCACACAGTGGTTGGAGGAGAAGGTGGAGAATGTCCACCAATGATCACACAGTGGTTGGAGGGGAAGGCGGGGAATGTCCACCAATGAGCACACAGTGTTGTCTTTGATGACGCCCTGGAGGAGGGGCGAAATGCGCCGACGTAACATCCGGCTCACGCTCAACCAGTGACACTTCTTCCTGTTCCCGTGGAACGCACGTTTACAACGGCGATCGCGGAAATTTTTCTGATATGCAACCATGTATCTTGTGAGTAGCGCTGTGATACGCAAGTGATCTCTTTCCCCACAGTATTTCACCATATTGTTTTTCCTTGTCTTTTTGGGTTTAATTCGATGGTCCACGCCTCCAAGCCTTTGTCCTATTTACCACGATTTTAAGCCATCCATATTGCATTACATCAGAGGCATCATACTGCAGTACTTCAGGTGACTGACTGTCAGCATAGGTTGAAGAGATGCTATTTTCCAGTGAGGCCGCTACCAAGAGTCCTGTACACTAGTTCAGTCTACGGCTCCTATCTGGGACTATTCACTGTTATTGTATTATTCATTCACATTTTTTAGCACATAACTTCTATTGTTTTTATATATTTGGGACCAATCACTGTCACTTCAATAGCAACTGTCTTTTGTCAGCACTTATTTTTATATATATATCTTATATATTTAGAACTTTATTCATAGAATGTATGGATTCATGATTATAGGATCATTGCACAGTGCACTTTCTATATAGTATCACATTTATGGTTATAGTATTTATTTTATTTTGCCAGCGCTGTATGCGTTTGTTTTATAACCCTCCCTTTAACCTTAACACTAACCTCCTAGTAACCCTAAAACTAACCCTCCAGGAACCCCAACACTTACCTTCCCTGTAACCCTAACACTAATCTCACAGTAACCCCAACACTAACCTTAATGTTATCCCTAACCCTCCAGTTATCCTAATACTAACCTTCCCTGTAGCCCTCATTGTATTCCTCACCCTCCGATAACTCTGACAACCCCGATACTAAACCCCGGTAACCCTAACACTAAACCCCGGTAACCCTAATACTAAACCCCAGTAACCCTAATACTAAACCCCGGTAACCCTAACACTAAACCCCGGTAACCCTAACACTAAACCCCGGTAACCCTAACACTAAACCCCGGTAACCCTAACACTAGGGTGAGAAATGTAAAGTCAGCACTTAGCGGAAAAAGTAAAGAAAACAGCAGATAGCACTAAAAGGTCAATAAAACAAATCTTCCCAGGGAAATAGTAAAAGAAGTGCTGCGCTCAAACACAACAATACATAAAATCAACAAAAATGATGTCCCTTTAAACGCCATGGGGCAATAATGTGTGACTGATATCTGTGCAATTTTTGGGGTGCAAGTAATATATCATTCAGTTCATCTATATATCATGTGACTGATCCGTGAAAAAAAAATACACGTAAATTTGAAATTAATAGAAAATGTGGATGTGTCTCCATTAAACGTGGATATCCAGATGATTGTAGTCCACGATTGCCCACACACTGTACAATCCCCTCCAATCCTCTGCAGTCTTCACTCTGTTATGTTGTCACATTTATTGACTGAACACCACCATCTAGTGGCAAACATACAAATCTGCACGTAAAGTACAACGAAAGACAAAACCTTTTTTTTTCCAATTTGGATGGAGTGACAGAGGGCTGTAACCTATCAGGTGTCCCATTGGGGAGGTTTCCCTTCACTTCCTGTCCCATTTCCAAAACAGGAAGTGAGAGGAAATCCCTCCAAAGTGAGGGAATCCCTGGTTATTCAACTAGTGTTCCCATTGGAAGATTTCCCCTCTATTCCTGTTCAATAACCACTTGCCCTCCGGAAGATTTACCCCCCTCAATGACCAGGCCATTATTTACGATGCGGCACTGCATTACTTTAACTAAAGTTGCATTTTTTATTTTTTGTGCTACAAACAAAAAAAAAGACCAACAATTTAAAAAATATATATATATTTTTTTTTCTTTCGGCTATAAAACATATCCAATAAAAAATGTCTCATCAGCTTAGGCCAATATGTATTCTGCTACAAATTTTTGGTAAAAAAATCCCAATAAGTATATATGATTGGTTTGCACAAAAGTTATCATGTCTACAAACTATGGGATATATTTTTATTTTTTTACAAGTAATGGCGGCGATCAGAGACTTATAGTGCCCCAGACCTGGAAGTACGCAGGAGAGCTGCCATATATACACAGTAAACAGTCGGCAAGCGGATATACAATGTTTACAATATTCAGACCCAAAGGAAACTGTTTTAATACATGGGCAACAGATGGGCAATCATGACAATACATGGGCAACAGATGGGCAATCATGACAATACATGGCAAACAAATGGGCAATCATGACAATACATGGGCAACAGATGGGCTATTATGACAATACATGGGCAAGAGATGGGCTATCATGACAATACATGGGCAACAGATGGGCTATTTTGACAATACATGGGCAACAGATGGGCTATCATGTCAATACATGGGCAACAGATAGGCAATCATAACAATACATGGGCAACTATGACAATACATGGGCAACAGATGGGCAATCATGACAATACATGGGCAACATATGGGCAATCATGACAATAAATGGGCAACAGATAGGCATGGGCAACAGATGGGCTATCATGACAATACATGGGCAGCAGATGGGCAATCATGACAATACATGGGCAACAGATGGGCTATTATGACAATACATGGGCAACAGATGGGCTATTATGACAATACATGGGCAACAGATAGGCAATCATGACAATACATGGGCAACAGATGGCAATCATGACAATACATGGGCAACAGATGGGCAATCATGACAATAAATGGGCAACAGATGGGCAATCATGACAATACATGGCAAGAGATGGGCTATCATGACAATACATGGGCAACAGATGGGCTATTTTGACAATACATGGGCAACAGATGGGCTATCATGTCAATACATGGGCAACAGATAGGCAATCATGACAATACATGGGCAACTATGACAATACATGGGCAACAGATGGGCAATCATGACAATGCATGGGCAACATATGGGCAATCATGACAATAAATGGGCAACAGATAGGCATGGGCAACAGATGGGCTATTATGACAATACATGGGCAACAGATGGGCTATTATGACAATACATGGGCAACAGATAGGCAATCATGACAATACATGGGCAACAGATGGCAATCATGACAATACATGGGCAACAGATGGGCAATCATGACAATAAATGGGCAACAGATGGGCAATCATGACAATACATGGGCAACAGAACGGCTATCATGACAATACATGGGCAACAGATGGGCTATCATGACAATACATGGGCAGCAGATGGGCAATCGTGACAATACATAGGCAACAGATGGGCTATTATGACAATACATAGGCAACAGATGGGCAATCATGACAATACATGGGCAACAGATGGGCAATCATGACAATACATGGGCAACAGATGGGCAATCATGACAATAAATGGGCAACAGATGGGCAATCATGACAATAAATGGGCAACAGATGGGCAATCATGACAATATATGGGCAACAGATCGGCTATCATGACAATACATGGGCAGCAGATGGGCAATCGTGACAATACATGGGCAACAGATGGGCTATTATGACAATACATAGGCAACAGATGAGCAATCATGACAATACATGGGCAACAGATGGGCAATCATGACAATAGATGGGCAACAGATGGGCTATTATGACAATACATAGGCAACAGATGGGCAATCATGACAATACATGGGCAACAGATGGGCAATCATGACAATACATGGGCAACAGATGGGCAATCATGACAATACATGGGCAACAGATGGACAATCATGACAATACATGGGCAACAGATGGGCAATCATGACAATACATGGGCAACAGATGGCAATCATGACAATACATGGGCAACAGATGGGCTATTATGACAATACATGGGCAACAGATGGGCTATTATGACAATACATGGGCAACAGATGGGCTATCATGTCAATACATGGGCAACAGATGGGCTATTATGACAGTACATGGGCAACAGATGGGCTATCATGTCAATACATGGGCAACAGATGGGCTATTATGACAGTACATGGGCAACAGATGGGCTATCATGTCAATACATGGGCAACAGATGGGCTATTATGACAGTACATGGGCAACAGATGGGCTATCATGTCAATACATGGGCAACAGATGGGCAATCATGACAATACATGGGCAACAGATGGGCAATCATGGCAATACATGGGCAACAGATGGGCAATCATGACAATACATGGGCAACAGATGGGCAATCATGACAATACATGGGCAACAGATGGGCAATCAGTTGCCCCCCCCACTGAGGACCCCCCACTGAGTACCCCCTCACTGAGGACCCCCCACTGAGGACCCCCCACTGAGGACCCCCACTGAGGACCCCCTCACTGAGGACCCCCCACTGAGGACCCCCACTGAGGACTCCCCACTGAAGACCCCCCACTGAAGACCCCCCACTGAGGACCCCCCACTGAGGACCCCCCCACTGAGGATTAGTGCATTGCTCATTGTGATGTATTTTAGGCAGTTGTGTTGGTGTTGCATCATCTTTAAACTGTATAAAATAAAATTGTGTTTTTTTATATATGAAATTTTTTGGTTTGTTCCTATTTGGAGTACATAGAAATGTATTCAAAGTCCCAAACAGACTCTCCTTTTCCTCCAATTTATTCCCAATAGTAGAATCTGAATACGTCGTTTTCGGTTGCTTATAACTGTAAGATTCACTGTTATAAGAAATCATAGTGTGTAAAAAATGTTCAGATACATCTCATAGTGTGTGGTCTCTACACCTTCCCTACAGATAAATAATATTCACTGATTTGGGGGATTTTCACCAGAGAAATGGAGCAGAATATATTTTGGCCGAAGTTTATGAAGAAAGATTATTTATTTGCAAAATTGTGAAATGAAGACACGTGGATTATTCTTCAAAATTTTGGTCTTTTTTCATTTACTTAGCAAAAAATAACCCCCCCCCCCCACAGGGGTGATTAGGGCGGAGTTCCACCCAAAAATGGAACTTCCACTTTAAGGGAAGGTGACCCCCTGACATGGCACATTTGGCATGTCATTGTTTTTTGGGGGGGAGCGTATACCCTCTTTTCCGGCTCCCACTTCCTTCTGCGCACCCTCAGCGCCGGAAGGAAGATCACCTCTCCCCCCTCCCTCTAGGATATGTCACAGGTCCCAGATAATTGCGCGGCCAGTGCGCATGCGCAGTGTGTGCCCGACTGTGAAGCCACAGCCGGGAGCCCACAGTTACATTGCCGGCGCCACCGATTGGAGGGGGAAAGGAGCGGGGCTTCGATCCCCCGCATCACTGGACCCTGGGACAGGTAAGTGTCCATTTATTAAAAGTCAGCAGCTGCAGGATTTGTAGCTGCTGACTTTTAATTTTTTTTTTTTTAGTGGAACTTTAAATACCACCAAAAGAAAGTTCTACTTGTGTGATAAAATGATAAAAACATCATATGTGTACAGTGTTATATGACCGCGTAATTGTCATTCAAAGTGTGACAGCGCTGAAAGCTGAAAATTGGCCTGGGCAGGAAGGTTGGGAATGTGCCCAGTATTGGGGGGCAGGAAGGAGGGAATGTGCCCGGTATTGTGGGGGCAGGAAGGTGGGAACGTGCCCGGTATTGGGGGGCAGGAAGGAGGGAATGTGCCCGGTATTGTGGGGGCAGGAAGGTGGGAACGTGCCCGGTATTGGGGGGCAGGAAGGGGGGAATGTGCCCGGTATTGGGGGGCAGGAAGGGGGGAATGTGCCCGGTATTGAGGGGGCAGGAAGGGGGGGAAGTGCCAGGTATTGGGGGGCAGGAAGGGGGGAAGTGCCCGGTATTGGGGGGAAGGAAGGGGGGAAAGTGCCCTATAATGGGGGGGCAGGAAGGAGGGGAAGTGCCCGGTATTGGGGGGCAGGAAGGGGGGAAAATGCCTGGTATTGGGGGGGAAAGGAAGGGGGAAAATGCCATTATTGGTGGCAGAAAGGGGGAAGGGCCCGGTATTGAGGGGGCAGGAAGGGGGGGAAGTGCCAGGTATTGGGGGGCAGGAAGGGTGGAAGTGCCCGGTATTGGGGGGGAAGAAAGGGGGGGAAGAAAGGGGGGGAAGTGCCCTATAATGGGGGGGCAGGAAGGGGGAAGTGCCCGGTATTGGGGGGGCAGGAAGGGGGGAAAATGCCCGGTATTGGGGGGGACAGGAAGGGGGGAATTGTGCCCGGTATTGAGGGGCAGGAGGGGAGGGAAAATTCCGGTATTGGGGGGCAGGAAGGGGGGGAAGTGCCTGGTATTGTGGGGGGCAGGAAGGGGGAATGTGCCTGGTATTGGGGGGCAGGAAGAGAGGGAAGTGCCCAGTATTGGGGGCAGAAAGGGGGGAAAGTGCCCAGTATTGGGGGGCAGGAAGGGGGGAATGTGCCCGGTATTGTGGGGGCAGGAAGGTGGGAACGTGCCCGGTATTGGGGGGCAGGAAGGGGGTAATGTGCCCGGTATTGTGGGGGCAGGAAGGTGGGAACGTGCCCGGTATTGGGGGGCAGGAAGGGTGGAATGTGCCCGGTATTGTGGGGGCAGGAAGGTGGGAACGTGCCCGGTATTGGGGGGCAGGAAGGGGGGAATGTGCCCGGTATTGAGGGGGCAGGAAGGGGGGGAAGTGCCCGGTATTGGGGGGAAGGAAGGGGGGAAAGTGCCCTATAATGGGGGGGCAGGAAGGGGGGAAGTGCCCGGTATTGGGGGGCAGGAAGGGGGGAAAATGCCTGGTATTGGGGGGGACAGGAAGGGGGAAAATGCCATTATTGGGGGCAGAAAGGGGGAAGGGCCCGGTATTGAGGGGGCAGGAAGGGGGGGAAGTGCCAGGTATTGGGGGGCAGGAAGGGGGGAAGTGCCCGGTATTGGGGGGAAGAAAGGGAGGGAAGTGCCCTATAATGGGGGGGCAGGAAGGGGGAAGTGCCCGGTATTGGGGGGCAGGAAGGGGGGAAAATGCCCGGTATTAGGGGGGACAGGAAGGGGGGAATTGTGCCCGGTATTGAGGGGCAGGAGGGGAGGGAAGTGCCTGGTATTGGGGGGGCAGGAAGGGGGGAGAGTGCCCAGTATTGGGAGCACAGGAAGGGGGGAAAGTGCCCGGTATTGAGGGGCAGGAAGGGGGGGAAAGTTCCCGGTATTGGGGGGCAGGAAGGGGGTGAAAGTGCCCGGTATTGGGGGGCAAGTGCCCAGTATTGGGGTGGCAGGAAGGGGGGAAGTTCCCGGTATTGGGGGGGGGCAAGAAGGGGGGAAAGTGCCTGGTATTGGGGGGCAGGAAGGGGGGGAAGTGCCCGGTATTGGGGGGGCAGGAAGGGGGGGAAAGTGTCCTGTATTGGGGGCGCAGGAAGGGGGGAAAGTGCACAGTATTGGGGGGGCAGGAAGGGGGTAAAGTGCCCTGTATTGGGGGCGCAGGAAGGGGGTGAAAGTGCCAGTATTGGGGGCGCAGGAAGGGGATAAAGTGCCCAGTATTGGGGGGGCAGGAAGGGAGGAAAGTGCCCAGTATGGGGGGCGCAGGAAGGGGGAGAAAGTGCCGGTATTGAAGGGGTTAATGGGCTGTTCATTTCTATCTTGCTAGTTCTGGTTGGAGTTCTTCTTTAGGGCCTCAGGGCAGAAGTTTTATTCAGTCGGTTCATTTTGGGCTCATGGAAGGTGAGCCGGAATAAAAGAAATGATTAAACATGTGATGTAATGTGAGCGCCTGCTCCTCGGCACGTATCGCAGGATTCTTGTATTTGCAGCGTGTGCAGATTTCATCCTATAAACACCTTTCACCTTGAGGAAGGTTTCCTGTCCCCGCAGACTCGGCACTAATCATTAACAGTCTGAGCCCCCTCCCCCCCCCCCCATCTCATTACTACAGGTGTATAATAATAATCTTATGTCTGTTCTTATCTTGGTGTGGGGGGGGGGGGGAAATGTGACCTCACAGGTCATGTGATGTACACAAACAGCGCAGACGCATGCACACGATCCACGACTCCGATGAGCTGGAATGACTGATAATAAAGAATATTGGGGGCAATAAATGAACGTTTGTCTCCGGCAGTCATTATCTCAGGAGTCGTCAATTCACATAAAATCATGATTTATACACAAAATGTGGAAATATTTATTATTTGCCTAAATTCAGAATTCTTTTTACACGTTTTATCGCATTTTTTTTTCACATCAGAGGAAATTTGTTCTAGGAATGAAGACAGAAATATTGGGAATCTAGGAAAACCTCATTGGGGGGATTTTACTAAAGGTGAATAGACTGGAGGAAAGATCCCGGGTGCCGCACATCCACGGTGTCCTGTGATGGGAGAGACAACCTCAGCATGGGCTACTGCCAGGCCACGCCCCCCAACGCGTTTCACTCTGCCCCCCTTGGAGCTTAGTCACGGGGCGCTTTGCAAGTGTAGTTGCACTCATTTGCCCCAGAGCTCAATCAATGTGGTAAAGATTCACTTTGTAAAGAATACCCAATTAGGTGCAAGGAAAAAAAGAATTAAAAAAAAAACAAAACATTTTTACTTGCACATGATTGGATGATGGAAATCAGCAGAGCTTCACCACATTCACATTCAAGCTCTGGGGAAAATATACATAGCTGCACTTGCAAAGTTCACAGTCTACTCGCCTTTAGTAAATCCTCCCCAGTGTGTCTTCAAAGATCTCCCTCTGGTACAATGTTACAAATTATTTCCCTTCCTGGTGTAGCACCCTGGTAGTAGGCGGGGTTGCTGACAAATTTAGTTGCTAGGTGGTAACTAGCCTGGCTAATCGTTAGGGGGAGCCACTGACTTTTCTCTTAACTCTGGATTTGATGCACCTCTCTCTTCTGTCACTAGGTGGCATTAGAAGGACCAGGGCATAGAGAATTCAGACTAGGAGTGGATCTGTCAGGGACATGGCATGTGCTCAAAATTTTTGGGGGGTGCAAACTGAAAACATTTCGAAAAAAAAAACATCAATTGCAGCCACTGTGCCATCCAACGCTGCCAGTGTGCCCATTAAATGCTGCAAGTGTGCCCAACTGCCCATCATATGCTGCCAGTGTGCCTAACTGCCCATCATATGCTGCCAGTGTGCCCATCAAATGCAGCCACTGTGCCAAACGCAGCTACTGTGCCAAACACTGCCACTGTGCCCATCAAATGCTGCCAGTGTGCCCATCAAATGCTGCCAGTGTGCCCATCTGCCCATCATATGCTGCCAGTGTGCCCATTAAATGCTGCCAGTGTGCCCAACTGCCCACAATATGCTGCCAGTGTGCCCAAACGCTGCCAGTGTACCCATTAAATGCTGCCAGTGTGCCCAACTGCCCATCATATGCTGCCAGTGTGCCCAAACGCTGCCAGTGTACCCATTAAATGCTGCCAGTGTGCCCAACTGCCCATCATATGCTGCCAGTGTGCCCTTTAAACACTGCCAGTGTGACCATCAAATTCTGCCATTATGCCCATTAAATGCTGCCAGTGTGCCCCCCGGCAATGAGCGGGATCCTTCATGTGTCTCCTGCCTTATCTCCTGTCCTCTCCTCCTGATAGGCGTCCAATAGCGGCGCCTGTCGTTTCAGCCAATCAGGTGACAGGTAACAGACCTGAGCACCTGATTTTTATTTTTTTTTTAATTTGATTTGTGACTGCTGGGGGGGGGGGCGGCGCCCATGTGCCCCCTTATGGACGGGCAGCCACTGGTGCAGACGTGCATTAGGAGGTGCCTGTCTTGCTGGCTAAAGCCTATGCGCAGGAACATTGGCACGAACAGGAAAACTCACGCATGCGTTAGCCATTAATGCTGGCGCCAAATAGCCTATATAAAGACAGCAGGTGCACTAGTGCAGAGCTGTCTGATCTGCAGCTTTACCCCGTGTTCTGATCCTGTGCCTGTATCTGATCCAGTATTTGACCCGACTTTCTGACCACGCTGCTGTCTCCAGTCCTGACCTTTGGCTTGCCTTGACCCCGATTATTCCTGCCTGATTTCCTGGTACCAAAACCAGCCTGAACTCTGACCATTCTGTGCCTGCTGTTCATGATAGACTGACCCTCCGTGTATGACCCGCCTTGTCTGACTCTGCGCCAGTCTTTCTGCTTCCAGCCTGTGTAGCTCCAGTACTGCCGCCCTGCATCCACATCTTACCTGCATCCACCGTCCTGCATCCACATCTTACCTGCATCCGCCGTCCTGCATCCACATCTTACCTGCATCCGCTGTCCTGCATCCACATCTTACCTGCATCTGCCGTCCTGCATCCACAGCTTACCTGCATCCGCTGTCCTGCATCCACATCTTACCTGCATCCGCCGTCCTGCATCCACATCTTACCTGCATCCGCTGTCCTGCATCCACATCTTACCTGCATCCGCTGTCCTGCATCTACAGCTTACCTGCATCCACATCTTACCTGCATCCGCCGTCCTGCATCCACATCTTACCTGCATCCGCTGTCCTGCATCTACAGCTTACCTGCATCCACATCTTACCTGCATCCGCCGTCCTGCATCCACATCTTACCTGCATCCGCTGTCCTGCATCTACAGCTTACCTGCATCCACATCTTACCTGTATCCGCCGTTCTGCATCCACATCTTACCTGCATCCGCTGTCCTGCATCCACATCTTACCTGCATCTGCCGTCCTGCATCCACATCTTACCTGCATCTGCCGTCCTGCATCTACAGCTTACCTGCATCCACATCTTACCTGCATCCGCCGTCCTGCATCCACATCTTACCTGCATCCGCTGTCCTGCATCTACAGCTTACCTGCATCCACATCTTACCTGCATCCGCCGTCCTGCATCCACATCTTACCTGCATCCGCTGTCCTGCATCTACAGCTTACCTGCATCCACATCTTACCTGTATCCGCCGTTCTGCATCCACATCTTACCTGCATCCGCTGTCCTGCATCCACATCTTACCTGCATCCGCTGTCCTGCATCTACAGCTTACCTGCATCCACATCTTACCTGCATCCGCCGTCCTGCATCCACATCTTACCTGCATCCGCTGTCCTGCATCCACATCTTACCTGCATCTGCCGTCCTGCATCCACATCTTACCTGCATCTGCCGTCCTGCATCTACAGCTTACCTGCATCCGATGTCCTGCATCTACAGCTTACCTGCATCCACAGCTTACCTGCATCCGCCGTCCTGCATCCACAGCTTACCTGCATCCACAGCTTACCTGCATCCGCAGTTCTGCATCCACAGCTTACCTGCATCCTCTGTCTTGCATCCACAGCTTACCTGCATCCACAGCTTACCTGCATCCTCTGTCTTGCATCCACAGCTTACCTGCATCCACAGCTTACCTGCATCCACAGCTTACCTGCATCCGCTGTCCTGCACCCACATCTTACCTGCATCCGCTGTCCTGCATCCACATCTTACCTGCATCCGCTGTCCTGCATCCACAGCTTACCTGCATCCGCTGTCCTGCTACCTTCTGCTGCTCAGCGATCCAGTCTGGTCCTGCTACTCATCAGCTGCCACTACCGCTACCAACGGAGGACTTTGCAGCCGATCTTACCTCACCGCGCTCTCGCGGCCTCTTTTGCAACTCCGGGGCGGTACAGGAGATCTCCCACTACCCAGTACAGTACATAACAGGATCTCTATTGACTGTTGAAAGTTCAGTTGCCATAGGAGACAGCCGTTCTACAAATACAGTTGCTGCATCCATCTTATAGGCCCTCTGTATGGCTGTCTGCCTATCATTCCGTCTCGGAGTTACTGTGAATGGTAAGCTCCTAAAGTAGAACACAGCAAACATGTGGGTCACAATTGGATATATCAGTAATGCTGGACATAAACCTTCTTTGGGCCTCCCGCAATTCCACGTTCTGGGTAAGATGGGTATTTCTGGGGGTACACACAGCAGATGCTCTCTTCTACATTAGATGATATCATGTTATCACAAGTATTGTTATCAGTTTTGTTTAACTAACGCATGTCTCCTTTATCTCATAGTTATATGATAATCATCTCCTAATCTTCATGTATATGTACAATAAAGCTCCTGAAGAAGCAGTTAATGTGACCCGCGAAACATGTCGAGCAATTAATATACAGATGATGTAAACGATTCAGTTATCACCCCCAATGTGACCTCAGAACTAAGAGTCCTTTTTCATTATCATTGTTAATATTTAATTGTTAAATGTGTGTATATATATATATACATTTCTGTAATAAAAATTATTAATTATTTTATTTACCACTGTTTACTGCAGTTGGTATACGGTACCATCAAAGTCCACTATAGCCTCTCCCTATTCAATTTTTCTCCATATTTTTGGGATGAAGGTACCATAAAACTAATTTCACTGTCAAGGCACCTCTCTCCAGGTCCGGGATAAAGTTGTGGAGAAGTATAAAGCAGGGTTAGGTTATACAAATATCTCCCAAGCTTTGAACATCTCACAGAGCTCTGTTCAATCCATCATCCGAAAATGGAAAGAGTATGGCACAACTGCAAACCTACCAAGACATGGCCGTCCACCTAAACTGACCGGCCGGGCAAGGAGAGCATTCATCAGAGAAGAGCCAAGAGGTCCATGGTAACTCTGGAGGAGCTGCAGAGATCCACAGCTCAGGTGGGAGAATCTGTCCACAGGACAACTATTAGTCGTGTTCTCCACAAATCTGCCCTTTATGGAAGAGTGACAAGAAGAAAGACATTGGTGAAAGAAAGTCATAAGAAGTCCTGTTTGTAGTTTGTGAGAAGCCATGTGGAGGACACAGCAAACATGTGGAAGAAGGTGATCTGGTCAGAGGAGACCAAAATTCAACTTTATGGTCTAAAAGCAAAACGCTATGTGTGGGGGGAAAACTAACACTGCACATCACCCTGAACACACCATCCCCACCGTGAAACATGGTGGTGGCAGCATCATGTGGTGGGGATGGTTTTCTTCAGCAGGGACAGGGAAGCTGGTCAGAGTTGATGGGAAGATGGATGGAGACAAATACAGGACAATCTTAGAAGAAAACCTGTTAGAGTCTACAAAAGACTTGAGACTGGGGCGGAGGTTCACCTTCCAGCAGGACAATGACCCGAAACATCCAGCCAGAGCTACAATGGAATGGTTTAGATCAAAGCATATTCATGTGTTAGAATGGCCCAGTCACAGTCCAGACCTAAATCACATTGAGAATCTGTGGCAAGACTTGAAAATTGCTGTTCACAGACGCTCTCCATCCAATCTGACAGAGCTTGAGATATTTTACAAAGAAGAATGGGCAGAAAAGTCCTCTCTAGATGTGCAAAGCTGGTAGAGACACCCCCAAAAAGACTTGTAGAGAAAGGGGGTTCTACAAAGTATTGACTCCGGGGGGCGCCATACAAATGCCCCTCCCCCCCACACTTTTCACATATTTATTTGTATCATTTATCATTTTCCTTCCACTTCACAATTATGTGACACTTTGTGTTGGTCTATCACATAAAATCCCAATAAAATACATTTATGTTTTCGGTTCTAACATGACAAAATGTGGGAAATTTTAAGGGGTATGAATACTTTTTCAAGGCACTGTATATTGTATTCTCACACTAATATATACATTTTATTCTTTGAAGCAGAAGTACTTTATTTGATTGTAGCCATATTAGTGCAATTGTGACAGAGAAAATTGAGTACTGTCCGCGATACTTTTTTATTTGCACCAAAATACAATTTTTCAGGACAAGCTTTCGGGGTATGTCCCCTTCTTCAAGGTCCCAAGCCTTGAAGAAGGAGACATACCCCGAAAGCTTGTCCTGAAAAATTGTATTTTGGTGCAAATAAAAAAGTATCGCGGACAGTACTCAATTTTCTTTGAAGCAGAAGTAAAACCAAAACCCAAAATGTCATATTATGTTGTAGCATTAGTGCATTCGTTTTAGTTTTCTTTTTCTTTTAGGCTTTCTCCCCTCTATTTTCACCTGGTGGTCTGGCCAGTAACACACCTTCTGTATATTAGCCCGGGCAGGCTGAGGGTCGGAGTGTCAGACTGCTCTCTAACAAAATTATTTTCAATAATAATGAAATAAAATAAATAATAATGGACATAAAAGAAATGAAGAAAGTGAAAATTGTAGCACTGCCTCACGTTGGTGGCCTGAAAAGTGCCCTCTTATATTGGTGGTCAGTGAAGAAAGTTCGTTCACTCCCACTTCGTCCATATGCAAGAATGGACCTTCTGATCAGGTCAGTCTGAAAAACTGTCAGGTGGACCTGATAGGAATGGCCGCGTGAAAGGGCCGAAACATATAATTGGTGTCAATAGTTATTTTTCTGAGAAAAAAGGGCTCATTGCTAAAGAAACCCCCAGTGTGATCCTCTGGAGAAACCCTGTGGAGAAATCCTGGTGGAGAAACCCTCTGGAGAAATCCTCTGGAGGAATCCTCTGGACGAACCCTAGTGGAGGAACCCTCTGGAGGAATCCTCTGGAGGAATCCCCTGGACGAACCCTGGTGGAGGAACCCTGGTGGAGGAATCTTGGTGGAGGGACCCTGGTGGACGAATCTTGGTGGAGGAACCCTGGTGGAGGAGCCCTGGTGAAGGAACCCTGGTGGAGGAACCCTGAAGGAGGAAACCTCTGGAGGAATCCTAGGGACAAACCCTGGTGGAGGAACCCTGGTGGAGGAACCCTGGTGGAGAAATCTTGATGGAGGAACCCTGAAGGAGGAAACCTCTGGAGGAATCCTCGGGACAAACCCTGGTGGAGGAACCCTGGTGGAGGAACCCTGGTGGAGAAATCTTGATGGAGGAACCCTGGTGGAGGAATCGTAGTGGAGGAACCCTGGTGGAGGAACCCTGGTGGAGAAATCTTGATGGAGGAACCCTGGTGGAGGAACCCTGGTGAAGGAACCCTGATGGAGGAAAACCTGGTGGAGGAACCCTTTGGAGGAACAGAAGTGGAGGAGCCCTCTGGAGGAACCCTGGTGGAGAACAGCTGGTCTTAGATAGAACACACTTACAGCCACCAGTTCCAACACTTTGGTTCAGTCTCAGGATTGGTAGGACCTGCCTAGTGATGTCACCGTTCAGCTTCCAGCTCCTTTCAGTCATCTGATATTATATGAAGTTACTGGAATTTTTCCCTTCAGTTTCTCCTGTCTTTAGAGAACGTGTTTATGATGGTGGGAACACGAACATTGTAAATATGTTGAAGATATTGAAGTAAATTTCCAGAACTTCGCAGCTCTCATGTTGCAGTAATGATAACGATCGTGTTTCCTTTCGGAAGCCTTTGGCGGTGTTTCCGGTGATGGATTCTACACAGATAGAGGTCTGTAGGGCCCTTGGCAGGGCTGCGTTTTTTTGGCTCTGTTCTGGGGAGTTCATGAGCTCATGTGTTCGGTTTGCCAACATCTGCTGAGAAGACTTAACCCTCCATCCATAGAAGGAGCTCGATGAGTGGAGGACGTTCTTTTCTGATGTGAGAGGCTGGGCTGCTGAATAAAGGAAATGTGGAGCTGATTTCACCCTGAATAAAGTGTTATTATGTACATAGTGTATAAATACCGATAAATATGAGAATCCATTATTTTCCAATAATTTTGTATTTCTGCCCTGAGATTTACTTGAAGTGGCTGTAAACCTCAGACATGAAATATGAACAAAGTATTTCCCTCTATAGTGTGTACTTGTCTCAGTCCAGAGCACTAAGTGTGATTTTTGTCTGCTGTCTCCTCCCTCTGCTATCTGCATGGGTCAATTCTGACAGTCTATGCTGACACCAGACAATCCCGGGAGATGGCCCCACCCTGCCTCCAGCACACAGCATGTGATTGACAGCCTCGGCTGTGCATGTTTCCTTATGAGGCCGTGTAGAAGGGGTGTGTCCATTACTTCCACTCAGGTCTCAGATTACACTCAACTCCATGCTCTATGCTGTGCAGTATGTGACATTAGATCCCTACCCCCTGCCACCTGGAGCTCAGAAATGCTGTGTAAATCCTGTACTTTGAAGGGCCGTAGAGGAGAGAGGGCTGCAGATAAAGAGGTACAAATTATGTAGAAGGATTTGTTTCATCTCTGAGCATCACCTGAGGGACGGGGGTCCTCCACCACTGCCTAGGGGTAAAGGGATGCTAAATGTACAAAGTGATGTCCTGCTTTCTCTGGGGAGGAATGACAGTTGGTACACTTACCTTTAGAGGTGGTGAAGTTTTCACACAGTCATGGTGAGGGTGGAGCTTAGTGTAAATGGGTGGGGCTTACAGTAAGCAAAGGTATAAAATGGAAGATGCTGGGTGGAATGTGCCTTCACCCCTCGGAGCCAGCGTCTCCTGACCCTTTAAGGGGTTTAGGATGTCGGGAGGCAGGGCGGGGTTTATGATTATGTGACTGCAAATAGGGATTGGGAGCTTTCCGTTAGCCGCTGGTAACTGTGCCGGGAGCACGCAGGTCGATCGCTCTCTGCACAGCTGTATTTACACGAATGCACGGCGCCAAGGCCCGCCCACCGAGAGGCTGCATATTTGTGTACAGCTGGTGCCAAGGGGTACAAGGCTACCATAATGGAGGTGCACAGAAGTGACTTGAATGCTTTAAAAACGCTTTATTCCAGTGTCTGTGATTGCAGCTGTCCTGCATAATCCCCGGTGATCCCGCCATGAATGTCCCTGTTCAGGCACTTCCTGTTATAGGATGACAAGTGTCTCACAACTCTGCTCCTGTGTTTTCACCCCTTGTAGAGATTACGGCATTGTCCACCATTATCACTATCAGGAAGCCAGTCCTTATGATGTGCAGATGACAATGGAGGGAGTGCATGTAGACCGGAAGTGGCTAAAAGAGGGTGCAGGAGATCAGCAGCACTGAGATGCCAAAAAAAGGTTCAAATATATGTGAGAACGCACCATTTCCTGCAGTCTCGCGGCAGGTCTACATCTCTCCCATAGGTCACTAGAAGATCAGCGTGACGGTGCAGCCCCCATAGATCTTGAGGAGTAAAGCCTGGTCAAGTATAGCCAAAGCCCTTATTACACCGTCACCCTGGAAGCCGCCTACAAAGTCCTTCTCCGCTAGTACCAAGTTCTGACCCGCATTGCCCACTCAAACCCGTCATATAGTGATAGATAGTTCCGGGGATGAGATCTGGTGGTCCTGCCCCCAATTGTTAGGCTTCTGGTCAAGATTCTTTGGCCTCCTAATGACCCTCTTCCATGTCCCCTTCCACAAAGACACTAAACATGCGCTCTCCATTGCCCAATCCCGGGGCCTCTTTTCCCATCAATAGAAATTGGCCACATACCTTTTTATCATCACCAAAGGTATTATAGCCAGAGCCTACAAGAAACTCTCAGTCCGGTTTGCAGAAGTGGGGAGGATCCTGACTGCCCTAATGGTTCATGAGAAGATGTCCACCATCCTTCCTGACTTTTAGGTTCTCAAAGTGTGGGCCCCATGGTGGTCAGGCATCCAATAGGATCGCCTGACCTTTCAGCCAATCGGGAAACGGGTATTAGACCCACGCTGGTTGGTGGGGAGGCGGTTCAGTGTTAGAACAGTGACTATTCATTTTCTTTTCTAACATAACTGGGTGGGCTCCAAGCCCACCCAGCCCATTAGAGCTTGTGGCTCTCATCAGGTGCTTCAAAGAAACATCCCCGCCGCTGGCATTCAGGCGCCCGGGGTCCTGAAAGGGGCCAGACGCCTGAATAGGGGGTGTCCGCAGCGGCCCTGGATAGATTCATGCTATGCTTAAATCTATCTATTAACCATATAAGGGGTGACGTGGATAGAAGGGGCGGCGCCCTTAATGGATGGGCGCCCTTGCTGCCGATGATAGCAAACCAGGGCTGCTGGAGATGCTCACAGGAGAAGTTCCAGGACCCCGTGGGTATAGGGTGGAAGGGATATCAGCTTGGGGGCGGACCTCTTCTACATCTCCTCCAGCCCTGTGAGCACCTCCAGAGGCCGTGATTTGCTGTCATCGGCGGACCGGGACACCTACAGTATGTAGATTGTTTTGCATTTGGCCAGATGTGTACTGTGAGGTCTAAAAAATGTTTAAACTGCCCACTAGATGGCGCTTGTGACAGGAGTCACTTTGGGTGGGGGGTTTGTGGAACTCATCTTGGAGAGCTCTGGGAACATAGACCTGTTGAGGACAGGGGTTCGTCACAGCGATTTTCCCTTTCTATACACACACAGGAGCAGTGGGGGGAATTACATGCGATTCTTTGCAGTGCGATTTGCTCCCATTCATTTTGTATTGACACAAATCGCAAAGTATCGGTTTCGGTATCGGGAGCATTTGGGTGAGTTCTGATGCTTGTGCAGATGCTTGTTATTGGCACTGATACTGATACTGGCTCCCCTAGTGGAATCAATATTTTATGACAAGGATGGTGATTGGTCATCATCCAGTTGGGGGTTATTCCTGCTTCTAGGAAATGCGTTGGTGTGGAACGGCCCCCAGCGTTTGTGAATGACCCCCCCCCGGCGGGTCGCTGGAATACAATCCTTCTGTGACTTTTTCTGCAGAAAATGAGAAACAAGAAACATGAACAGATGGAGCGGAGTGACGCTGACTTTCCAATTAACTTGGGTCCGATTTTCTACCATTCAGAACCTGAGGAATATATTAGAGATCTCGGAACATCGGTGTCTGCTGGGGGCCGCCATATGGTGAGATATTTACGGGGGTCCCGGCGGAGGACAGTCCATAAATCGGCAGCTGGTAGACGGAAGGTTTCTACGTTTGTAGCAGAGTGCGAGGCGACTGTTTACATACTTAAATATGATGAATAATGCAGAACACCGATCGAGTCCGGCAAAGAGAAACCGATCTCAGAGCCAAGAGGAAGAAATCTTCTACCGGAGATAATCAGCCACCAGATGCTCCAGATCCAGAATGTACCACATGTACTGATGTATGGCGGGTCTTTCTACAGGTAGGTGAGCTTGTGTTGGGCCAATCTTCATCTGCACTTGGTTGCAATCAGGATGGCCTGAGGGGGGCGCCATTCCAAACCTCATACATGATGCCCCCACAATGTAGACGGTGGGGGGTTGACTGCTTTCCTGGAAACATCTAAACGGCAGCATTTGTGTGGGCAGGAGAAGACTACAGTACATCCTCCAATCTGAAGGTGGGATTGCACCATCCTATCAGGTTGGTGGGGTCCAATGAGGAGGAATGTCTCCTATCTTGGGCTACAGACAGCCATCTTGGAAAGGACGGTAATCCGGTTGGATGTCCCATGGGGTTTGGGTGGCCATTTTGATGTAGGACCAAATAAAATTAGGGGGTCCACGTCACTCTGCTCACCGGTAATGAGGCAGTAGGCAAGGAAAAAAGAAAGCGCGGGTGCCGACAGGGGGGGGGGGGGGGTCGGGAGGAGTAGGGATGTATTAGACAGTGGGGTGGGCAGGAGGGGCGGCTGCCCTGGGCACAATGGTTTATTGCAGGGATGGGGGGCGCACTGTGCCAGTTTCTCCTGTTACAAGGCTGACAGAAGTAGTGACAGTGACATCACTACTAATCTGAAACCTTATAGGAAGGGGAGGGGGCACAGTTTGGCATGTTTGTCCTGGGTACTGGATGACCTTGTCCTGGCACAGTCTATGGTGACCAGTTTATTAGGACCAAATATACTCGGCACAGGGAAGAAGTGTGAAAAGGGAAAAAGAACTTCAATAAAAGAGAGATAATAATGTACAGTGAGTGTCACAGGAACATGATAGGAACAATCTGGGCTCCACACAGACGGCTTTAATGTGAACCCAACATATGACCATAGATGGGACATTATATACAACATGGGATAACTGAGCAACATTGTCCTGACTGATGGAGAACACTTCCAGGCCAAGCTCCAGGAAATCTAAATAAGACATTTCCAATGATTTTATCTGATTTGGAATATGCAGCAAATTATTACAGCCATGGACTGTGATTGGAGATCTTCACTCTCTGGGGTCAGGATCCTCCTCTGTCCATCTCTGATCCTCCTCTGTCCATCTCTGATCCTCCTCTGTCCATCTCCGATCCACCTCTGTCCATCTCCGATCCTCCTCTGTCCATCTCCGATCCTCCTCTGTCCATCTCCGATCCACCTCTGTCCATCTCCGATCCTCCTCTGTCCATCTCCGATCCTCCTCTGTCCATCTCCGATCTTCCTCTGTCCATCTCTGATCCTCCTCCGTCCATCTCCGATCCTCCTCCGTCCATCTCCGATCCTCCTCCGTCCATCTCCGATCCTCCTCCGTCCACCTCCGATCCTCCTCCGTCCATCTCCGATCCACCTCCGTCCATCTCCGATCCTCCTCTGTCCATCTCCGATCCTCCTCTGTCCATCTCCGATCCTCCTCTGTCCATCTCTGAACCTCCTCTGTCCATCTCTGATCCTCCTCCGTCCATCTCTGATCCTCCTCTGTCCATCTCCGATCCTCCTCTGTCCATCTCTGAACCTCCTCTGTCCATCTCTGATCCTCCTCCGTCCATCTCTGATCCTCCTCCGTCCATCTCTGATCCTCCTCCGTCCATCTCCGATCCTCCTCTGTCCATCTCCGATCCTCCTCTGTCCATCTCCGATCCTCCTCTGTCCATCTCTGAACCTCCTCCGTCCATCTCTGATCCTCCTCCGTCCATCTCCGATCCTCCTCTGTCCATCTCCGATCCTCCTCTGTCCATCTCCGATCCTCCTCTGTCCATCTCCGATCCACCTCTGTCCATCTCCGATCCTCCTCTGTCCATCTCCGATCCTCCTCTGTCCATCTCCGATCTTCCTCTGTCCATCTCTGATCCTCCTCCGTCCATCTCCGATCCTCCTCCGTCCATCTCCGATCCTCCTCCGTCCATCTCCGATCCTCCTCCGTCCACCTCCGATCCTCCTCCGTCCATCTCCGATCCACCTCCGTCCATCTCCGATCCTCCTCTGTCCATCTCCGATCCTCCTCTGTCCATCTCCGATCCTCCTCTGTCCATCTCTGAACCTCCTCTGTCCATCTCTGATCCTCCTCCGTCCATCTCTGATCCTCCTCCGTCCATCTCTGATCCTCCTCCGTCCATCTCCGATCCTCCTCTGTCCATCTCCGATCCTCCTCTGTCCATCTCCGATCCTCCTCTGTCCATCTCTGAACCTCCTCCGTCCATCTCTGATCCTCCTCCGTCCATCTCCGATCCTCCTCTGTCCATCTCCGATCCTCCTCTGTCCATCTCCGATCCTCCTCTGTCCATCTCTGAACCTCCTCCGTCCATCTCCGATCCTCCTCTGTCCATCTCTGAACCTCCTCCGTCCATCTCTGATCCTCCTCCGTCCATCTCCGATCCACCTCTGTCCATCTCCGATCCTCCTCTGTCCATCTCCGATCCTCCTCTGTCCATCTCTGAACCTCCTCTGTCCATCTCTGATCCTCCTCCGTCCATCTCTGATCCTCCTCTGTCCATCTCCGATCCACCTCTGTCCATCTCCGATCCTCCTCTGTCCATCTCTGATCCTCCTCTGTCCATCTGTAATCTTCCTCTGTCCATCTCTGATCCTCCTCTGTCCATCTCTGATCCTCCTCTGTCCATCTCTGATCCTCCTCTGTCCATCTCCGATCCTCCTCTGTCCATCTCCGATCCTCCTCCGTCCATCTCCGAACCTCCTCCGTCCATCTCCGATCCTCCTCCGTCCATCTCCGATCCTCCTCCGTCCATCTCCGATCCTCCTCTGTCCATCTCCGATCCTCCTCTGTCCATCTCCGATCCTCCTCCGTCCATCTCCGATCCTCCTCCGTCCATCTCTGATCCTCTTCTGTCCATCTTCTCCTCTATATCTATAGCTGGCCTTCCACCTGCAGAATACACTGACTCTGTACTGAAGACATGCCTGTACTGCCATCTAGTGGACATGATGCAGATTGCAGGGACAGGGTTGGTTAAATTAGAAGTAACATTGTATTATTTTTGTGATCAATTCGTTTCCCAGAATGAGAGAAATATAAAAACGAAACTACAGGAACAAATAAAACACACCAAATAAAGTGTAATTTTTTTTTTAATCAGCACAAGGGACAGATACAGACAGTACTTACATTGAATGAGAAATGTCCCTTGTGCTGGTGGCTGCTCTCCTTCAGTCCGACACAAAACCTCCCCGGTATACCTACCTATATACATACCTATGGACCTACCTATCTATAGACCCACCCACCTACCTATAGACCTACCTATCTATAGACCTACCTATCTATAGACCCACCCACCTACCTATATACCTACCTACCTGTAGACCTACCCACCTATCTATAGACCTAACTACCTATATACCTACCTACCTATAGACCTACCTACCTATAGACCTACCTACCTATAGAGCGCTGTGGCTGCATAGTACCGTACAATTCACATGATATGAGTATTATCCGTATGAGGTGATATTTTATAGGATTTACAGCTTTCCTTCTCCCTATGCTGATAACCAACAGGGGACCTGCAGCTACCTCTATTGCTACTACATCTACAGATATTACACACACACATTGTACACAGTGGGAGCCTGGCAGCAAGTCCCGGCCAATTATTCATGGCTGAAATCTGCCTACAGTCTGCCTCCAATCACAGCCCAGAGCCCTGTGCTGATAAACAACACAGAGCTCTGTACAGAGGGAGCAATCTGTCAGTTTATCATCCCTACAAAGCAGTACACAATACACACAATACACACAATACACATATTACACACATAATACACACATTACACATAATACACATTACACATAATACACACATTACACATAATACATATTACACATAATACACATAATACACATAATACACATAATACACATATTACACACATAATACACACATAATACACACATAATACACACATTACACATAATACACACATAATACACACATTACACATTGTTAGGCACATATTTAACCCTTTTATCACCCCTAGATATTAACCCCTTCCCAGCCGGTGTCATTAGTACAGTGACAGTGTATAGTATTATCACACATCACTGTATTAGTGTCACCGGTGATGTCAGTGTCAGTTAGTCAGTAACACCCCCCCCCCCCCCCCCAGTGTCAGATTGTCTGCCGAAATATTGCAGTTCTGTTATAAGCCGCTTATCGCTGCCATTAGTAGTATAAAAAAAACAATGAAAAATAAAAATTCCAGTATATATCCCGTAGTTTGTAGATGATGTAACTTTCACACAAACCAATCAATATACACTTATTGGGATTTTGTGTTATCAAAGACATGGAACAGATTACATATTGGCCAAATTTATGAAGAGATTTGATTTTTTGTATTTTTTTATTGGATGTTTTATAGCAGAAAGTAAAAAAAATGTTGTTGTTGTTTTTTTTTTTTTTTTCAAAATGTTTTTGTTGATATCACAAAAAAATAAAAATAAACAGAGAGGTGATCAAATACCACCAAAAGAAATCTCTGTCTGTGTGGAGAAAATGATATAAATGTTGTTTGCGCACAGCGTTGCACGACCGCGCAATTGTCAGTAAAAGTAGTGAAGTGCTGAATAGAAAAAAATGGCCTGGTCATGAAATCTTCCAGAGCTCAAGTGGTTAAAGGGTAACTCCACTTTCATAGAAAAAAAGATAGTTACATAGTTTGTGGGTTTGAATAACGACATTGGTCCATCCAGAGAGGGTTCCTGTCACCCCGTTTTCTATAATAAAAATAATAGAAGATATAGAATTGTCCTCATTTCATGGTGATCGAAATGACCTCTCCTTATCAATCTGCAGCCACTGAGATCTTCTCTAACATTCAGTGCAATATGGCCACCTGGAGGCGCTCTGTACACAGATGGTATACAGACCCGCCCAAACCCCCACCCCCCCACCCCCACCCCCGGAAATTTCATTTCCTGCTTCTGTGATTGGCTCACTGATTTTCCCAGAAGTCTGCACTGAGATACAAGTCAGATTTCAGGCATCCCCTGCAATAGGAATGTTGGTGAGATGCAGACGCTACAACTTTCGGCATCACTGAGCGTGTACCGGGTGATTACAATGAACCAGACCCTCCAATTCAGAATCTTCACAGGACATGGGGAAACCAACAAATATTTATTCAGGGTTACAAAAGATAGGAATCTGCTACAAAGTTTGTTACAATTCCTAGCATGATGGAGTAATTGTCAGTCAAGGAAACACTGAAAGCTGAAGCCTGGAGATGGAATTCCCGTACAATTATTGAGGACATCTGTCTGCATTCACTGGGATCTCCAAACCTTCTCACCCTTCTGTACTCCACACTCATTCCTTTGGTCTTCCTCCCTCTCTTAGGTTGTTAGCGAGGAACGAAATGTGTAAATCTGTTCCAGAATATCTACATGCTCCTTCACAATAACCATCACAGAATCGTCCTATAAGGTGGTCTTCAGGTGGTATTGGGTCTCTGGGCACATTGTGAAAGCATTTATTTCATGGTAATGTGTGGAAAGATCCAAGGTTGACCTACTTACACCAACACTCGATACACAAACTGGCCACCTATCATTTTTTAGCTGGTAAACAAACCCAAGCTTGGAAAGCACCCAGGGTGAACTTGCAAGAGATACAGAGAGCATATGGATGCGATGCTTGTCAACGAGAAGATGTCTGATATCCTTCAGAACTCTCACAATAGTGGAGGGATTGGCAGAGAGGGGTGGAGGACATTGAATGGAGACCAGTGGAAGGATTGGCAGAGAGGGGTGGAGGACACTGAATGGAGATCAGTGGAGGGATTGGCAGAGATGGGCGGAGGACACTGAATGAAGGTCAGTGGAGGGATTGGTAGAGAGGGGTGGAGGGATTGGTAGAGGTTGGTAGAGAGGGGTGGAGGACACTGAATGGAGGCCAGTGGAGGGATTGGCAGAGAGGGTTGGAGGACACTGAATGGAGACTAGTGGATGGATTGGTAGAGAGGGGTGGAGGGTTTGGTAGAGGTTGGTAGAGAGGGGTGGAGGACACTGAATGGAGGCCAGTGGAGGGATTGGTAGAGAGGGGTGGAGGACACTGAATGGAGACCAGTGGAGGGATTGGTAGAGAGGGGTGGAGGACACTGAATGGAGATCAGTGGAGGGATTGGCAGAGATGGGCGGAGGACACTGAATGAAGGTCAGTGGAGGGATTGGTAGAGAGGGGTGGAGGGATTGGTAGAGGTTGGTAGAGAGGGGTGGAGGACACTGAATGGAGGCCAGTGGAGGGATTGGCAGAGAGGGTTGGAGGACACTGAATGGAGACTAGTGGATGGATTGGTAGAGAGGGGTGGAGGGTTTGGTAGAGGTTGGTAGAGAGGGGTGGAGGACACTGAATGGAGGCCAGTGGAGGGATTGGTAGAGAGGGGTGGAGGACACTGAATGGAGATCAGTGGAGGGATTGGCAGAGATGGGTGGAGGACACTGAATGGAGGCCAGTGGAGGGATTGGTAGAGAGGGGTGTAGGACAATGAATGGAGGCCAGTGGAGGGATTGGTAGAGAGGGGTGGAGGACACTGAATGGAGAGCAGTGGGGGGATTGGCAGAGATGGGCGGAGGACACTGAATGGAGAGCAGTGGAGGGATTGGTAGAGAGGGGTGGAGGACACTGAATGGAGAGCAGTGGGGGGATTGGCAGAGAGGGGTGGAGGACACTGAATGGGGAGCAGTGGGGGGATTGGCAGAGAGGGGTGGAGGACACTGAATGGAGACCAGTGGGGGGATTGGCAGAGAGGGGTGGAGGACACTGAATGGAGAGCAGTGGGGGGATTGGCAGAGAGGGGTGGAGGACACTTAGCAGAGGCCAGTGGAGGGATTGATAGAGGGGTGGAGGACACTGAATGGAGGCAGGGCTGGTTCAAGGATTTTTGACACCCTAGGCGAAACTTCATTTTGCTGCCCCCCCCTTGGCCCCACTCCTGACTCCACCCCCTTCGCCCTGCCCATGTATACCCCACCTTTTTAATGAAACACCTATCAAATACATCCTCACCAGCGCCCATCAAATGCAGCCTACCAGTGCCCAAAAAAATTAATGTTTGCTTGCTTCCATTCATTTGAGAGTCTGAACACAGACACAGTCCACCGCCTCCGCCTGCTGATGCTGAGACTTAGTTGCTTGTTGCAGAGAGAAAAGAGTAGGGACACCAGTGGCAGGGCGCCCTAGGCAGCAGTGCGCCCTAGGCGGCTGCCTAGTTTGCCTAGTGGTAGCACTGGCCCTGAATGGAGGCCAGAGGAGGGATTGGCAGAGAGGAGTGGAGGAGACTGAGCGGTTGGTAAGAGGGATAAGTCTGGCAGCAGCATTCATGATGGCCTGACGGGGGGAGGAGCCTATGTAAAGGTAAGCCAATGAGGAGGAATTTGCATTAGTCGAGGTGAGAGATGACCAGGGAGTGAATTAGGAGCTTTGTGGTGTCATTGGTTAGTAAGGGGAGCAGAGGCCAGTGGAGGGATTGGCAGAGAGGGGTGGAGGACACTGAATGGAGACCAGTGGAGGGATTGGCAGAGAGGGGTGGAGGACACTGAATGGAGACCAGTGGAGGGATTGGCAGAGAGGGGTGGAGGACACTGAATGGAGACCAGTGGAGGGATTGGCAGAGAGGGGTGGAGGACACTGAATGGAGGCCAGTGGAGGGATTGGCAGAGAGGGGTGGAGGACACTGAATGGAGATCAGTGGAGGGATTGGCAGAGAGGGGTGGAGGACACTGAATGGAGACCAGTGGAGGGATTGGCAGAGAGGGGTGGAGGACACTGAATGGAGGCCAGTGGAGGGATTGGCAGAGAGGGGTGGAGGACACTGAATGGAGATCAGTGGAGGGATTGGCAGAGAGGGGTGGAGGACACTGAATGGAGGCCAGTGGAGGGATTGGCAGAGAGGGGTGGAGAACACTGAATGGAGACCAGGGGAGGGATTGGCAGAGAGGGGTGGAGGACACTGAATGGAGGCCAGTGGAGGGATTGGCAGAGAGGGGTGGAGAACACTGAATGGAGACCAGTGGAGGGATTGGTAGAGAGGGGTGGAGGTCACTGAATGGAGACCAGTGGAGGGATTGGCAGAGAGGGGTGGAGGACACTGAATGGAGGCCAGTGGAGGGATTGGTAGAGAGGGGTGGAGGTCACTGAATGGAGACCAGTGGAGGGATTGGCAGAGAGGGGTGGAGGACACTGAATGGAGGCCAGTGGAGGGATTGGTAGAGAGGGGTGGAGGACACTGAATGGAGGTCAGTGGAGAGATTGGTAGAGAGGGGTGGAGGACACTGAATGGAGGCCAGTGGAGGCATTGGCAGAGAGGGTTGGAGGACACTGAATGGAGACTAGTGGATGGATTGGTAGAGAGGGGTGGAGGGTTTGGTAGAGGTTGGTAGAGAGGGGTGGAGGACACTGAATGGAGGCCAGTGGAGGGATTGGTAGAGAGGGGTGGAGGACACTGAATGGAGACCAGTGGAGGGATTGGCAGAGATGGGCGGAGGACACTGAATGGAGGACAGTGGAGGGATTGGTAGAGAGGGGTGGAGGACACTGAATGGAGACCAGTGGAGGGATTGGTAGAGAGGGGTGGAGGACACTGAATGGAGACCAGTGGAGGGATTGGCAGAGAGGGGTGGAGGACACTGAATGGAGGCCAGTGGAGGGATTGATAGAGGGGTGGAGGACACTGAATGGAGAGCAGTGGAGGGATTGGTAGAGAGGGGTGGAGGACACTGAATGGAGGCCAGTGGAGGGATTGATAGAGGGGTGGAGGACACTGAATGGAGGCAGGGCTGGTTCAAGGATTTTTGACACCCTAGGCGAAACTTCATTTTGCTGCCCCCCCTTGGCCCCACTCCTGACTCCACCCCCTTCGCCCTGCCCATGTATACCCCACCTTTTTAATGAAACACCTATCAAATACATCCTCACCAGCGCCCAAAAAAATTAATGTTTGCTTGCTTCCATTCATTTGAGAGTCTGAACACAGACACAGTCCAACGCCTCCGCCTGCTGATGCTGAGACTTAGTTGCTTGTTGCAGAGAGAAAAAAGTAGGGACACCAGTGGCAGGGCGCCCTAGGCAGCAGTGCGCCCTAGGCGGCTGCCTAGTTTGCCTAGTGGTAGCACTGGCCCTGAATGGAGGCCAGAGGAGGGATTGGCAGAGAGGAGTGGAGGAGACTGAGCGGTTGGTAAGAGGGATAAGTCTGGCAGCAGCATTCATGATGGCCTGACGGGGGGAGGAGCCTATGTAAAGGTAAGCCAATGAGGAGGAATTTGCATTAGTCGAGGTGAGAGATGACCAGGGAGTGAATTAGGAGCTTTGTGGTGTCGTTGGTTAGGAAGGGGCGTATTTTGGAGATGTTTCGGGGGTTGAGGCGGGAAGCCTTTACTTTGCACCTGCATGTTCTACACAATCATCAAACCTCTTACAGGTTGAAAGTGAAAAAGTCCTGGACAGGAAGGGGTGTAACCTGCGGCTCCTGATGTAGTTACAGGAATATAACACAGGAAACGAGAAGGTTTTGCAGAGATACAGCACATTTTTTTTGCCCTGACATACAAATGTCTTCTTTGTCAGGCTCCTTGTTTTAGAATTTTATTTCTAAGCCCTCCAATATAAGAGCCGAGTCAGAGATAATAATATTGGGTTTACGCGGACAGAAGAAATGACTATGATCACCGGTAGGTCGGTTGGGGCGAGTCCATCGGGGACACATTATGGGTTTTGCTATCCATCTGTCTTCTCGTTGATTGAATGGTGGGAGGATCTTCTGTGATCTGAGAGGCTTCTGTTACTCCTCAGAGAAATGACTCTGATTAGGAGTGACGCTGGAAATAACCTCATTGGGGAATTCTATCACTGTTCATGTAATTATCTCCCAACCCGGCCAAGTCATGATGGAGCCAGGCACCTCCGGGGACATCTAATGAGCAGAAGTAGAGAATATTAAAGGGTCAGTCCACCCAGAACTGATCCTTCAGTGTTTGATGGGGAATTCCTGACATTTTCTTCTGTCTCTCTATTGGTGGGATCCCGGCACACCTGTGGTGGCCATTATAAGGGGATCCTAATATTCCTATTGGATATTTCATTTTATATAATGAGGAATGTGACTGGAGCAGCTGAGGAACCCCCAAAACCTCCAGGTGGAGAGGATCAGAGTCCGACTCAGGAATTATGGTAGGAAGATCTTAGTTGGAGCATCCGAGACCTAAGAACCCAGGGGCCCACAATGCTCCAAAATACCCCATAATAGAAAGATGGGCGGGCAGATAGAATCCATCCCAACTCAAATTTATCACATGCCTCCTGGATAAGCTCTTCTAAGATCTTCTAACTTATTGGGCTGAAAGGTATTGCCAGCACCCTTGTATGATGGCTGCATACTTACTTGTCCACCATTGACCCCACTATGTGGCAGTGCTGCTCTTCCTCTTCTTGGCTAACATTCCATTTGCTGGACAAAGTACTTTCCACATTTTGCTGGTCACACATCTCCCAGCCCCAGGATTGGTCCCTGGCTCAAGAGGCGCCTTATTTAAACACCATCCACCAGTTCCCCGGTGCTTGAGATCGAGTTTACCTGCTGATCGAGTGCGCTGGTATCTGTACCTGCTTGTTCCTGTTATTCACCTTGTTGTGGAAATTCCACTCTACGCTGCGTGTAATCCGTGTCACTTTCAGCCTTCTGGTATCACACATCTTAGTATGACCCCCGTTTCCCGTATCTTCACAAGTAATACAGACATGACCACCATCCTCACATCCTCAGCTCCACAGCTCTACTGCCGGTCATTGGAACAATCTTTATGATCGATCCCATACCCGGATTATTCTACCATTCCTAAGGATGGGGGATTATCTGTAGGATCACACCACGGCCCCCTCCCCCCATGTGCCGATCAGACACACGAGAGACACGAGTGTACATCCCCCATAACTGATAATGTCTTCACAGAGTGAACACATCCCCCCCCAGACGATCGTTCTGTGCATTGCACAGGGGCCCTTCACTGGCCGAAATATCCTCAGTCTGCAAACACTTCTCTACATCCTCAGGAAGCTTTCCACTACCAAACGGGTCTCAACCGGCGTCAGTCTGCCCCGGTCCGCTCCATAGAGCCGGCTGCAGGAGAACTAACACTGGGAGACACTGTGACAATACATATTAAATACATCTTAAAGCGGAGTTCTGCTTAAAAAAAAAAAAAAGTCAGCAGCTACAAATATTGCAACTGCTGACTTTTAATAATCGGACATTTACCTGTCTCAGGGTCCAGCGATGCGGGCGAAGCCCCGCTCCTCTCCCCCTCCTCTCTGCGGCACCGGCATTGTAACTGTGAAGCCACAGCTGGGCACCCACTGCGCATGCGCAAGCCGCACAGCGCCCCGTGACTGGCCGGGCAATCATTTGGGACATGTGACGTGTCCCAGATGATTGCCGAGAGGGAGGGGGAAAGGGGAACTGACTTCCAGCTCCGCGGAACCCCGAGAGGAAGTGGGAGCTGGAACCCTTATTTTTGAGGGTTTCCGCTCCCCCCCCCAAACAAATGACATGCCAAATGTGGCATTTCAGGGGTCCACCTTCCCTTAAAGCGGAAGTTCCATTTTTGGGTGGAATTCGGCTTTAATAAAATTTCCACAACAACCTTTTCTACATTACTGGATCCCCATAGTGTCTGCTGCCTGGCCTGACCTTTGTTATGTTACCAGATCCTGACCTTTGTTATGTTACCAGATCCTGACCTTTGTTATGTTACCAGATCCTGACCTTTGTTATGTTACCAGATCCTGACCTTTGTTATGTTACCAGATCCTGACCTTTGTTATGTTACCAGATCCTGACCTTTGTTATGTTACCAGACCCTGACCTTTGTTATGTTACCAGATCCTGACCTTTGTTATGTTACCAGATCCTGACCTTTGTTATGTTACCAGATCCTGACCTTTGTTATGTTACCAGACCCTGACCTTTGTTATGTTACCAGATCCTGACCTTTGCTACAATGGATACTTTGCTTACCTTGCTGCCCATCCTTCCCTTTGTTATGTTTAATGAATACTTCTCTTGCTTGCTGCCTTTCCTGACCTTTGCTATGTTTAATGGATACTGTCTGAGGGTCAAACACTGGAGATACAAGGCAAATCTGGGTCACAAGCAGAGGGTCAAACACTGGAGGCAAGGCAGAGTCTGTTAAGCAGGCCGAGGGTCGGGTCCAGGAGAAGATCAGAGTAGTCAGGAACAGTCCGGGTCACAGCGAGTAATCAAATGCAGGAAACAGGAAGCAGATTCAAACGGGAAGCTGAAGACAATCCAGAGCGTCATGTTGGGCGTGCACTGGTGTGCGTGCGCCGCTCCATCGGGTTGCAAACGTGCGTGCGCCGGAGCGCCGTTCCACCGCGCATGCGCGCAAGGATACAGCTGATGCGGCTGGATAGAACACTTCTCTGACACCTTTGCTATGTTTAATGAATACTTCTCTTGCCCGCTGCCCATCCTGACCTTTGCTATGTTTAATGAAAACCCCTCATCTGCTGCCCATCCTCACTTTCGCTATTTTTAATATATACTTCTCTTAATCATTGACCATCCTGACCTTCAGTACATTTAACAGATACTTCTCCTACCTGCTGCCTGTCCTGACATTGCTACATTATCGGTTATCTCTACCATCTCCTGCCTGCCCCGACCTTTGCTATGTTCACAGATTTTGTCTGCTGCCAGTCCTGACTCCTCCGGTATGGTATGTCTCTCCTCTCTTCTCCCTTGGGTCCTCCAGTATGGTGTGTCTCTCCTCTCTTCTCCCTTGGGTCCTCCAGTATGGTGTGTCTCTCCTCTCTTCTCCCTTGGGTCCTCCAGTATGGTGTGTCTCTCCTCTCTTCTCCCTTGGGTCCTCCAGTATGGTGTGTCTCTCCTCTCTTCTCCCTTGGGTCCTCCAGTATGGTGTGTCTCTCCTCTCTTCTCCCTTGGGTCCTCCAGTATGGTGTGTCTCTCCTCTCTTCTCCCTTGGGTCCTCCAGTATGGTGTGTCTCTCCTCTCTTCTCCCTTGGGTCCTCCAGTATGGTGTGTCTCTCCTCTCTTCTCCCTTGGGTCCTCCAGTATGGTGTGTCTCTCCTCTCTTCTCCCTTGGGTCCTCCAGTGACATTCTACAGCCAGACTATATAGTTACATTAAAGGTGAAGTGACACTTGATGGTCTACATTCACACTGGTGACTTTATCAGAAAATGTGTGGCCAACCTTAGTGAGAAGATACTCAGCCACCAACATTGTGAAGACAGCGCCACAAACAGTAAGTAAAAAGAATAGCGATGTTTTGAGGCCTCACAGGGCCCCACCATGGAGGAGCCTTAAGGAAGATCGAAAGTGGGGTCACCGATAGAAAAAACAGACCTGGTCAGACACGCCCCCTCCCTGGTCGGACACACCCATTCCCTGGTTAGACACGCCCTTATCTGGTCAGACATGACTACTCCCTGATCAGACATGACTCCTCCCAAGTCAGATATGTCCCCTCTTTATTCACACACACCCCTCTCTGTTCAGACACACCCACTACCTGCTCAGACATGCTCCCCTTCTGGTTGAACACACCCCTACCTGATCAGACACTCCCCCACTGGTCAGACACTCCCCCTGTCTGATCAGAAACCCCACCTCTGATCAGAAACTCCCCCTCTGATCAGACACTCCCCCTCTAATCAGACACTCCCCCTGTCTGATCAGACACTCCCCCTCTGGTCAGACACTCCCCCTGTCTGATCAGACACTCCCCCTCTGGTCAGACACTCCCCCTGTCTGATCAGACACTCCCCCTCTGGTCAGACACTCCCCCTGTCTGATCAGACACTCCCCCTCTGGTCAGACACTCCCCCTGTCTGAGCAGACACTCCCCCTCTAATCAGACACTCCCCCTGTCTGATCAGACACTCCCTCTCTGGTCAGACACTCCCCCTGTCTGATCAGACACCCCCTCTCTGGTCAGACACTCCCCCTGTCTGATTAGACACTCCCCCTCTGATCAGACACTCCCCCTGTGGTCAGACTCTCCCCCTGTGGTCAGACACTCCCCCTGTGGTCAGACACTCCCCCCTCTGATCAGACACTCCCCCTGTCTGATCAGACACTCCCCCTGTCTGATCAGATACTCCCCCTGTGGTCAGACACTCCCCCTGTGGTCAGACACTCCCCCCTCTGATCAGACACTCCCACTGTCTGATCAGACACTCCCCCTGTGGTCAGACACTCCCCATGTGGTCAGACACTCCCCCTCTGGTCAGACACTCCCCCTGTTTTAGTCTACAATACAGATGTGTATGAGAACACTTGTGATGAGGGGTGTGGCTGTCACTAAGCTCTGTCAGTACAGAGCACTGCAGAGTGATTTTCAGGCAATAGGACTTGAAAAGTAAAAGGTCAAAGGTCAGTCTCCCTATAAGTCGCATTTCAGTTGTGGGCGGAGACTGTTGGGCGGAAGGGTTTGGCTTTGGGGGGTTTGAATTTGTCAAATCTCCTTTCCTCTTCTCCCAATACTTCCCCCCAATGCCCATAAGACATATCCGCACTAATGATTGCCAATGCAGCGAGCCGGCCCCGGGGCCACGCCATCCGCACCAACCTGCCAGATCAATCGTTTTCTGTGTGCCCGCTTCACACCATAACACAGCCTGGAGGTTGGATGTAATGCTCTGCATAAAAATGCTGACTCCCTTAGGGGTGTATTTATAAAAAATAAATTGTATGACTGTTCATCCAAAGGGCCAAAATCAAACATTCTCTGCAGATCGAATGTTATTTATTGAAAAAAAAAAAATAAGTGTGAATGGGAGAAATACCACATTATGGCCACTAGATGGAGCTCCTATGATGTAGTGACTGTAATGCAGTATTTTCCCCACATTATTATAAACAGAATGCACCTTAAAATGATTGTAAACGATCACCTTGAAAGACAACCCATTCCGTTTTAAATGAAAGGCAAAACATTATAAATCCCCCTTTTTTTTTTTAAAGGTTTTAACACTCCCTCTGTTCTCAGCCACATAGGAGCTGGGGTGGGGGGGGGGGGGGGGGGGGACAGCAGTACACTGAGCTTCCCGGTGAATGGCTGTGCAGGGGGGGAGGGGTGTCAGCATAAGACTGATCATTGGAGAGGAGCTATAGAACTGGCCATGCTGTGCTCTCCTGCTTAGTGTGGTCAGTTTTTAATAGGAAAGCAGAGGGACTGGCAGGACCACCAGGGATCTCACACAAAGGAAGTAATATAAAGAGAACAGGAGACGTCTTCATACCGGTACATGGGGCAGAGAGCAGACACGTATGGGGGAGGGGAGGGGGTATTGGGGTAACAAACACTTTCACTGAATAGTGCAGAAATCTTAAACTCTGTTGGACTGTCTGTATATATATATATATACTGTATACTGGGGATTGTATTGATAAACATGAACACTTGTTGTAATATTGGGATTATTGTATCCAATCTGCACATTATGAAGAACTTTGTTTTATTTGACTGATTCGGTTATTTAATAATAATCTTTTCAGGAGATTCTTAAAGGGCCAGCGCACTTATTTTTGTAGTAGTGTGTGAAGAGTTGGGATCTCCTAGGTGCTGCCCCCAGTGGTCACAGCGGGAACATTTTTTTGTTTTTTATAGGGTTGCACTGATACTGGATTTTTATCGGCGAGTACGAGGACCGATACCTTCAGTCAAGTACTTGCCGGCACTGAGGACCGATACCTTCAGTCAAGTACTTGCCGGCACCGAGGACCGATACCTTCAGTCAAGTACTTGCCGGCACCGAGGACCGATACCTTCAGTCAAGTACTTGCCGGCACCGAGGACCGATACCTTCAGTCAAGTACTTGCCGGCACTGAGGACCGATACCTTCAGTCAAGTACTTGCCGGCACTGAGGACCGATACCTTTGTGGTGCGATTTGAGCTCATACAAAATAAATGGGCTCACATCACACTGCAAAGGTATCGGTGTCAGGTATTGGAGCATCTGCACGAGTATGAGTACCAGGGGTGGACTGACAACTCATGGGGCCCTCCTGCAATAGGAGAAGATTATGGGGCCCCCGGGCAATAGGAGAAGATTGTGGGGCCCCCGGGCAATAAGAGAAGATTGTGGGGCCCCCGGGCAATAGGAGAAGATTGTGGGGCCCCAGGCAATAGGAGAAGATTGTGGGGCCCCCCAGGCAATAGGAGAAGATTGTGGGGCCCCAGGCAATAGGAGTTAATGGGGCCCCTGGGCAATAGGAGATTATGAGGCCCCCGGGCAATAGGAAAAGATTATGGGGCCCCCAGGCAATAGGAGAAGATTGTGGGGCCCCAGGCAATAAGAGTTAATGGGGCCCCCGGGCAATAGGAGATTATGGGGCCCCCGGGCAATAGGAGATTATGGGGCCCCCGGGCAATAGGAGATTATGGGGCCCCCGGGCAATAGGAGATTATGGGGCCCCCAGGCAATAGATTGTGGGGCCACACAGTATACACACAGACACACAGTATACACACACAGTATATACACACAGTATACACACACAGTATATACACACAGTATACACACACAGTATATACACACAGTATACACACACAGTATATACACACAGTATACACACACAGTATATACACACAGTATACACACACAGTATACACACACAGTATACACACACAGTATACACACACAGTATACACACACAGTATATACACACAGTATACACACACAGTATACACACACAGTATACACACACAGTATACACACACAGTATATACACACAGTATACACACACAGTATACACACACAGTATATACACACAGTATACACACACAGACACACAGTATACACACACACAGTATACACACACAGTATATACACACAGTATACACACACAGTATATACACACAGTATACACACACAGTATATACACACACAGTATACACACACAGTATACACACACAGTATACACACACAGTATACACACACAGTATATACACACACAGTATACACACACAGTATATACACACAGTATATACACACAGTATACACACACAGTATATACACACACAGTATACACACACAGTATACACACACAGTATATACACACAGTATATACACACAGTATACACACACAGTATATACACACACACAGTATATACACACAGTATACACACACAGTATATACACACAGTATATACACACAGTATACACACACAGTATACACACACAGTATATACACACACAGTATACACACACAGTATACACACACAGTATACACACACAGTATATACACACAGTATACACACACAGTATACACACACAGTATACACACACAGTATATACACACAGTATACACACACAGTATATACACACACACAGTATATACACACAGTATACACACACAGTATATACACACAGTATATACACACAGTATATACACACTGGAAAGGTACCGGAGAGGCGGGGCAGCTCTTGGGATTTTTAAAAAAACACAGATTTTTACATACTGTCCCTGGTTTTATTGCGGCCGGCAACCCTGATGGGGCCCCTTAGCGGTGCCCGAGTGCCCGAATGGTCAGTCCGCCCCTGATGAGTACACAGTATTTCCAAAAAATGCACTGCATTGAACGGCGTGGTGCTGCGTCACACATAGTATATAATAGATTAGGGTCGCATTGATAGCGGCGTTGGCTTGTCATCATGACGTCACTTGGGATCGCACAGGAGTCGTGCGGCTCAGAGCACTTTCACACCGACGCACTTAAAAACTGCCCATAAAACGGCGGGAGCTTTTGAGGCACTTTTGCGGTACTTTTGAGACGTTAGCGGTGCGCCTTTCTGAAGGTCACGTGACTCAAAAGAACCATTTAAGGCGATTTTTATGCGCTTCTGAGGCGCTTCCATTCATTGGAGAGGAGCGCTTTTTTAGGTGCTTTTTTTAGTGCCCCAAAGATGCTGCTTGCAGGAGTTTTTTCACCGCCAGCGCACCGCCCCCAGTGTGAAACTATTCATTGATTTTAATGGAAAATAGGTTTTCATGAGCTTTTCAGGCGCTTTTGTTTAGCGTGAAAGCGCCTGAAAAGCGCCTCAGTGTGAAAGGGGTCTTAGGGTCAACCTAAGCGCTGCAGGAAACCGCATGCGATACGGACAGGAATCACACCCCATCCCTGTTCAAATCGCATTCAATCTTTTGCAGTGCGATTTGAGAGCCTTCATTTTGTATGAGCTCGAATCGCACCGCAAAGGTATCGGTTTCAGGTATCGGAGCACGCGTGCGCGTGCAAACACTCGGGATCAATAGCAGTGCGCCTCTAGTTTATATTCCGTGTGCCAAACTGCAGCACTTCTTTCCCGTGTTTTTCGCACACACGGGGCGACCCATTGAAATGAATGGGCTGGGCTACACAGAAATGCGCCAAAAAAAACGCACCCGCTCTTGGTTTGCGCCTGTAGGGGTGAGCCAAGCCTAAACGTAAGCATTGCGATGCACAAAAACGCGCGTCACCGCATTGCGTCCTTCAAACTACAAAAAAAATAATAAGTTCCGATATTGTTCCCTGATGTAGAGAAATAAATGCTTTAAAAAAATGCAGCGCAATGCGTTGTAAAAGGCGTGTCCATCGTGCATTTTCCATGCGTTGCGGTGGAGTAGGTTTTTGCGTCCACCAATCAGATGGCGGGAGTCAGGTGTACGGGGCTCAGCATCCTGGCAGAACAATGGAAGACACCAGGAGACAGGCAAAGCCTGAGACGGAAGAGCGGAGCGGAGCGGTGATGTCAGAAGACGCACACCTCCCCCCACCTCATCCAGAAGGAAGCATCTCCTCTTCTTCTACAGGGAGGGAGGATGCAGCAGAGGCAGCCGGGGGAAGCCGCTCCATCATCATCCTCTATGCAGCTCTGGAAGAGAATGTCCCGAAATTCCCAGGTAACCATCGCTTCCCGCCTGCGCTATTCTCCTCGCCTTCCATTCCTCCCCTCTATCTTCATCTTCAGGGTGGGGGCGGGGGGGTCTTTGTTCTAGTTTATCGCTAAATTACTTCTGCTGCATTGCTGTAAAAGAAAAAAAAATCCCGTCTGCTGCGTCCGGCGATTTGATTGGTCGGTGATGGAGCATCTAATGAGCCAGAGACAGCGACTGATACAACGTAGCGTCAGACAGAGACACGTGTGATCAGGAGAGGCTCGCCGCTCAGGTCATCCCCGTGTCCCCTTCCCCCACTCCTGACATGTGTCCCCCCCCTCCCCCACTCCTGACATGTGTCCCCCCCCCTCCCCCACTCCTGACATGTGTCCCCCCCTCCCCCACTCCTGACATGTGTCCCCCCCCTCCCCCACTCCTGACATGTGTCCCCCCCCCACTCCCACTCCTGACATGTGTCCCCCCCCCTCCCCCACTCCTGACATGTGTCCCCCCCTCCCCCACTCCTGACATGTGTCCCCCCCCCTCCCCCACTCCTGACATGTGTCCCCCCCCCCACTCCCACTCCTGACATGTGTCCCCCCCCACTCCTGACATGTGTCCCCCCTCCCCCACTCCTGACATGTGTCCCCCCCCCACTCCCACTCCTGACACATGTGTCCCCCCCCTCCCCCACTCCTGACATGTGTCCCCCCCTCCCCCACTCCTGACATGTGTCCCCCCCCACTCCTGACATGTGTCCCCCCCCCACTCCCACTCCTGACATGTGTCCCCCCTCCCCCACTCCTGACATGTGTCCCCCCCCTCCCCCACTCCTGACATGTGTCCCCCCCTCCCCCACTCCTGACATGTGTCCCCCCCCCACTCCTGACATGTGTCCCCCCCACTCCCACTCCTGACATGTGTCCCCCCCCCTCCCCCACTCCTGACATGTGTCCCCCCCACCCCCACTCCTGACACACGTGTCCCCCCCACTCCTGACATGTGTCCCCCCCCCACTCCCACTCCTGACATGTGTCCCCCCCCCTCCCCCACTCCTGACATGTGTCCCCCCCCCACTCCTGACACACGTGTCCCCCCCACTCCTGACATGTGTCCCCCCCCCACTCCTGACACACGTGTCCCCCCCACTCCTGACATGTGTCCCCCCCCCACTCCCACTCCTGACATGTGTCCCCCCCCTCCCCCACTCCTGACATGTGTCCCCCCCCCACTCCCACTCCTGACACGTGTCCCCCCCACTCCTGACATGTGTCCCCCCCCACTCCTGACACGTGTCCCCCCCACACTCCTGACATGTGTCCCCCCCTCCCACACTCCTGACATGTGTCCCCCCCCACTCCTGACATGTGTCCCCCCCCACTCCTGACATGTGTCTCCCCCCTCCCCCACTCCTGACACACGTGTCCCCCCACCCCCACTCCTGACATGTGTCCCCCCCCACTCCCACTCCTGACATACGTGTCCCCCCACCCCCACTCCTGACATGTGTCCCCCCCCCCCACTCCTGACATGTGTCCCCCCCCCCCCACTCCCACTCCTGACATGTGTCCCCCACTCCCCCACTCCTGACACACGTGTCCCCCCCACTCCTGACACGTCCCCCCCACTCCCCCACTCCTGACATGTGTCCCCCCACCCCCACTCCTGACATGTGTCCCCCCACCCCCACTCCTGACATGTGTCCCCCCCACTTCTGACACACGTGTCCCCCCCACTCCTGACACGTCCCCCCCACTCCTGACACGTGTCCCCCCCACTCCTGACATGCGTCCCCCCGCCTCCCCCACTCCTGACACATGTCCCCCCCCACTCCTGGCACACATGTCCCCCCCACTCCTGACACACGTGTCCCCCAACCCCATGTGTCCCCTTCCCCCACTCCTGACACATGTTCCCCCCACTCCTGATACGTGTCCCCCCCACTCCTGACAGGTGTCCCCCACCCAGGGGCAGACTGACCATTGGGGCACGGCCTGAGGGCCCCATGCCACTAAGGGGCCCCATCAGGGTTGTCAGCCTCAATAAAACCAGGGACAGTATGTAAAAATCTGTGTTTTTTTAAAAATCCCAATACAAGAGCTGCCCCGCCTCTCCAGTGCCTTTTCAGTGTGTGTATATTGTGTATATTGTGTGTACCCTATTGCCCGATGACCCCCATAGTATATACTGACAGGCGTACATAGTATATACTGACAGACCTCCATAGTATATACTGACAGACCTCCATAGTATATACTGACAGACCTCCATAGTATATACTGACAGACCCCCATAGTATATACTGACAGACCTCCATAGTATATACTGACAGACCCCCATAGTATATACTGACAGACCTCCATAGTATATACTGACAGACCTCCATAGTATATACTGACAGACCCCCATAGTATATACTGACAGACCTCCATAGTATATACTGACAGACCCCCATAGTATATACTGACAGACCTCCATAGTATATACTGACAGACCCCCATAGTATATACTGACAGACCTCCATAGTATATACTGACAGACCCCCATAGTATATACTGACAGACCTCCATAGTATATACTGACAGGCGTACATAGTATATACTGACAGACCTCCATAGTATATACTGACAGACCTCCAAAGTATATACAGATAGACCCCCATAGTATATACTGACAGACCTCCATAGTATATACTGACAGACCCCCATAGTATATACTGACAGACCTCCATAGTATATACTGACAGACCCCCATAGTATATACTGACAGACCCCCATAGTATATACTGACAGACCTCCATAGTATATACTGACAGACCCCCATAGTATATACTGACAGACCTCCATAGTATATACTGACAGACCCCCATACTATATACTGACAGACCTCCATAGTATATACTGACAGACCCCCATAGTATATACTGACAGACCCCCATAGTATATACTGACAGACCTCCATAGTATATACTGACAGACCTCCATTGTATATACTGACAGACCTCCATAGTATATACTGACAGACCCCCATAGTATATACTGACAGACCTCCATAGTATATACTGACAGACCCCCATAGTATATACTGACAGACCTCCATTGTATATACTGACAGACCCCCATAGTATATACTGACAGACCTCCATAGTATATACTGACAGACCCCCATAGTATATACTGACAGACCTCCATAGTATATACTGACAGACCCCCATAGTATATACTGACAGACCCCCATAGTATATACTGACAGACCTCCATAGTATATACTGACAGACCCCCATAGTATATACTGACAGACCTCCATAGTATATACTGACAGACCTCCATAGTATATACTGACAGACCCCCATAGTATATACTGACAGACCTCCATAGTATATACTGACAGACCTCCATAGTATATACTGACAGACCCCCATACTATATACTGACAGACCTCCATAGTATATACTGACAGACCCCCATAGTATATACTGACAGACCCCCATAGTATATACTGACAGACCTCCATAGTATATACTGACAGACCTCCATAGTATATACTGACAGACCCCCATAGTATATACTGACAGACGTACATAGTATATACTGACAGACCCCCATAGTATATACTGACAGACCCCCATAGTATATACTGACAGACCCCCATAGTATATACTGACAGACCCCCATAGTATATACTGACAGACCTCCATTGTATATACTGACAGACCCCCATAGTATATACTGACAGACGTACATAGTATATACTGACAGACCCCCATAGTATATACTGACAGACCCCCATAGTATATACTGACAGACGTACATAGTATATACTGACAGACCCCCATAGTATATACTGACAGACGTACATAGTATATACTGACAGACCTCCATAGTATATACTGACAGACCCCCATAGTATATACTGACAGACGTACATAGTATATACTGACAGACCTCCATAGTATATACTGACAGACCTCCATAGTATATACTGACAGACCCCCATAGTATATACTGACAGACCCCCATAGTATATACTGACAGACCCCCATAGTATATACTGACAGACGTACATAGTATATACTGACAGACGTACATAGTATATACTGACAGACCTCCATAGTATATACTGACAGACCTCCATAGTATATACTGACAGACCCCCATAGTATATACTGACAGACCCCCATAGTATATACTGACAGACCCCCATAGTATATACTGACAGACGTACATAGTATATACTGACAGACGTACATAGTATATACTGACAGACGTACATAGTATATACTGACAGACCTCCTGGGGGTGTCCTATGAATTTGGGGGGCTTGTATAGAATAGACTTCCAGCTTGTAGAAGAAGGGGATCAGACCAATCTAGGGGGGATCTGATGCAGTTAAGGGCAGAGGAGACATTGGGGGTCTGATAGCCCCCCGATGTCTCAGTAAAGAGGACTATATAAAATAAATAATACAAATATTCATTTTTAAGTGCCCCGATCGTTCCGTGTTTACACGCACACACATGTAAAAGGTGATCGCACCACACATGTATCGCTGCAAACGTCAGAGGGAGAGTGATAATTCTATCACCAGACCTCCTGTGTAATTCCAAACCGGTAACCTGCAGAGGCATTTAAAGTGTCCCCTATGGAGATTTTTAGGGACTGTAGTAGGGTTGCCACCTGTCTGGGATTCACCCGGACAGTTTGAGTTTGGAATCTTGTGTCCGGGTATCAGACAGCCTGAAACCCGGACACATTATTCAGACTGGACTATGACTTCCCAGCAGGATTGCTGGCTGCCGTTGTCTAAGCCGAGAGTGTCTGTTACATTCTCTCTCACTGCCCAAACCCATCACTAACAATCGATTTTGCCTTGTTTTTTACCTGCTATTATTTCTATACTGTATATAAGAAGACATTTTGCATATTACACTTTATATATTGTTTATTGAATGCTCCATATATATATATATATCCCTCGGGGGATACTTTGTATTTAGTGCTGCACTTATTTTGATTTTAGTCAGATGTAAGGGGAGCTCTGTGGACTCTGATATAAAGGAGACTCTTGTGATTAATTTCATATTATTAGAAATGTTATTTAATAGCAAAATATATCCATAGTTTATACTATAAAAAAAAATTGCTGTGCGCCGCTAAAGTGTTCGGGGTTCACTTGAAGAAAAAGTGGCGACCCCTATACTGTAGTTTGGTGCCATTGCACGAGCGTACGCAGTTTTAAAGATTGACATGTTTAGTATTTACAGTATCTGACAAAAGTCAGTACACCCCTCAGTGAAAATCTCCAAATTGGGCCCAAAGTGTCAATATTTTGTGTGGCCACCATTATTTTCCAGCACTGCCTTAACCCTCTTGGGCATGGAGGTCACCAGAGCTTCACAGGTTGTCACTGGAGTCCTCTTCCCCTCCTCCATGATGACATCACAGAGCTGGTGGATGTTAGAGACCTTGTGCTCCTCCACCTTCCGTTTGAGGATGTCCCACAGATGATCAATAGGGTTTAGGTCTGGAGACATGCTTGGCCAGTCCATCACCTTTACCCTCAGCTTCTTTAGCAAGGCAGTGGTGGTCTTGGAGGTGTGTTTGGGGTGGTTATCATGTTGGAATACTGCCCTGCGGTCCAGTCTCTGAAGGGAGGGGATCATGCTCTGCTTCAGTATATCACAGTACATGTTGGCATTCATGGTTCCCTCAATGATCTGTAGCTCCCCAGTGCCGGCAGCACTCATGCAGCCCCAGACCATGACACTCCCACCACCATGCTTGACTGTAGACAAGACACACTTGTCTTTGTTCTCCTCACCTGGTTGCCCCCACACACGCTTGTCACCATCTGAACCAAATACGTTTATCTTGGTCTCATCAGACCACAGGACATGGTTCCAGTAATCCATCTCCTTAGTCTGCTTGTCTTCAGCAAACTGTTTGCTGGCTTTCTTGTACATCATCTTTAGAAGAGGCTTCCTTCTGGGATGACAGCCATGCAGACCAATTTGATGCAGTGTGCGGCGTATGGTCTGAGCACTGACAGGCTGACCCCCCACCCCCACCCCTACAACCTCTGCAGCAATGCTGGCAGCACTCATACGTCTATTTCCCAAAGACAACCTCTGGATATGACGCTGAGCACGTGACCTCAACTTCTTTGGTGGACCATGGCGAGGCCTGTTCTGAGGGGAACCTGTCCTGTTATACCGCTGTATGGTCTTGGCCACCGTGCTGCAGATCAGTTTCAGGGTCTTGGCAATCTTCTTATAGCCTAGGCCATCTTTATGTAGAGCAACAATTCTTTTTTTCAGATCCTCAGAGAGTTCTTTGCCATGAGGTGCCATGTTGTACTTCCAGTGACCAGTATGAGAGAGTGAGAGCGATAACACCAAATTTAACACACCTGCTCCCCATTCACACCTGAGACCTTGTAACACTAACGAGTCACATGACACCAGGGAGGGAAAATGGCTAATTGGGCCCAATTTGGAGATTTTCACTTAGGGGTGTACTGACTTTTGTTGCCAGCGGTTTAGACATTAATGGCTGTGTGTTGAGTTATTTTGAGGGGACAGTAAATTTACACTGTTATACAAGCTGTACACTCACTACTTTACATTGTAGACAAGTGTCATTTCTTCAGTGTTGTCACATGAAAAGATAGAAGAAAAGATTTAAACAAATGTCACTGAGGGGTGTACTTATTTTTGTCAGATAAAATATTTACTGGGCGTAACATCATCTTTTATACTGTACCAAAAAATGTGTTATATATTGTGTTCACTACAATTCATTAAAGTGTATTTTTCCCAAAACCGCTGTGCAAATACCGTGTGACATAAAAAAATTGCAACACCCACCATTTTATTCTCTGTTTAAAAAACATATACAATGTTTTGGGTTCTGAATAATTTTCTAGCAAAAAAATGCAGATTTTTCCATGTAGGAGAGAAGTCAGAACAGGCCGGGGGTGGGGCGGCGCGTGGTTCATGTATTATTTTATGAAATGTATATATTTATATTTATTATTATAATATTGATAAACACCCCGGCGGGACAAGCAGGTCGGTACTTTGGGAGGGGTCAGCAGTGGCGGCGTCCATGTTTGCCGCATGGCGCGTTCCTCGGAATCTCGCACTGATGTCGTCTTTCTGTTTTCCAGACGTAGAAATCTCTTCTGATAATGGCTTCAGCTGCCTTCTCCCCTCCCGCCGACCCCGCGGCCCCCGGAATGGTCGCCCAGGATTTCTGGAGGTCGCAGGTGTGTGGGTACACCTCATCGGTTACGGGTCACCTCAGCCATCGAGCCAACAATTTCAAAAGACATCCAAAGAGAAGAAAACTAATCCGGCCGTCACCGCCCCCTCCCCCCAACACCCCGTGTCCGCTCGATCTGATCGATTTCGTAGACCTTCACCCCCGAAGATCGTTCATGGAACTCTTGTTTAATGGGTGCATATTGTTCGGCATCGAGTTCTGCTATGCGATGGAGACGGCGTACGTCACCCCGGTACTTCTACAGATGGGTCTTCCAGATGAGTTCTATAGCATGGTGTGGTTTATCAGCCCCATCCTGGGTAATGTTCATTTCTGATTGGACCGCTAAACCTAAAATGTATGAATGAGAGTGACTTCCCCCCAGGATGTGAACATCCAACCAATCCATCCAACCAATCCATCCATCCAACCAATCCATCCAACCAATCCACCCAACCAATCCATCCAACCAATCCATCCAACCAATCCATCCAACCAATCCATCCATCCAACCAATCCATCCAACCAATCCACCCAACCAATCCATCCATCCAATCCATCCAACCAACCAACCCATCCAACCAATCCATCCAACCAATCTATCCATCCAATCTATCCATCCAATCCATCCATCCAACCAATCCATCCAACCAATCCACCCAACCAATCCATCCAACCAATCCACCCAACCAATCCATCCAACCAATCCATCCATCCAACCAATCCATCCAACCAATCCATCCATCCAATCCATCCAACCAATCCATCCAACCAACCCACCCAACCTATCCTTCCAACTAATCCATCCAACCAATCCATCCATCCATCCAATCCATCCATCCAACCAATCCACCCAACCAATCCATCCAACCAATCCACCCAACCAATCCATCCAACCAATCCATCCATCCAACCAATCCATCCAACCAATCCATCCAACCAATCCATCCATCCAACCAATCCATCCAACCAACCCATCCAACCAATCCATTCAACCAATCCATCCAACCAATCCATCCATCCAACCAATCCATCCAACCAACCAACCCATCCAACCAATCCATCCAACCAGTCCATCCAACCAATCCATCCAACCAATCCATCCATCCAACCAATCCATCCATCCAACCAACCAACCCATCCAACCAATCCATCCAACCAATCCATCCAACCAATCCATCCATCCAACCAATCCACCCAACCAATCCATCCCTCCAATCCATCCATCCAATCCATCAATCCAACCAATCCACCCAACCAATCTATCCAACCAACCAACCCATCCAACCAATCCATCCAACCAATCCATCCAACCAACCAACCAACCCATCCAACCAATCCATCCAACCAATCCATCCAATCCATCCAACCAATCCATCCAACCAATCTATCCAACCAATCCACCCAACCAATCCACCCAACCAATCCATCCAAAGAATCCATCCAACCAATCCATCCAACCAACCAATCCATCCAACCAATCCATCCATCCAATCCATCCATTCAACCAATCCATCCAACCAACCAACCAACCAATCCATCCAACCAATCCATCCATCCAATCCACCCAACCAATCCACCCAACCAATCCATCCAACCAATCCACCCAACCAATCCATCTATCCAATCCATCCATCCAGCCAATCCATCCAACCAACCAACCCATCCAACCAATGCATCCAACCAATCCATCCATCCAATCCATCCATCCAACCAATCCATCCAACCAATCCATTTATCCAATCCATTTATCCAATCCATCCATCCATCCATCCATCCATCCAATCCATCCAACCAATCCAACCAATCCACCCAACCAATCCATCCAACCAATCCACCCAACCAATCCACCCAACCAATCCATCCATCCATCCAACCAATCCATCCAACCAACCAACCCATCCAACCAATCCATCCAACCAATCAATACGCCCAACCAATCCATCCAACCAATCCATCCATCCAACCAATCTATCCAACCAATCCATCCATCCATCCATCCAATCCATTCAACCAATCCATCCAACCAATCCATCCATCCAGTCCATCCAACCAACCAATCCATCCAACCAATCCATCCAACCAATTCATGCAACCAATCCATCCAACCAATCCATCCAACCAATCCATGCAACCAATCCATCCAACCAAGCAATCCACCCAACCAATCCATCCATCCATCCAATCCATCCATCCATCCAATCCATCCAACCAATCCATCCAACCAATCCATCCATCCAATCCATCCAACCAAACAATCCATCCAACCAATCCATCCAACCAATTCATCCAACCAATTCATCCAACCAACCAATCCATCCATCCAATCCATCCAACCAATTCATCCAACCAACCAATCCATCCAACCAATCCATCCAACCAATCCACCCAACCAACCGACCAATCCACCCAACCAATCCATCCATCCAATCCATCCAACCAATCCATCCAACCAATCCTTCCAACCAATCCATCCAACCAATCCATCCATCCATCCATCCATCCAATCCATCCATCCATCCAACCAATCCATCCAACCAATCCATCCAACCAACCCATCCAACCAATCCATCCAACCAACCCATCCAACCAATCCATTCAACCAATCCATCCAACCAATCCATCCATCCAACCAATCCATCCAACCAATCCATCCATCCAACCAATCCATCCAACCAACCAACCCATCCAACCAATCCATCCAACCAGTCCATCCAACCAATCCATCCATCCAACCAATCCATCCAACCAATCCATCCAACCAACCAACCAATCCACCCAACCAATCCATCCAACCAACCAATCCATCCAACCAATCCATCCAACCAACCAATCCATCCAACCAATCCACCCAACCAACTAATCCATCCAACCAATCCATCAAACCCATCCATCCATCCAACCAACCCATCCAACCAACCAATCCTTCTAACCAACCAATCCATCCAAACAATCCATCCAACCAATCCATCCATCCAACCAATCCATCTAACCAATCGATCCAACCAATCCATCCAACCAATCAACCCACCCAACCAATCCACCCAACCAATCCACCCAACCAATGCCCCCAACCAGTCCATCTAACCAATCCACCCAACCAATCCACCCAAACAATCCATCCAACCAATCCATCCAACCAACCAGTCCATCAATCCAACCAATCCATCCAACCAATCCATCCAACCAACAAATCCATCCAACCAATCCATCCATCCATCCAATCTATCCAACCAATCCATCCAAACAATCCAACCAACCAACCAATTCATCCAACCAATCCAACCAATCCATCCAACCCATCAATCCAACCAACCAATCCATCCAACCAATCCAACCAACCAATCCATCCAACCAACCAACCAATCCATCCATCCAACCAATCCATCCAACCAATCCATCCAACCAACCAATCCAACCAATCCATCCAACCCATCCATCCAACCAACCAATCCATCCAACCAATCCACCAATTCAATCCTTCCAACCAATCCATCCAACCAATCCAGCCATCCAACCAATCCAATCCATCCAACCAATCCATCCAACCAATCCAGCCATCCAACCAATCCAATCCATCCAACCAATCCATCCAACCAATCCATCCATCCAACCAATCCACCCAACCAATCCATCCCTCCAATCCATCCATCCAATCCATCAATCCAACCAATCCACCCAACCAATCTATCCAACCAACCAACCCATCCAACCAATCCATCCAACCAACCAACCAACCCATCCAACCAATCCATCCAACCAATCCATCCAATCCATCCAACCAATCCATCCAACCAATCTATCCAACCAATCCACCCAACCAATCCACCCAACCAATCCATCCAAAGAATCCATCCAACCAATCCATCCAACCAACCAATCCATCCAACCAATCCATCCATCCAATCCATCCATTCAACCAATCCATCCAACCAACCAACCAACCAATCCATCCAACCAATCCATCCATCCAATCCACCCAACCAATCCACCCAACCAATCCATCCAACCAATCCACCCAACCAATCCATCTATCCAATCCATCCATCCAGCCAATCCATCCAACCAACCAACCCATCCAACCAATGCATCCAACCAATCCATCCATCCAATCCATCCATCCAACCAATCCATCCAACCAATCCATTTATCCAATCCATTTATCCAATCCATCCAACCAATCCATCCATCCATCCAATCCATCCAACCAATCCAACCAATCCACCCAACCAATCCATCCAACCAATCCACCCAACCAATCCACCCAACCAATCCATCCATCCATCCAACCAATCCATCCAACCAACCAACCCATCCAACCAATCCATCCAACCAATCCATCCAACCAATCCATCCATCCATCCAATCCATCCAACCAATCAATACGCCCAACCAATCCATCCAACCAATCCATCCATCCAACCAATCTATCCAACCAATCCATCCATCCATCCATCCATCCAATCCATTCAACCAATCCATCCAACCAATCCATCCATCCAGTCCATCCAACCAACCAATTCATCCAACCAATCCATCCAACCAATCCATCCAACCAATCCATCCAACCAATCCATGCAACCAATCCATCCAACCAAGCAATCCACCCAACCAATCCATCCATCCATCCAATCCATCCATCCATCCAATCCATCCAACCAATCCATCCAACCAATCCATCCAACCAATCCATCCATCCAATCCATCCAACCAATTCATCCAACCAACCAATCCATCCAACCAATCCATCCAACCAATCCACCCAACCAACCGACCAATCCACCCAACCAATCCATCCAACCAATCCATCCATCCAATCCATCCAACCAATCCATCCAACCAATCCTTCCAACCAATCCATCCAACCAATCCATCCATCCATCCATCCAATCCATCCATCCATCCAACCAATCCATCCAACCAACCCATCCAACCAATCCATCCAACCAACCCATCCAACCAATCCATTCAACCAATCCATCCAACCAATCCATCCATCCAACCAATCCATCCAACCAATCCATCCATCCAACCAATCCATCCAACCAACCAACCCATCCAACCAATCCATCCAACCAGTCCATCCAACCAATCCATCCATCCAACCAATCCATCCAACCAATCCATCCAACCAACCAACCAATCCACCCAACCAATCCATCCAACCAACCAATCCATCCAACCAATCCATCCAACCAACCAATCCATCCAACCAATCCACCCAACCAACTAATCCATCCAACCAATCCATCCAACCCATCCATCCATCCAACCAACCCATCCAACCAACCAATCCTTCTAACCAACCAATCCATCCAAACAATCCATCCAACCAATCCATCCATCCAACCAATCCATCTAACCAATCGATCCAACCAATCCATCCAACCAATCAACCCACCCAACCAATCCACCCAACCAATGCCCCCAACCAGTCCATCTAACCAATCCACCCAACCAATCCACCCAAACAATCCATCCAACCAATCCATCCAACCAACCAGTCCATCAATCCAACCAATCCATCCAACCAATCTATCCAACCAACAAATCCATCCAACCAATCCATCCATCCATCCAATCTATCCAACCAATCCATCCAAACAATCCAACCAACCAACCAATCCATCCAACCAATCCAACCAATCCATCCAACCCATCCATCCAACCAACCAATCCATCCAACCAATCCAACCAACCAATCCATCCAACCAACCAACCAACCAACCAATCCATCCATCCAACCAATCCATCCAACCAATCCATCCAACCAACCAACCAATCCAACCAATCCATCCAACCCATCCATCCAACCAACCAATCCATCCAACCAATCCACCAATTCAATCCATCCAACCAATCCATCCAACCAATCCAGCCATCCAACCAATCCAATCCATCCAACCAATCCATCCAACCAATCCAGCCATCCAACCAATCCAATCCATCCAACCAATCCATCCAACCAATCCATCCAATCTATCCAACCAATCCATCCAACCAATCCAACCAACCAATCCATCCAACCAATCCATCCAACCAATCCACCCAACCAATCCATCCAAACCAATCCATCCAACCAATCCATCCAACCAATCCACCCAATCAATCAATCCATCCAACCAATTCATCCAACCAACCAATCCATCCAACCAATCCATCCATCCAACCAATCCATCCAACTGTTCTTAGCAATCAGTTAGTGAACGGTAAAAAAAAAGTCAATCACCTCTGTAGCTGCAAGTACTGAGGAGCAATTATTCCTCAAATTTCACAGCAGAAGCACTGAAGTCCTTCAAGTCCTTTTCTCTGTTCTCTCCCCCTCCCAGCAGTGACTCTGCAGCTCAGCTCACCCTGCTCCCCCTCCCAGCAGTGACTCTGCAGCTCAGCTCACCCTGCTCCCCCTCCAGGCAGTGACTCTGCAGCTCAGCTCACCCTGCTCCCCCTCCAGGCAGTGACTCTGCAGCTCAGCTCACCCTGCTCCCCCTCCAGGCAGTGACTCTGCAGCTCAGCTCCCCCTGCTCCCCCTCCCAGCAGTGACTCAGCAGCTCAGCTCACCCTGCTCCCCCTCCAGGCAGTGACTCAGCAGCTCAGCTCACCCTGCTCCCCCTCCAGGCAGTGACTCTGCAGCTCAGCTCACCCTGCTCCCCCTCCAGGCAGTGACTCTGCAGCTCAGCTCACCCTGCTCCCCCTCCAGGCAGTGACTCTGCAGCTCAGCTCACCCTGCTCCCCCACCAGGCAGTGACACTGCAGCTCAGCTCACCCTGCTCCCCCTCCAGGCAGTGACTCTGCAGCTCAGCTCACCCTGCTCCCCCTCCAGGCAGTGACTCTGCAGCTCAGCTCACCCTGCTCCCCCTCCAGGCAGTGACTCAGCAGCTCAGCTCACCCTGCTCCCCCTCCAGGCAGTGACTCTGCAGCTCAGCTCACTCTGCTCCCCCTCCAGGCAGTGACTCAGCAGCTCAGCTCACCCTGCTCCCCCTCCAGGCAGTGACTCAGCAGCTCAGCTCACCCTACTCCCCCTCCAGGCAGTGACTCTGCAGCTCAGCTCACTCTGCTCCCCCTCCAGGCAGTGACTCTGCAGCTCAGCTCACCCTGCTCCCCCTCCAGGCAGTGACTCAGCAGCTCAGCTCACCCTGCTCCCCCTCCAGGCAGTGACTCTGCAGCTCAGCTCACCCTGCTCCCCCTCCCAGCAGTGACTCAGCAGCTCAGCTCACCCTGCTCCCCCTCCAGGCAGTGACTCAGCAGCTCAGCTCACCCTGCTCCCCCTTCAGGCAGTGACTCTGCAGCTCAGCTCACCCTGCTCCCCCTCCCAGCAGTGACTCAGCAGCTCAGCTCACCCTGCTCCCCCTCCAGGCAGTGACTCAGCTGCTCAGCTCACCCTGCTTCCCCTCCAGGCAGTGACTCTGCAGCTCAGCTCACCCTGCTTCCCCTCCAGGCAGTGACTCTGCAGCTCAGCTCACCCTGCTCCCCCTCTCAGCAGTGACTCAGCAGATCAGCTCTCCCTGCTCCCCCTCTCAACAGTGACTCAGCAGCTCAGCTCACCCTGCTTCCCCTCCCAGCTGTGACTCAGCAGCTCAGCTCACCCTGCTTCCCCTCCCAGCAGTGACCCAGCAGCTCAGCTCACCCTGCTTCCCCTCCCAGCAGTGACCCAGCAGCTCAGCTCACCCTGCTCCCCCTCCCAGCTGTGACTCAGCAGCTCAGCTCACCCTGCTCCCCCTCCCAGCAGAAGCTCAACAGGTCAGCTCCCCCTGCTTCCCCTCACAGCAGTGACTCAACAGCTCAGCTCACCCTGCTCCCCCTCCCAGCAGAGACTCAACAGCTCAGCTCACCCTGCTTCCCCTCCCAGCGGTGACTCAACAGCTCAGCTCACCCTGCTCCCCCTCCCAGCAGAGACTCAACAGCTCAGCTCACCCTGCTTCCTCTCCCAGCGGTGACTCAGCAGCTCAGCTCACCCTGCTCCCCCTCTCAGCGGTGACTCTGCAGCTCAGCTCACCCTGCTCCCCCTCCAGGCAGTGACTCAGCAGCTCAGCTCAACCTGCTCCCCCTCCCAGCAGTGACTCAGCAGCTTAGCTCACTCTGCTTCCCCTTCCAGCAGTGACTCAGCAGCTCAGCTCACCCTGCTCCCCCTCCAGGCAGTGACTCTGCAGCTCAGCTCACCCTGCTCCCCCTCCCAGCAGTGACTCAGCAGCTCAGCTCACCCTGCTCCCCCTCCAGGCAGTGACTCAGCAGCTCAGCTCACCCTGCTTCCCCTCCAGGCAGTGACTCTGCAGCTCAGCTCACCCTGCTCCCCCTCTCAGCAGTGACTCAGCAGCTCAGCTCACCCTGCTCCCCCTCCCAGCAGTGACTCAGCAGCTCAGCTCACCCTGCTCCCCCTCCCAGCAGTGACTCTGCAGCTCAGCTCACCCTGCTCCCCCTCCCAGCAGTGACTCAACAGCTCAGCTCACCCTGACCCCCTCTCAGCAGTGACTCAGCAGCTCAGCTCCCCCTGCTCCCCCTCTCAGCAGTGACTCAACAGCTCAGCTCACCCTGCGCCCCCTCTCAGCAGTGACTCAGCAGCTCAGCTCACCCTGCTCCCCCTCTCAGCAGTGACTCAACAGCTCAGCTCACCCTGCTTCCCCTCTCAGCAGTGACTCAGCAGCTCAGCTCACCCTGCTCCCCCTCTCAGCAGTGACTCAACAGCTCAGCTCACCCTGCTTCCCCTCCCAGCAGTGACTCAGCAGCTCAGCTCACCCTGCTCCCCCTCCCAGCAGTGACTCAGCAGCTCAGCTCACCCTGCTCCCCCTCCCAGCGGTGACTCTGCAGCTCAGCTCACCCTGCTTCCCCTCCCAGCAGTGACTCAGCAGCTCAGCTCACCCTGCTCCCCCTCCCAGCGGTGACTCTGCAGCTCAGCTCACCCTGCTTCCCCTCCCAGCAGTGACTCAGCAGCTCAGCTCACCCTGCTCCCCCTCCCAGCAGTGACTCTGCAGCTCAGCTCACCCTGCTTCCCCTCCAGGCAGTGACTCTGCAGCTCAGCTCACCCTGCTCCCCCTCCAGGCAGTGACTCTGCAGCTCAGCTCACCCTGCTCCCCCTCCAGGCAGTGACTCTGCAGCTCAGCTCACCCTGCTCCCCCTCCCAGCAGTGACTCAACAGCTCAGCTCACCCTGCTCCCCCTCCAGGCAGTGACTCTGCAGCTCAGCTCACCCTGCTCCCCCTCCAGGCAGTGACTCTGCAGCTCAGCTCACCCTGCTCCCCCTCCAGGCAGTGACTCAGCAGCTCAGCTCACCCTGCTCCCCCTCCCAGCAGTGACTCAGCAGCTCAGCTCACCCTGCTCCCCCTCCAGGCAGTGACTCAGCAGCTCAGCTCACCCTGCTCCCCCTCCAGGCAGTGACTCTGCAGCTCAGCTCACCCTGCTCCCCCTCCAGGCAGTGACTCTGCAGCTCAGCTCACCCTGCTCCCCCTCCCAGCAGTGACTCAGCAGCTCAGCTCACCCTGCTCCCCCTCCCAGCAGTGACTCAGCAGCTCAGCTCACCCTGCTCCCCCTCCAGGCAGTGACTTTGCAGCTCAGCTCACCCTGCTCCCCCACCAGGCAGTGACACTGCAGCTCAGCTCACCCTGCTCCCCCTCCAGGCAGTGACTCTGCAGCTCAGCTCACCCTGCTCCCCCTCCAGGCAGTGACTCAGCAGCTCAGCTCCCCCTGCTCCCCCTCTCAGCAGTGACTCAACAGCTCAGCTCACCCTGCGCCCCCTCTCAGCAGTGACTCAGCAGCTCAGCTCACCCTGCTCCCCCTCTCAGCAGTGACTCAACAGCTCAGCTCACCCTGCTTCCCCTCTCAGCAGTGACTCAGCAGCTCAGCTCACCCTGCTCCCCCTCTCAGCAGTGACTCAACAGCTCAGCTCACCCTGCTTCCCCTCCCAGCAGTGACTCAGCAGCTCAGCTCACCCTGCTCCCCCTCCCAGCAGTGACTCAGCAGCTCAGCTCACCCTGCTCCCCCTCCCAGCGGTGACTCTGCAGCTCAGCTCACCCTGCTTCCCCTCCCAGCAGTGACTCAGCAGCTCAGCTCACCCTGCTCCCCCTCCCAGCGGTGACTCTGCAGCTCAGCTCACCCTGCTTCCCCTCCCAGCAGTGACTCAGCAGCTCAGCTCACCCTGCTCCCCCTCCCAGCAGTGACTCTGCAGCTCAGCTCACCCTGCTTCCCCTCCAGGCAGTGACTCTGCAGCTCAGCTCACCCTGCTCCCCCTCCAGGCAGTGACTCTGCAGCTCAGCTCACCCTGCTCCCCCTCCAGGCAGTGACTCTGCAGCTCAGCTCACCCTGCTCCCCCTCCCAGCAGTGACTCAGCAGCTCAGCTCACCCTGCTCCCCCTCCAGGCAGTGACTCTGCAGCTCAGCTCACCCTGCTCCCCCTCCAGGCAGTGACTCTGCAGCTCAGCTCACCCTGCTCCCCCTCCAGGCAGTGACTCAGCAGCTCAGCTCACCCTGCTCCCCCTCCCAGCAGTGACTCAGCAGCTCAGCTCACCCTGCTCCCCCTCCAGGCAGTGACTCAGCAGCTCAGCTCACCCTGCTTCCCCTCCCAGCAGTGACTCAGCAGCTCAGCTCACCCTGCTCCCCCTCCAGGCAGTGACTCTGCAGCTCAGCTCACCCTGCTCCCCCTCCCAGCAGTGACTCAGCAGCTCAGCTCACCCTGCTCCCCCTCCCAGCAGTGACTCAGCAGCTCAGCTCACCCTGCTCCCCCTCCAGGCAGTGACTTTGCAGCTCAGCTCACCCTGCTCCCCCACCAGGCAGTGACACTGCAGCTCAGCTCACCCTGCTCCCCCTCCAGGCAGTGACTCTGCAGCTCAGCTCACCCTGCTCCCCCTCCAGGCAGTGACTCTGCAGCTCAGCTCACCCTGCTCCCCCTCCAGGCAGTGACTCTGCAGCTCAGCTCACCCTGCTCCCCCTCCAGGCAGTGACTCAGCAGCTCAGCTCACCCTGCTCCCCCTCCAGGCAGTGACTCTGCAGCTCAGCTCACCCTGCTCCCCCTCCCAGCAGTGACTCAGCAGCTCAGCTCACCCTGCTCCCCCTCCAGGCAGTGACTCAGCAGCTCAGCTCACCCTGCTCCCCCTTCAGGCAGTGACTCTGCAGCTCAGCTCACCCTGCTCCCCCTCCAGGCAGTGACTCAGCTGCTCAGCTCACCCTGCTCCCCCTCCAGGCAGTGACTCTGCAGCTCAGCTCACCCTGCTCCCCCTCCAGGCAGTGACTCAGCAGATCAGCTCTCCCTGCTCCCCCTCTCAACAGTGACTCAGCAGATCAGCTCTCCCTGCTCCCCCTCTCAACAGTGACTCAGCAGCTCAGCTCACCCTGCTTCCCCTCCCAGCTGTGACTCAGCAGCTCAGCTCACCCTGCTTCCCCTCCCAGCAGTGACCCAGCAGCTCAGCTCACCCTGCTTCCCCTCCCAGCAGTGACCCAGCAGCTCAGCTCACCCTGCTCCCCCTCCCAGCTGTGACTCAGCAGCTCAGCTCACCCTGCTCCCCCTCCCAGCTGTGACTCAGCAGCTCAGCTCACCCTGCTTCCCCTCACAGCAGTGACTCAACAGCTCAGCTCACCCTGCTTCCCCTCCCAGCGGTGACTCAACAGCTCAGCTCACCCTGCTCCCCCTCCCAGCAGTGACTCAGCAGCTCAGCTCACCCTGCTCCCCCTCCAGGCAGTGACTCAGCAGCTCAGCTCACCCTGCTCCCCCTCTCAGCAGTGACTCAGCAGCTCAGCTCACCCTGCTCCCCCTCCCAGCAGTGACTCAGCAGCTCAGCTCACCCTGCTCCCCCTCCAGGCAGTGACTCAGCAGCTCAGCTCACCCTGCTCCCCCTCTCAGCAGTGACTCAGCAGCTCAGCTCACCCTGCTCCCCCTCCAGGCAGTGACTCAGCAGCTCAGCTCACCCTGCTCCCCCTCCCAGCAGTGACTCAGCAGCTCAGCTCACCCTGCTCCCCCTCCCAGCAGTGACTCAACAGCTCAGCTCACCCTGACCCCCTCTCAGCAGTGACTCAGCAGCTCAGCTCCCCCTGCTCCCCCTCTCAGCAGTGACTCAGCAGCTCAGCTCACCCTGCTCCCCCTCTCAGCAGTGACTCAACAGCTCAGCTCACCCTGCTTCCCCTCTCAGCAGTGACTCAACAGCTCAGCTCACCCTGCTTCCCCTCTCAGCAGTGACTCAGCAGCTCAGCTCACCCTGCTCCCCCTCTCAGCAGTGACTCAACAGCTCAGCTCACCCTGCTTCCCCTCTCAGCAGTGACTCAGCAGCTCAGCTCACCCTGCTCCCCCTCCCAGCGGTGACTCTGCAGCTCAGCTCACCCTGCTCCCCCTCCCAGCAGTGACTCAGCAGCTCAGCTCACCCTGCTCCCCCTCCCAGCGGTGACTCTGCAGCTCAGCTCACCCTGCTTCCCCTCCCAGCAGTGACTCAGCAGCTCAGCTCACCCTGCTCCCCCTCCCAGCAGTGACTCTGCAGCTCAGCTCACCCTGCTCCCCCTCCCAGCAGTGACTCTGCAGCTCAGCTCACCCTGCTTCCCCTCCAGGCAGTGACTCTGCAGCTCAGCTCACCCTGCTCCCCCTCCAGGCAGTGACTCTGCAGCTCAGCTCACCCTGCTCCCCCTCCAGGCAGTGACTCTGCAGCTCAGCTCACCCTGCTCCCCCTCCCGGCAGTGACTCAGCAGCTCAGCTCACCCTGCTCCCCCTCCAGGCAGTGACTCTGCAGCTCAGCTCACCCTGCTCCCCATCCAGGCAGTGACTCTGCAGCTCAGCTCACCCTGCTCCCCCTCCAGGCAGTGACTCAGCAGCTCAGCTCACCCTGCTCCCCCTCCCAGCAGTGACTCAGCAGCTCAGCTCACCCTGCTCCCCCTCCAGGCAGTGACTCAGCAGCTCAGCTCACCCTGCTCCCCCTCCAGGCAGTGACTCTGCAGCTCAGCTCACCCTGCTCCCCCTCCAGGCAGTGACTCTGCAGCTCAGCTCACCCTGCTCCCCCTCCCAGCAGTGACTCAGCAGCTCAGCTCACCCTGCTCCCCCTCCCAGCAGTGACTCAGCAGCTCAGCTCACCCTGCTCCCCCTCCAGGCAGTGACTTTGCAGCTCAGCTCACCCTGCTCCCCCACCAGGCAGTGACACTGCAGCTCAGCTCACCCTGCTCCCCCTCCAGGCAGTGACTCTGCAGCTCAGCTCACCCTGCTCCCCCTCCAGGCAGTGACTCTGCAGCTCAGCTCACCCTGCTCCCCCTCCAGGCAGTGACTCAGCAGCTCAGCTCACCCTGCTCCCCCTCCAGGCAGTGACTCTGCAGCTCAGCTCACCCTGCTCCCCCTCCCAGCAGTGACTCAGCAGCTCAGCTCACCCTGCTCCCCCTCCAGGCAGTGACTCAGCAGCTCAGCTCACCCTGCTCCCCCTTCAGGCAGTGACTCTGCAGCTCAGCTCACCCTGCTCCCCCTCCAGGCAGTGACTCAGCTGCTCAGCTCACCCTGCTCCCCCTCCAGGCAGTGACTCTGCAGCTCAGCTCACCCTGCTCCCCCTCCAGGCAGTGACTCAGCAGATCAGCTCTCCCTGCTCCCCCTCTCAACAGTGACTCAGCAGATCAGCTCTCCCTGCTCCCCCTCTCAACAGTGACTCAGCAGCTCAGCTCACCCTGCTTCCCCTCCCAGCTGTGACTCAGCAGCTCAGCTCACCCTGCTTCCCCTCCCAGCAGTGACCCAGCAGCTCAGCTCACCCTGCTTCCCCTCCCAGCAGTGACCCAGCAGCTCAGCTCACCCTGCTCCCCCTCCCAGCTGTGACTCAGCAGCTCAGCTCACCCTGCTCCCCCTCCCAGCAGAAGCTCAACAGGTCAGCTCCCCCTGCTTCCCCTCACAGCAGTGACTCAACAGCTCAGCTCACCCTGCTTCCCCTCCCAGCGGTGACTCAACAGCTCAGCTCACCCTGCTCCCCCTCCCAGCAGTGACTCAGCAGCTCAGCTCACCCTGCTCCCCCTCCAGGCAGTGACTCAGCAGCTCAGCTCACCCTGCTCCCCCTCCCAGCAGTGACTCAGCAGCTCAGCTCACCCTGCTCCCCCTCCAGGCAGTGACTCAGCAGCTCAGCTCACCCTGCTCCCCCTCTCAGCAGTGACTCAGCAGCTCAGCTCACCCTGCTCCCCCTCCAGGCAGTGACTCAGCAGCTCAGCTCACCCTGCTCCCCCTCCCAGCAGTGACTCAGCAGCTCAGCTCACCCTGCTCCCCCTCTCAGCAGTGACTCAGCAGCTCAGCTCACCCTGCTCCCCCTCTCAGCAGTGACTCAACAGCTCAGCTCACCCTGCTTCCCCTCTCAGCAGTGACTCAACAGCTCAGCTCACCCTGCTTCCCCTCTCAGCAGTGACTCAGCAGCTCAGCTCACCCTGCTCCCCCTCTCAGCAGTGACTCAACAGCTCAGCTCACCCTGCTTCCCCTCTCAGCAGTGACTCAGCAGCTCAGCTCACCCTGCTCCCCCTCCCAGCGGTGACTCTGCAGCTCAGCTCACCCTGCTCCCCCTCCCAGCAGTGACTCAGCAGCTCAGCTCACCCTGCTCCCCCTCCCAGCGGTGACTCTGCAGCTCAGCTCACCCTGCTTCCCCTCCCAGCAGTGACTCAGCAGCTCAGCTCACCCTGCTCCCCCTCCCAGCAGTGACTCTGCAGCTCAGCTCACCCTGCTTCCCCTCCCAGCAGTGACTCAGCAGCTCAGCTCACCCTGCTCCCCCTCCAGGCAGTGACTCTGCAGCTCAGCTCACCCTGCTCCCCCTCCAGGCAGTGACTCTGCAGCTCAGCTCACCCTGCTCCCCCTCCAGGCAGTGACTCAGCAGCTCAGCTCACCCTGCTCCCCCTCCCAGCAGTGACTCAGCAGCTCAGCTCACCCTGCTCCCCCTCCAGGCAGTGACTCAGCAGCTCAGCTCACCCTGCTCCCCCTCCAGGCAGTGACTCTGCAGCTCAGCTCACCCTGCTCCCCCTCCAGGCAGTGACTCTGCAGCTCAGCTCACCCTGCTCCCCCTCCCAGCAGTGACTCAGCAGCTCAGCTCACCCTGCTCCCCCTCCCAGCAGTGACTCAGCAGCTCAGCTCACCCTGCTCCCCCTCCAGGCAGTGACTTTGCAGCTCAGCTCACCCTGCTCCCCCACCAGGCAGTGACACTGCAGCTCAGCTCACCCTGCTCCCCCTCCAGGCAGTGACTCTGCAGCTCAGCTCACCCTGCTCCCCCTCCAGGCAGTGACTCAACAGCTCAGCTCACCCTGCGCCCCCTCTCAGCAGTGACTCAGCAGCTCAGCTCACCCTGCTCCCCCTCTCAGCAGTGACTCAACAGCTCAGCTCACCCTGCTTCCCCTCTCAGCAGTGACTCAGCAGCTCAGCTCACCCTGCTCCCCCTCTCAGCAGTGACTCAACAGCTCAGCTCACCCTGCTTCCCCTCTCAGCAGTGACTCAGCAGCTCAGCTCACCCTGCTCCCCCTCCCAGCGGTGACTCTGCAGCTCAGCTCACCCTGCTCCCCCTCCCAGCAGTGACTCAGCAGCTCAGCTCACCCTGCTCCCCCTCCCAGCGGTGACTCTGCAGCTCAGCTCACCCTGCTTCCCCTCCCAGCAGTGACTCAGCAGCTCAGCTCACCCTGCTCCCCCTCCCAGCAGTGACTCTGCAGCTCAGCTCACCCTGCTTCCCCTCCCAGCAGTGACTCAGCAGCTCAGCTCACCCTGCTCCCCCTCCAGGCAGTGACTCTGCAGCTCAGCTCACCCTGCTCCCCCTCCAGGCAGTGACTCTGCAGCTCAGCTCACCCTGCTCCCCCTCCAGGCAGTGACTCAGCAGCTCAGCTCACCCTGCTCCCCCTCCCAGCAGTGACTCAGCAGCTCAGCTCACCCTGCTCCCCCTCCAGGCAGTGACTCAGCAGCTCAGCTCACCCTGCTCCCCCTCCAGGCAGTGACTCTGCAGCTCAGCTCACCCTGCTCCCCCTCCAGGCAGTGACTCTGCAGCTCAGCTCACCCTGCTCCCCCTCCCAGCAGTGACTCAGCAGCTCAGCTCACCCTGCTCCCCCTCCCAGCAGTGACTCAGCAGCTCAGCTCACCCTGCTCCCCCTCCAGGCAGTGACTTTGCAGCTCAGCTCACCCTGCTCCCCCACCAGGCAGTGACACTGCAGCTCAGCTCACCCTGCTCCCCCTCCAGGCAGTGACTCTGCAGCTCAGCTCACCCTGCTCCCCCTCCAGGCAGTGACTCAACAGCTCAGCTCACCCTGCGCCCCCTCTCAGCAGTGACTCAGCAGCTCAGCTCACCCTGCTCCCCCTCTCAGCAGTGACTCAACAGCTCAGCTCACCCTGCTTCCCCTCTCAGCAGTGACTCAGCAGCTCAGCTCACCCTGCTCCCCCTCTCAGCAGTGACTCAACAGCTCAGCTCACCCTGCTTCCCCTCCCAGCAGTGACTCAGCAGCTCAGCTCACCCTGCTCCCCCTCCCAGCAGTGACTCAGCAGCTCAGCTCACCCTGCTCCCCCTCCCAGCGGTGACTCTGCAGCTCAGCTCACCCTGCTTCCCCTCCCAGCAGTGACTCAGCAGCTCAGCTCACCCTGCTCCCCCTCCCAGCGGTGACTCTGCAGCTCAGCTCACCCTGCTTCCCCTCCCAGCAGTGACTCAGCAGCTCAGCTCACCCTGCTCCCCCTCCCAGCAGTGACTCTGCAGCTCAGCTCACCCTGCTTCCCCTCCAGGCAGTGACTCTGCAGCTCAGCTCACCCTGCTCCCCCTCCAGGCAGTGACTCTGCAGCTCAGCTCACCCTGCTCCCCCTCCAGGCAGTGACTCTGCAGCTCAGCTCACCCTGCTCCCCCTCCCAGCAGTGACTCAGCAGCTCAGCTCACCCTGCTCCCCCTCCAGGCAGTGACTCTGCAGCTCAGCTCACCCTGCTCCCCCTCCAGGCAGTGACTCTGCAGCTCAGCTCACCCTGCTCCCCCTCCAGGCAGTGACTCAGCAGCTCAGCTCACCCTGCTCCCCCTCCCAGCAGTGACTCAGCAGCTCAGCTCACCCTGCTCCCCCTCCAGGCAGTGACTCAGCAGCTCAGCTCACCCTGCTTCCCCTCCCAGCAGTGACTCAGCAGCTCAGCTCACCCTGCTCCCCCTCCAGGCAGTGACTCTGCAGCTCAGCTCACCCTGCTCCCCCTCCCAGCAGTGACTCAGCAGCTCAGCTCACCCTGCTCCCCCTCCCAGCAGTGACTCAGCAGCTCAGCTCACCCTGCTCCCCCTCCAGGCAGTGACTCAGCAGCTCAGCTCACCCTGCTCCCCCTCTCAGCAGTGACTCAGCAGCTCAGCTCACCCTGCTCCCCCTCCCAGCAGTGACTCAGCAGCTCAGCTCACCCTGCTCCCCCTCCAGGCAGTGACTCAGCAGCTCAGCTCACCCTGCTCCCCCTCTCAGCAGTGACTCAGCAGCTCAGCTCACCCTGCTCCCCCTCCAGGCAGTGACTCAGCAGCTCAGCTCACCCTGCTCCCCCTCCCAGCAGTGACTCAGCAGCTCAGCTCACCCTGCTCCCCCTCCCAGCAGTGACTCAACAGCTCAGCTCACCCTGACCCCCTCTCAGCAGTGACTCAGCAGCTCAGCTCCCCCTGCTCCCCCTCTCAGCAGTGACTCAGCAGCTCAGCTCACCCTGCTCCCCCTCTCAGCAGTGACTCAACAGCTCAGCTCACCCTGCTTCCCCTCTCAGCAGTGACTCAACAGCTCAGCTCACCCTGCTTCCCCTCTCAGCAGTGACTCAGCAGCTCAGCTCACCCTGCTCCCCCTCTCAGCAGTGACTCAACAGCTCAGCTCACCCTGCTTCCCCTCTCAGCAGTGACTCAGCAGCTCAGCTCACCCTGCTCCCCCTCCCAGCGGTGACTCTGCAGCTCAGCTCACCCTGCTCCCCCTCCCAGCAGTGACTCAGCAGCTCAGCTCACCCTGCTCCCCCTCCCAGCGGTGACTCTGCAGCTCAGCTCACCCTGCTTCCCCTCCCAGCAGTGACTCAGCAGCTCAGCTCACCCTGCTCCCCCTCCCAGCAGTGACTCTGCAGCTCAGCTCACCCTGCTCCCCCTCCCAGCAGTGACTCTGCAGCTCAGCTCACCCTGCTTCCCCTCCAGGCAGTGACTCTGCAGCTCAGCTCACCCTGCTCCCCCTCCAGGCAGTGACTCTGCAGCTCAGCTCACCCTGCTCCCCCTCCCAGCAGTGACTCAGCAGCTCAGCTCACCCTGCTCCCCCTCCCAGCAGTGACTCAGCAGCTCAGCTCACCCTGCTCCCCCTCCAGGCAGTGACTTTGCAGCTCAGCTCACCCTGCTCCCCCACCAGGCAGTGACACTGCAGCTCAGCTCACCCTGCTCCCCCTCCAGGCAGTGACTCTGCAGCTCAGCTCACCCTGCTCCCCCTCCAGGCAGTGACTCAACAGCTCAGCTCACCCTGCGCCCCCTCTCAGCAGTGACTCAGCAGCTCAGCTCACCCTGCTCCCCCTCTCAGCAGTGACTCAACAGCTCAGCTCACCCTGCTTCCCCTCTCAGCAGTGACTCAGCAGCTCAGCTCACCCTGCTCCCCCTCTCAGCAGTGACTCAACAGCTCAGCTCACCCTGCTTCCCCTCCCAGCAGTGACTCAGCAGCTCAGCTCACCCTGCTCCCCCTCCCAGCAGTGACTCAGCAGCTCAGCTCACCCTGCTCCCCCTCCCAGCGGTGACTCTGCAGCTCAGCTCACCCTGCTTCCCCTCCCAGCAGTGACTCAGCAGCTCAGCTCACCCTGCTCCCCCTCCCAGCGGTGACTCTGCAGCTCAGCTCACCCTGCTTCCCCTCCCAGCAGTGACTCAGCAGCTCAGCTCACCCTGCTCCCACTCCCAGCAGTGACTCTGCAGCTCAGCTCACCCTGCTTCCCCTCCAGGCAGTGACTCTGCAGCTCAGCTCACCCTGCTCCCCCTCCAGGCAGTGACTCTGCAGCTCAGCTCACCCTGCTCCCCCTCCAGGCAGTGACTCTGCAGCTCAGCTCACCCTGCTCCCCCTCCCAGCAGTGACTCAGCAGCTCAGCTCACCCTGCTCCCCCTCCAGGCAGTGACTCTGCAGCTCAGCTCACCCTGCTCCCCCTCCAGGCAGTGACTCTGCAGCTCAGCTCACCCTGCTCCCCCTCCAGGCAGTGACTCAGCAGCTCAGCTCACCCTGCTCCCCCTCCCAGCAGTGACTCAGCAGCTCAGCTCACCCTGCTCCCCCTCCAGGCAGTGACTCAGCAGCTCAGCTCACCCTGCTTCCCCTCCCAGCAGTGACTCAGCAGCTCAGCTCACCCTGCTCCCCCTCCAGGCAGTGACTCTGCAGCTCAGCTCACCCTGCTCCCCCTCCCAGCAGTGACTCAGCAGCTCAGCTCACCCTGCTCCCCCTCCCAGCAGTGACTCAGCAGCTCAGCTCACCCTGCTCCCCCTCCAGGCAGTGACTCAGCAGCTCAGCTCACCCTGCTCCCCCTCTCAGCAGTGACTCAGCAGCTCAGCTCACCCTGCTCCCCCTCCCAGCAGTGACTCAGCAGCTCAGCTCACCCTGCTCCCCCTCCAGGCAGTGACTCAGCAGCTCAGCTCACCCTGCTCCCCCTCTCAGCAGTGACTCAGCAGCTCAGCTCACCCTGCTCCCCCTCCAGGCAGTGACTCAGCAGCTCAGCTCACCCTGCTCCCCCTCCCAGCAGTGACTCAGCAGCTCAGCTCACCCTGCTCCCCCTCCCAGCAGTGACTCAACAGCTCAGCTCACCCTGACCCCCTCTCAGCAGTGACTCAGCAGCTCAGCTCCCCCTGCTCCCCCTCTCAGCAGTGACTCAGCAGCTCAGCTCACCCTGCTCCCCCTCTCAGCAGTGACTCAACAGCTCAGCTCACCCTGCTTCCCCTCTCAGCAGTGACTCAGCAGCTCAGCTCACCCTGCTCCCCCTCTCAGCAGTGACTCAACAGCTCAGCTCACCCTGCTTCCCCTCTCAGCAGTGACTCAGCAGCTCAGCTCACCCTGCTCCCCCTCCCAGCGGTGACTCTGCAGCTCAGCTCACCCTGCTCCCCCTCCCAGCAGTGACTCAGCAGCTCAGCTCACCCTGCTCCCCCTCCCAGCGGTGACTCTGCAGCTCAGCTCACCCTGCTTCCCCTCCCAGCAGTGACTCAGCAGCTCAGCTCACCCTGCTCCCCCTCCCAGCAGTGACTCTGCAGCTCAGCTCACCCTGCTCCCCCTCCCAGCAGTGACTCTGCAGCTCAGCTCACCCTGCTCCCCCTCCCAGCAGTGACTCAGCAGCTCAGCTCACCCTGCTCCCCCTCCAGGCAGTGACTCAGCAGCTCAGCTCACCCTGCTCCCCCTCCAGGCAGTGACTCTGCAGCTCAGCTCACCCTGCTCCCCCTCCAGGCAGTGACTCTGCAGCTCAGCTCACCCTGCTCCCCCTCCCAGCAGTGACTCAGCAGCTCAGCTCACCCTGCTCCCCCTCCCAGCAGTGACTCAGCAGCTCAGCTCACCCTGCTCCCCCTCCAGGCAGTGACTCTGCAGCTCAGCTCACCCTGCTCCCCCTCCAGGCAGTGACTCTGCAGCTCAGCTCACCCTGCTCCCCCTCCCAGCAGTGACTCAGCAGCTCAGCTCACCCTGCTCCCCCTCCCAGCAGTGACTCAGCAGCTCAGCTCACCCTGCTCCCCCACCAGGCAGTGACACTGCAGCTCAGCTCACCCTGCTCCCCCTCCAGGCAGTGACTCTGCAGCTCAGCTCACCCTGCTCCCCCTCCAGGCAGTGACTCTGCAGCTCAGCTCACCCTGCTCCCCCTCCCAGCAGTGACTCAGCAGCTCAGCTCACCCTGCTCCCCCTCCAGGCAGTGACTCAGCAGCTCAGCTCACCCTGCTCCCCCTCCAGGCAGTGACTCAGCAGCTCAGCTCACCCTGCTCCCCCTCCAGGCAGTGACTCTGCAGCTCAGCTCACCCTGCTCCCCCTCCAGGCAGTGACTCTGCAGCTCAGCTCACCCTGCTCCCCCTCCCAGCAGTGACTCAGCAGCTCAGCTCACCCTGCTCCCCCTCCCAGCAGTGACTCTGCAGCTCAGCTCACCCTGCTCCCCCTCCCAGCAGTGACTCTGCAGCTCAGCTCACCCTGCTCCCCCTCCAGGCAGTGACTTTGCAGCTCAGCTCACCCTGCTCCCCCACCAGGCAGTGACACTGCAGCTCAGCTCACCCTGCTCCCCCTCCAGGCAGTGACTCTGCAGCTCAGCTCACCCTGCTCCCCCTCCAGGCAGTGACTCAGCAGATCAGCTCTCCCTGCTCCACCTCTCAACAGTGACTCAGCAGATCAGCTCTCCCTGCTCCCCCTCTCAACAGTGACTCAGCAGCTCAGCTCACCCTGCTTCCCCTCCCAGCTGTGACTCAGCAGCTCAGCTCACCCTGCTCCCCCTCCCAGCAGTGACCCAGCAGCTCAGCTCACCCTGCTTCCCCTCCCAGCAGTGACCCAGCAGCTCAGCTCACCCTGCTCCCCCTCCCAGCTGTGACTCAGCAGCTCAGCTCACCCTGCTCCCCCTCCCAGCAGAAGCTCAACAGGTCAGCTCCCCCTGCTTCCCCTCACAGCAGTGACTCAACAGCTCAGCTCACCCTGCTTCCCCTCCCAGCAGTGACTCAGCAGCTCAGCTCACCCTGCTCCCCCTCCCAGCAGTGACTCAGCAGCTCAGCTCACCCTGCTCCCCCTCCAGGCAGTGACTCAGCAGCTCAGCTCACCCTGCTCCCCCTCTCAGCAGTGACTCAGCAGCTCAGCTCACCCTGCTCCCCCTCCCAGCAGTGACTCAGCAGCTCAGCTCACCCTGCTCCCCCTCCAGGCAGTGACTCAGCAGCTCAGCTCACCCTGCTCCCCCTCCCAGCAGTGACTCAGCAGCTCAGCTCACCCTGCTCCCCCTCCAGGCAGTGACTCAGCAGCTCAGCTCACCCTGCTCCCCCTCTCAGCAGTGACTCAGCAGCTCAGCTCACCCTGCTCCCCCTCCAGGCAGTGACTCAGCAGCTCAGCTCACCCTGCTCCCCCTCCCAGCAGTGACTCAGCAGCTCAGCTCACCCTGCTCCCCCTCCCAGCAGTGACTCAACAGCTCAGCTCACCCTGCTCCCCCTCTCAGCAGTGACTCAACAGCTCAGCTCACCCTGCTCCCCCTCTCAGCAGTGACTCAACAGCTCAGCTCACCCTGCTTCCCCTCTCAGCAGTGACTCAGCAGCTCAGCTCACCCTGCTCCCCCTCTCAGCAGTGACTCAACAGCTCAGCTCACCCTGCTTCCCCTCTCAGCAGTGACTCAGCAGCTCAGCTCACCCTGCTCCCCCTCCCAGCGGTGACTCTGCAGCTCAGCTCACCCTGCTCCCCCTCCCAGCAGTGACTCAGCAGCTCAGCTCACCCTGCTCCCCCTCCCAGCGGTGACTCTGCAGCTCAGCTCACCCTGCTCCCCCTCCCAGCAGTGACTCAGCAGCTCAGCTCTCCCTGTTCCTCTTCCATGCTAATCTCGGAGGTGAACACGGAGCGGGATTAATTTATTTCCTAAAACAATCGAATGTACAACATAAAAGACGTGAGATCGTCCCTCATACACAGAAAATAGAGAAATCATCGATCATTTCCAGAGCCGATCGTCTTCCTCCCAGCAGATTCACCACATTCAGTCATTTCTCATGCGATCGCTCAGATCCTTCCTTTCATGAAAATGACGGTTTATTGAACTGTCTGGGAGAGGCGAGTCGTTTGTTGATACGATCGTTATATTCCTCGCATTATAATTTGTAGAGCCGGCACATCGGCGATCGAATTACCAACAACTGATTACTAATGTAATGACCTGAGACGATCGGTGCAGCATTATACAATCCGATTGTATGAAAGGTGAATCTGATCCCCCGACAATGATGTCACGTCCGGGTCTACAATGGATGGGGGGAGGGGGAGCTCCTATGACATCACAAGATGATGTAATAATATGACTTGTATTTGATTGGCTTCCTCAGGTTTCCTCCTCCAGCCGTTATTGGGGGCCTGGAGTGACACCTGCGTGTCCAGGTTTGGCCGGAGGAGACCCTTCATCCTCGTTCTCTCCATAGGTGAGTGACCAACAACGGGGGGAGGGGGGTCCATTACAGACCAATTAGAGGTATATTTACATGTCACATAGGAAATCACTGTGGTAGGCACTGCTACTACATAACTACTACACCTCTACTACACCACTACTACACCACTACTACACCACTACTACACCTCTACTACACCACTACTACACCACTACTACACCTCTACTACACCACTACTACACCACTACTACACCACTACTACACCTCTACTACACCACTACTACACCACTACTACACCTCTACTACACCTCTACTACACCACTACTACACCACTACTACACCACTACTACACCACTACTACACCACTACTACACCACTACTACACCACTACTACACCTCTACTACACCGCTACTACACCACTACTACACCACTACTACACCTCTACTACACCACTACTACACCACTACTACACCTCTACTACACCACTACTACACCACTACTACACTGCTACTACATCACTACCACCCTACTACCTCACCCCAACCACATCTCTACTACACCACTACTACACCTCTACTACATCACTACTACACCACTACTACACCTCTACTACACCACTACTACACCTCTACTACACCACTACTACACCACTACTACACTGCTACTACATCACTACCACCCTACTACCTCACCCCAACCACATCTCTACTACACCACTACTACTACACTACTACACCACTACTACACCTCTACTACACCACTACTACACCACTACTACACCACTACTACACTGCTACTACATCACTACCACCCTACTACCTCACCCCAACCACATCTCTACTACTACACTACTACACCACTACTACACCTCTACTACACCACTACTACACCACTACTACACCACTACTACACCACTACTACACCTCTACTACACCACTACTACACCACTACTACACCTCTACTACACCACTACTACACCACTACTACACTGCTACTACATCACTACCACCCTACTACCTCACCCCAACCACATCTCTACTACACCACTACTACACCTCTACTACATCACTACTACACCACTACTACACCTCTACTACACCACTACTACACCTCTCCTACACCACTACTACACCACTACTACACTGCTACTACATCACTACCACCCTACTACCTCACCCCAACCACATCTCTACTACACCACTACTACTACACTACTACACCACTACTACACCTCTACTACACCACTACCACCCTACTAAACCACTACTACAGTGCTACTACACCTCTACTACACCACTACTACACCTCTACTACACCACTATCACCCTACTACACCACTACTACACCACTACCACCCTACTACACCACTACTACACCACTACTACAACTCTACTACACCACTACTACACCTCTACTACACCACTACTACACCACTACCACCCTACTACACCACTACTACATCACTACCACCCTACTACCTCACCACAACTACATCGCTACTACACCACTATCACACCTCTACTACACCACTACTACACCACTATCACACCTCTACTACACCACTATCACACCACTACTACACCTCTACTACACTGCTACTACACCTCTACTACACCACTACTACACCACTACCACCCTACTACCTCACCACAACTACATCTCTACTACACCACTATCACACCTCTACTACACCACTACTACACCTCTACTACACCACTATCACACCTCTACTACACCACTACTACACCTCTACTACACCTCTACTACACCTCTACTACATCACTACCACCCTACTACTTCACCACAACTACATCTCTACTACACCACTATCACACGTCTACTACATTGCTATCACACCGCTACTACACCACTACTGCACCTCTACTACACTGCTACTACAACAGTCTCACACTGATACTACACTGCTACTACACCTCTACTACACTGCTACTTCACCACTACTAAATCACTACCACCCTACTACCTCAGCACAACTACATCTCTACTACACTGCTACTGCACCACTACTACACAGCTACTACACCAGTATCACACCACTACTACACCACTATCACACCGCTACTTCACTGCTACTGTACCTCTACTACACCACTACTACATCACTACCACCCTACTACCTCACCACAGCTACATCTCTACCATACCACTACTACACAGCTACTACACTGCTATTACATCGCTATCACACCACTACTACACTACTACTGCACCTCTACTACACTGCTACTACATCGCTATCACACTGCTACTGCACCATTATCACAACACTACTACACTGCTACTACACCTCTAGTACACCGCTACTAAATCACTACCACCCTACTACCTAACCACAACTACATCTCTACTACACCACTACTACACTGCTACTGCACCTCTACTGCACCGCTACTACTACGCTATCACATCACTACTACCTCACCACAACTATATCTCTACTACACAGCTACTAGACCCTTATTATATCTCTACTATACCATTACTACCCTACTACCTCACCGCTACCACATCTTTACTACACCATTAATACACAGCTACTGCACCTCTACCTCACCGCTACTACAGGGATGATTGGTAGTTTCTGGGTCCTGTGTGGAGTGAGTCCCGGTTCTCACTGATGTAAATCACATGATAATGGAAATCGCTTTGCTTTCAATGTTGCCGGTTCTGATAAATGAAGTCAGGAAAAGGTTTCTGTACTACTTGGTGCAATTTACAGAATAACTCGGCCCCATAGAATGTGGAATTACATCAAAGTGTCATCTCAGTCATGTGATCCGAGGAGCCGCACCGCACACAGGAAGTCACTTTCTTGTTATCGGCGCCATTCAGAGAACATTTTACATTTTCTCAATGAATGGAAAGAATCTGTGATTGGATGAGGTGGAGAGGTGGAGCAGTGACATCATGATCTCCATCTCATCCAATCAGAGAACACTTTGTATTCCTTATCCTGGAAGTAAGGTGAAGATCACTGTAGTAGCAGTGTAGTAGTGGTGTAGTCATAGTGATATACAGTAGTAGCCATGTTGTAGAGGTGTAGTGATGGTGTCTTAGCAGTGTAATAGTGGTGTAGTAGCAGTGTAGTAGAGTTATAGTTGTGGTAGTTGTAGTGGTGGTGTAGTAAAGGTGCAGTAGTGGTGTAGTAGCAGTATAGTAGATGTGTGGTAGAAGTATAGTAACGGTGTAGTAGAAATGCAGTAGTAGTGTTGTAGCATTGTATTGGAGGTGTAGTAGAGGTGTGGTAGAGGTATAGTAGTGGTGTAGTTGTGGTCTAGTAGCTGTTTAGTGGAAATGTATTAGGAGTGTAGTAACGATGTAGTAGGGGTGTAGTAGCAGCGTAGTAGAAATGTTTTAGGGGTGTAGTAGAAATGTATTAGGGGTGTAGTAGCGGTGTAGTAGAAATGTATTAGGGATGTAGTAGAAATGTATTAGGAGTGTAGTAGCAGTGTAGTAGAAATGTATTAGGAGTGTAGTAATGGTGTAGTAGGGATGTATTAGGGGTGTAGTAACAGTGTAGTAGGGATGTATTAGGGGTGTAATAGCAGTGTAGTAGAAATGTATTAGGGGTGTTGTAGTGGTGTAGTAGAAATGTATTAGGGGTGTAGTAGAAATGTATTAGGAGTGTAGTAGCGGTGTAGTATAAATATATTAGGAGTGTAGTAGCAGTGTAGTAGGGGTGTAGTAGCGGTGTATTAGAAATGTATTAATGGTGTATTAGGGGTGTAGTAGCGGTGTAGTAGACATGTATTAGGGGTGTAGTAGCAGTGTAGTAGAAATGCATTAGGGGTGTAGTAGAAATGTATTAGGAGTGTAGTAACGGTCTAAAAGGGATGTATTAGGGTTGTAGTAGCAGTGTAGTAGTAATGTATTAGGGGTGTAGTAGTGGTGTAGTAGAAATGTATTAGGGGTGTAGTCGCAGTGTAGTAGAAATGTATTAGGGGTGTAGTAGAAATGTATTAGGGGTGTAGTTGCAGTGTAGTAGAAATGTATTAGGGGTGTAGTAGTGGTGTAGTAGGGGTGTAGTAGTGGTGTAGTAGATAGGTATTAGGGGTGTAGTAGCGGTGTAGTAGAAATGTATTAGGAGTGTAGTAGGGGTGTAGTTGCGGTGTATTAGAACTGTATTAGGAGTGTAGTAATGATGTATTAGGGGTGTAGTAGCAGTGTAGTATGGGTGTGGTAGTGGTGTAGTAGAAATGTACTAGCGGTGCAGTAGAAATGTATTAGGGGTGTAGTAGAAATGTATTAGGGGTGTAGAAGCAGTGTAGTAGAAATGTATTAGGGGTGTAGTAGTGGTGTAGTAGGGGTGTAGTAGTGGTGTAGTAGATAGGTATTAGGGGTGTAGTAGCGGTGTAGTAGAAATGTATTAGGAGTGTAGTAGGGGTGTAGTTGCGGTGTATTAGAACTGTATTAGGAGTGTAGTAATGATGTATTAGGGGTGTAGTAGCAGTGTAGTAGAAATGTATTAGGGGTGTAGTAGCGGTGTAGTAGAAATGTATTAGGAGTGTAGTAACGGTGTAGTAGGAGTGTATTAGGGATGTAGTAGTGGTGTAGTAGAAATGTATTAGGGGTGTAGTAGTGGTGTAGTAGCGGTGTAGTAAAAATGTATTAGGAGTGTAGTAGTGGTGTAGTAGCGGTGTAGTAGAAATGTATTAGGGGTGTAGTAGTGGTGTAGTAGCGGTGTAGTAAAAATGTATTAGGAGTGTAGTAGTGGTGTAGTAGCGGTGTAGTAGAAATGTATTAGGGGTGTAGTAGCAGCGTAGTAGGGATGTATTAGGGGTGTAGTAGGGATGTATTAGGGGTGTAGTAGCGGTGTAGTAGGGATGTATTAGGGTTGTATTAGCGGTGTAGTAGCAGTGTATTAGGGGTGTAGTAGCAGTGTATTAGGGGTGTAGTAGTGGTGTAGTAGGGCTGTATTAGGGGTGTAGTAGTGGTGTAGTAGGGATGCATTAGGGGTGTAGTAGGGATGTATTAGGGGTGTAGTAGGGATGTAGTAGCGGTGTAGTAGGGATGTAGTAGTGGTGTAGTAGCGCTGTAGTAGGGATGTAGTAGCGGTGTAGTAGGGATGTAGTCACAGTGTAGTAGGGATGTAGAAGCGGTGTAGTAGGGATGTAGTAGCGGTGTAGTAGGGATGTAGCAGTGGTGTCGTCGCGGTGTAGTAGGGATGTAGTAGCGGTGTAGTAGGGATGTAGTAGCAGTGTAGTAGGGATGTAGCAGTGGTGTAGTCGCAGTGTAGTAGGGATGTAGCAGTGGTGTAGTCGCGGTGTAGTAGCAGTGTAGTAGGGATGTAGCAGTGGTGTAGTAGGGATGTAGTAGTGGTGTATTAGGGATGTAGTAGCGGTGTATTAGGGATGTAGTAGCGGTGTATTAGGGATGTAGTAGCGGTGTATTAAGGATGTAGTAGTGGTGTATTAGGGATGTAGTAGTGGTGTAGTAGGAATGTAGTAGTGGTGTAGTAGGGATGTAGTAGCAGTGTAGTAGGGATGTAGTAGCTGTGTAGTAGGGATGTAGTAGTGGTGTATTAGGGATGTAGTAGCAGTGTAGTAGGGATGTAGTAGCTGTGTAGTAGGGATGTAGTAGCAGTGTAGTAGGGATGTAGTAGCGGTGTAGTAGGGATGTAGCAGTGGTGTAGTCGCAGTTTAGTAGGGATGTAGCAGTGGTGTAGTCGCGGTGTAGAAGGGATGTAGTGGCGGTGTAGTAGGGATGTAGCAGTGGTGTAGTCGCGGTGTAGTAGGGATGTAGTAGCAGTGTAGTAGGGATGTAGCAGTGGTGTAGTAGGGATGTAGTAGCGGTGTATTAGGGATGTAGTAGTGGTGTATTAGGGATGTAGTAGCGGTGTATTAAGGATGTAGTAGTGGTGTATTAGGGATGTAGTAGTGGTGTAGTAGGAATGTAGTGGTGGTGTAGTAGGGATGTAGTAGGGATGTAGCAGTGGTGTAGTAGGGATGTAGTAGCGGTGTATTAGGGATGTAGTAGCGATGTATTAAGGATGTAGTAGTGGTGTATTAGGGATGTAGTAGCTGTGTAGTAGGAATGTAGTAGCAGTGTATTAGGGATGTAGTAGTGGTGTAGTAGGGATGTAGTAGCTGTGTAGTAGGGATGTAGTAGCGGTGTAGTAGGAATGTAGTAGCGGTGTAGTAGGGATGTAGCAGTGGTGTAGTAGCGGTGTAGTAGGGATGTAGTAGCTGTGTAGTGGGGATGTAGTAGCTGTGTAGTAGGGATGTAGTAGTGGTGTAGTAGGGATGTAGTAGCAGTGTAGTAGGGATGTAGTAGCTGTGTAGTAGGGATGTAGCAGTGGTGTAGTTGCAGTGTACTAGGGATGTAGTAGCGGTGTAGTAGGGATGTAGTAGCGGTGTAGTAGCGGTGTAGTAGGGGTGTCTATACAGTGATTTCCAGTTCCTAGAGAACCCCTAGGTCTGGTATATATATATAGTTGGTGTAAAGCTGGAAGAATGTCGCTCGGTAGGGATGTAGTAGCGGTGTAGTAGGGAAGTAGTAGCAGTGTAGTAGGGATGTAGTAGCAGTGTAGTAGGGATGTAGCAGGGGTGTAGTTGCGGTGTAGTAGGGGTGTCTATACAGTTGGTGTAAAGCTGGAAGAATGTCGCTCGGTGGGGATGTAGTAGCAGTGTAGTAGGGGTGTAGTAGGGGTGTAGTAGCGGTGTAGTGGGGGTGTCTATACAGTTGGTGTAAAGATGGAAGAATGTCGCTCGGTGGGGATGTAGTAGCGGTGTAGTAGGGGTGTAGTAGCGGTGTAGTAGGGGTGTCTATACAGTTGGTGTAAAGCTGGAAGAATGTCGCTCGGTAGGGATGTAGTAGTGGTGTAGTAGGGATGTAGTAGCGGTGTAGTAGGGATGTAGTAGCGGTGTAGTAGGGGTGTAGTAGCGGTGTAGTAGGGGTGTAATAGCGGTGTAGTAGGGGTGTAGTAGCGGTGTAGTAGGGGTGTCTATACAGTTGGTGTAAAGCTGGAAGAATGTTGCTCGGTGGGGATGTAGTAGCGGTGTAGTAGGGGTGTCTATACAGTTGGTTTAAAGCTGGAAGAATGTTGCTCGGTGGGGATGTAGTAGCGGTGTAGTAGGGGTGTAGTAGGGGTGTAGTAGGGGTGTAGTAGCGGTGTAGTAGGGGTGTCTATACAGTTGGTGTAAAGCTGGAAGAATGTTGCTCGGTGGGGATGTAGTAGCGGTGTAGTAGGGGTGTAGTAGGGGTGTAGTAGCAGTGTAGTAGGGGTGTCTATACAGTTGGTGTAAAGCTGGAAGAATGTTGCTCGGTGGGGATGTAGTAGCGGTGTAGTAGCGGTGTAGTAGGGGTGTAGTAGGGGTGTAGTAGCGGTGTAGTAGGGGTGTAGTTGGGGTGTAGTAGCGGTGTAGTAGAGGTGTAGTAGCGGTGTAGTAGCGGTGTAGTAGCGGTGTAGTAGGGGTGTCTATACAGTTGGTGTAAAGCTGGAAGAATGTCGCTCGGTGGGGATGTAGTAGGGGTGTAGTAGCGGTGTAGTAGGGGTGTCTATACAGTTGGTGTAAAGCTGGAAGAATGTTGCTCGGTGGGGATGTAGTAGCGGTGTAGTAGGGGTGTAGTAGGGGTGTAGTAGGGATGTAGTAGCGGTGTAGTAGGGGTGTAGTAGCGGTGTAGTAGCGGTGTAGTAGGGGTGTCTATACAGTTGGTGTAAAGCTGGAAGAATGTTGCTCGGTGGGGATGTAGTAGCGGTGTAGTAGGGGTGTAGTAGGGGTGTAGTAGGGATGTAGTAGCGGTGTAGTAGGGGTGTAGTAGCGGTGTAGTAGCGGTGTAGTAGGGGTGTCTATACAGTTGGTGTAAAGCTGGAAGAATGTCGCTCGGTGGGGATGTAGTAGGGGTGTAGTAGCGGTGTAGTAGGGGTGTCTATACAGTTGGTGTAAAGCTGGAAGAATGTTGCTCGGTGGGGATGTAGTAGCGGTGTAGTAGGGGTGTAGTAGGGGTGTAGTAGGGATGTAGTAGCGGTGTAGTAGGGGTGTAGTAGGGGTGTCTATACAGTTGGTGTAAAGCTGGAAGAATGTCGCTCGGTGGGGATGTAGTAGCGGTGTAGTAGGGATGTAGTAGCGGTGTAGTAGGGATGTAGTAGCGGTGTAGTAGGGGTGTAGTAGCGGTGTAGTAGGGGTGTCTATACAGTTGGTGTAAAGCTGGAAGAATGTCGCTCGGTGGGGATGTAGTAGGGGTGTAGTAGCGGTGTAGTAGGGGTGTCTATACAGTTGGTGTAAAGCTGGAAGAATGATGCTCGGTGGGGATGTAGTAGCGGTGTAGTAGGGGTGTAGTAGGGGTGTAGTAGCGGTGTAGTAGGGGTGTCTATACAGTTGGTGTAAAGCTGGAAGAATGTTGCTCGGTGGGGATGTAGTAGCGGTGTAGTAGGGGTGTAGTAGGGGTGTAGTAGGGGTGTAGTAGCGGTGTAGTAGGGGTGTCTATACAGTTGGTGTAAAGCTGGAAGAATGTTGCTCGGTGGGGATGTAGTAGCGGTGTAGTAGGGGTGTAGTAGGGGTGTAGTAGGGGTGTAGTAGCGGTGTAGTAGGGGTGTCTATACAGTTGGTGTAAAGCTGGAAGAATGTTGCTCGGTGGGGATGTAGTAGCTGTGTAGTAGCGGTGTAGTAGGGGTGTAGTAGGGGTTTAGTAGCGGTGTAGTAGGGGTGTAGTAGGGGTGTAGTAGCGGTGTAGTAGGGGTGTAGTAGCGGTGTAGTAGCGGTGTAGTAGGGGTGTAGTAGCGGTGTAGTAGCGGTGTAGTAGCAGTGTAGTAGGGGTGTCTATACAGTTGGTGTAAAGCTGGAAGAATGTTGCTCGGTGGGGATGTAGTAGCGGTCTAGTAGGGGTGTAGTAGCGGTGTAGTAGGGGTGTAGTAGCGGTGTAGTAGCGGTGTAGTAGCGGTGTAGTAGGGGTGTAGTAGCGGTGTAGTAGGGGTGTAGTAGCGGTGTAGTAGGGGTGTCTATACAGTTGGTGTAAAGCTGGAAGAATGTTGCTCGGTGGGGATGTAGTAGCGGTCTAGTAGGGGTGTAGTAGCGGTGTAGTAGCGGTGTAGTAGGGGTGTAGTAGCGGTGTAGTAGCGGTGTAGTAGGGGTGTAGTAGGGGTGTAGTAGCGGTGTAGTCGCGGTGTAGTAGCGGTGTAGTCGCGGTGTAGTAGCGGTGTAGTAGGGGTGTCTATACAGTTGGTGTGAAGCTGGAAGAATGTCGCTCGGTGGGGATGTAGTAGCGGTGTAGTAGGGATGTAGTAGCAGTGGGGATGTGACACTCGGGGTTCCTCACACATACGGGGGGGGCGGAGAGGATAAAATTGCGTGAGAAGGAAGAGGGAAGGATTGGGATTCAGTGATAAGAGGAAGTTATAAATCTCACCTTTATGTACTCAGTGCTGAGCCGACGCCCTGAGGACATTATCCGATCGTTGTCTGGGAGAGCCAATAACAAAGCTTTGTTCCCTCCAGAGGAACCTGCAGAGAGAAAGACAACGGAGTCCATAAAGATGTCACCGAGAATCGATCCTCCCCCATCCAATCTTCATACACAGTGGTCTGACCCGCCTCCTGCCCAGCGCTCCAATCAGTAACCCTTATGCCGCGTACACACGATCGGATTTTCCGACAACAGACGTTCGATGTGAGCTTGTTGTCGGAAAGTCCGATCGTGTGTAGGTTCCCTCGGACATTTGTTGTCGGAATTTCCACCAACAGATGTTTGACAGCTGGTTCTCAAATTTTCCAACACAACAAAATCCGATGTCGGAAATTCCGATTGTGTGTATACAATTCCGACGCACAAAGTCCCACACATGCTCAGAATCAAGCAGAAGAGCCGCACTGGATATTGAACTTCATTTTCTCGGCTCGTCGTACGTCTTGTATGTCATCCTGCGTTTGTTCTTGGCGATCGGAATTTCCAACAAGATTTGTGTGACCCGTGTGTGTGCAGGACAAGTCTAAGCCAACATCCGAAGGAAATAAATCCAGGATTTTGTTGTCGGAATGTACGATCAATGTCCGATCAATGTGCGATCAATGTCTGATCAATGTGCGATCAATGTGCGATCAATGTCCGATCAATGTCCGATCAATGTCTGATCAATGTGCGATCAATGTCTGATCAATGTGCGATCAATGTGCGATCAATGTCCGATCAATGTCTGATCAATGTGCGATCAATGTGCGATCAATGTCCGATCAATGTCCGATCAATGTCTGATCAATGTGCGATCAATGTCCGATCAATGTGCGATCAATGTCTGATCAATGTGCGATCAATGTGCGATCAATGTCTGATCAATGTCCGATCAATGTCCGATCAATGTGCGATCAATGTCCGATCAATGTGCGATCAATATCCGATCAATGTCCGATCAATGTCTGATCAATGTCTGATCAATGTGCGATCAATGTCCGATCAATGTGCGATCAATATCCGATCAATGTCCGATCAATGTCTGATCAATGTCTGATCAATGTCTGATCAATGTGCGATCAATGTCCGATCAATGTGCGATCAATATCCGATCAATGTCCGATCAATGTCTGATCAATGTCTGATCAATGTGCGATCAATGTCCGATCAATGTGCGATCAATGTCCGATCAATGTCCGATCAATGTCTGATCAATGTCTGATCAATGTCCGATCAATGTCTGATCAATGTCCGATCAATGTCCGATCAATGTCTGATCAATGTGCGATCAATGTCCGATCAATGTCCGATCAATGTCCGATCAATGTGCGATCAATGTCTGATCAATGTCCGATCAATGTCCGATCAATGTCCGATCAATGTCTGATCAATGTGCGATCAATGTCCGATCAATGTCCGATCAATGTCCGATCAATGTGCGATCAATGTCCGATCAATGTGTACGCGGCATAACCCTCTCTGAGCAGCACTGCTGATTGGAGCTCTGGGCAGGGGGCGGGTCAGACTAATGTGCTCTCCAATTAAAAATGTAAAAAAAAAGAGACCCCAATTATTATTACCACCTATGTGTGTGACTGACGCGTTTCTTCTCCGTCTACCAACTATTAATGAAGAAATGAAAGGAGAAGTTCAGGGAAAGATCTTCAGGCCGAGCTTCTCCTATAGATCACATTATAGATCACATTATAGATCACATTATTGATCACATTATAGATCACATTATTGATCACATTATTGATCACATTATAGATCACATTATTGATCACATTATTGATCACATTATAGATCACATTATTGATCACATTATTGATCACATTATAGATCACATTATTGATCACATTATTGATCACATTATTGATCACATTATAGATCACATTATTGATCACATTATTGATCACATTATAGATCACATTATAGATCACATTATTGATCACATTATTGATCACATTATAGATCACATTATTGATCACATTATTGATCACTTCCTTCTGCACTCCTGTGACCCGCATTCAGCCGACAATCAGCTAAACTCGGCTATCAGCTGACACTCAACCAGTCCAGGCTCTGGAGAGATCCCGACTTTTATGTCGGGATCCACCCAGATGCTTGGACTGGCGCTGATTCTCAGAGAGCCACTAGAAGCCTGAGTCGCTCCCACCCCTTACACAGCCCGGCACTCCGGTGAGCACTGGAGGGGAGAGCGGGGAGCGGTTGCAGTTTGTGGATATTGTGAGCGGAATATTCTGCAGTCATGAATTATTTTCTAAGAACATTCTAATGATTTTTGTTCCAGGAGCCTTATTTGGCCTTACACTGCTGCTGAATGGGAGGGACATTGGCCTGTCTGTGGGGGACACCCAGACCGACCATAAATGGGGCCTCATCCTCACCATCTGCGGAGTCATCCTCATGGATTTCAGTGCCGACTCTGCGGATAATCCCAGCCATGCCTACATGATGGACGTGTGCTCCCCAGGGGATCAGGATCGGGGACTCAATATTCATGCACTGCTTGGTGGTAAGTACTGCACTCAACTCCCCGCTCACCCATTGCCCCCTCCACCCCCCCTACTCACCCATCACCCCCTCCACCCCCCTCCAGCCCCCTACTCACCCATCACCCCCTCCACCCCCCCTACCCACCCATCACCCCCTCCACCCCCCTCCACCCCCCTACTCACCCATCACCCCCTCCACCCCCCTCCACCCCGCTACTCACCCATCACCCCCTCCACCCCCTCTACCCACCCATCACCCCCTCCACCCCCCTCCACCCCCCTACTCACCCATCACCCCCTCCACCCCCCTACCCACCCATCACCCCCTCCACCCCCCCTACTCACCCATCACCCCCTCCACCCCCCTCCACCCCCCTACTCACCCATCACCCCCTCCACCCCTCTACTCACCCATCACCCCCTCCACCCCCCCTACCCACCCATCACCCCCTCCACCCCCCTACCACCCCCCTACTCACCCATCACCCCCTCCACCCCCCTACTCACCCATCACCCCCTCCACCCCCCTACCCACCCATCACCCCCTCCACCCCCCTACCACCCCCCTACTCACCCATCACCCCCTCCACCTCCCCTACCCACCCATCACCCCCTCCACCCCCCTACCACCTCCCTACCCACCCATCACCCCCTCCACCCCCCTACCATCCTGCTACTCACCCATAACCCCCTCCACCCCCCCTACTCACCCATCACCCCATCCACCCCCCTACCCACCCATCACCACCTCCACCCCTCTACCCACCCATCACCCCCTCCACCCCCCTACCCACCCATCACCCCCTCCACCCCCCTACCCATCCATCACCCCCTCCACCCCCCCTACCCACCCATCACCCCCTCCACCCCCCTCCACCCCGCTACTCACCCATCACCCCCTCCACCCCCCCTACTCACCCATCACCCCCTCCACCCCCCTACCACCCCCCTACTCACCCATCACCCCCCCTACCCCCCTACCCACCCATCACCCCCTCCACCCCCCTACCCACCCATCACCCCCTCCACCCCTCTACCCACCCATCACCCCATCCACCCCCCTACTCACCCATCACCCCCTCCACCCCCCTACTCACCCATCACCCCCTCCACCCCCCCTACCCACCCATCACCCCCTCCACCCCCCTACCACCCCCCTACTCACCCATCACCCCCTCCACCCCTCTACCCACCCATCACCCCATCCACCCCCCTACCCACCCATCACCACCTCCACCCCCCTACCCACCCATCACCCCCTCCACCCCCCCTACTCACCCATCACCCCCTCCACCCCCCTACCCACCCATCACCCCCTCCACCCCCCCTACTCACCCATCACCCCCTCCACCCCCCTACCACCCTGCTACTCACCCATCACCCCCTCCACCCCCCCTACTCACCCATCACCCCATCCACCCCCCTACCCACCCATCACCACCTCCACCCCTCTACCCACCCATCACCCCCTCCACCCCCCTACCCACCCATCACCCCCTCCACCCCCCTACCCATCCATCACCCCCTCCACCTCCCCTACCCACCCATCACCCCCTCCACCCCCCTCCACCCCGCTACTCACCCATCACCCCCTCCACCCCCCCTACTCACCCATCACCCCCTCCACCCCCCTACCACCCCCCTACTCACCCATCACCCCCCCTACCCCCCTACCCACCCATCACCCCCTCCACCCCTCTACCCACCCATCACCCCCTCCACCCCCCTACCCACCCATCACCCCCTCCACCCCTCTACCCACCCATCACCCCCTCCACCCCTCTACCCACCCATCACCCCATCCACCCCCCTACTCACCCATCACCCCCTCCACCCCCCTACTCACCCATCACCCCCTCCACCCCCCCTACCCACCCATCACTCCCTCCACCCCCCTACCACCCCCCTACTCACTCATCACCCCCTCCACCCACCCATCACCCCATCCACCCCCCTACCCACCCATCACCACCTCCACCCCCCTACCCACCCATCACCCCCTCCACCCCCCCTACTCACCCATCACCCCCTCCACCCCCCTACCCACCCATCACCCCCTCCACCCCCCCTACTCACCCATCACCCCCTCCACCCCCCTACCACCCTGCTACTCACCCATCACCCCCTCCACCCCCCCTACTCACCCATCACCCCATCCACCCCCCTACCCACCCATCACCACCTCCACCCCTCTACCCACCCATCACCCCCTCCACCCCCCTACCCACCCATCACCCCCTCCACCCCCCTACCCATCCATCACCCCCTCCACCTCCCCTACCCACCCATCACCCCCTCCACCCCCCTCCACCCCGCTACTCACCCATCACCCCCTCCACCCCCCCTACTCACCCATCACCCCCTCCACCCCCCTACCACCCCCCTACTCACCCATCACCCCCCCTACCCCCCTACCCACCCATCACCCCCTCCACCCCTCTACCCACCCATCACCCCCTCCACCCCCCTACCCACCCATCACCCCCTCCACCCCTCTACCCACCCATCACCCCCTCCACCCCTCTACCCACCCATCACCCCATCCACCCCCCTACTCACCCATCACCCCCTCCACCCCCCTACTCACCCATCACCCCCTCCACCCCCCCTACCCACCCATCACCCCCCTACCACCCCCCTACTCACCCATCACCCCCTCCACCCCTCTACCCACCCATCACCCCATCCACCCCCCTACCCACCCATCACCACCTCCACCCCCCTACCCACCCATCACCCCCTCCACCCCCCCTACTCACCCATCACCCCCTCCACCCCCCTACCCACCCATCACCCCCTCCACCCCCCTACTCACCCATCACCCCCTCCACCCCCCTACTCACCCATCACCCCATCCACCCCCCTACCCACCCATCACCCCCACCACCCCTCTACCCACCCATCACCCCCTCCACCCCCTACCCACCCATCACCCCCTCCACCCCCCTACTCACCCATCACCCCCTCCACCCCCCTACCCACCCATCACCCCCTCCACCCCCCCTACTCACCCATCACCCCCTCCACCCCCCTCCACCCCCCTACTCACCCATCACCCCATCCACCCCCCTACCCACCCATCACCCCCTCCACCCCTCTACCCACCCATCACCCCCTCCACCCCCCTACCCACCCATCACCCCCTCCACCCCCCCTACTCACCCATCACCCCCTCCACCCCCCTCCACCCCCCTACTCACCCATCACCCCCTCCACCCCCCTACCCACCCATCACCCCCTCCACCCCCCCTACTCACCCATCACCCCCTCCACCCCCCTCCACCCCCCTACTCACCCATCACCCCCTCCACCCCCCTACCCACCCATCACCCCATCCACCCCCCTACCCACCCATCACCCCCTCCACCCCTCTACCCACCCATCACCCCCTCCACCCCTCTACCCACCCATCACCCCATCCACCCCCCTACCCACCCATCACCCCCTCCACCCCCCCTACTCACCCATCACCCCCTCCACCCCCCTCCACCCCCCTACTCACCCATCACCCCTTCCACCCCCCTACCCACCCATCACCACCTCCACCCCCCTCCACCCCCCTACTCACCCATCACCCCCTCCACCCTCCCCCTACTCACCCATCACCCCCACCACCCCCCTCCACCCCCCTACTCACCCATCACCCCCTCCACCCCCCTACCCACCCATCACCACCTCCACCCCCTCCACCCCCCTACTCACCCATCACCCCCTCCACCCCCCTACCCACCCATCACCCCATCCACCCCCCTCCACCCCCCTACTCACCCATCACCACCTCCACCCCCCTCCACCCCCCTACTCACCCATCACCACCTCCACCCCCTCCACCCCCCTACTCACCCATCACCCCCTCCACCCCCCTACCCACCCATCACCCCATCCACCCCCCTCCACCCCCCTACCCACCCATCACCACCTCCACCCCCCTCCACCCCCCTACTCACCCATTACCCCCTCCACCCCCCTACCCACCCATCACCACCTCCACCCCCCTCCACCCCCCTACTCACCCATCACCCCCTCCACCCCCCCTACTCACCCATCACCCCATCTACCCCCCTACCCACCCATCACCCCCTCCACCCCCCCTACCCACCCATCACCCCCTCCACCCCCCTACCACCCCCCTACTCACCCATCACCCCCCCTACCCCCCTACTCACCCATCACCCCCTCCACCCCCCCTACCCACCCATCACCCCCTCCACCCCCCTACCCACCCATCACCCCCTCCACTCCCCTACCCACCCATCACCCCCTCCACCCCCTACCCACCCATCACCCCCTCCAGTCCCCTACCCACCCATTACCCCATCCACCCCCCCCTACCCACCCATTACCCCATCCACCCCCCTACCCACCCATCACCCCTTCCACCCCCTTACCCACCCATCACCCCCTCCAGCCCCTACCCACCCATCACCCCTTCCACCCCCCTACCCACCCATCACCCCCTCCACTCCCCTACCACCCCCCTACCCACCCATCACCCCTTCCCCCCCCTTTACCCACCCATCACCCCCTCCAGCCCCTACCCACCCATCACCCCATCCACTCCTCTACCCACCCATCACCCCATCCACTCCTCTACCCACCCATCACCCCCTCCACCCCCTACCCACCCATCACCCCGTTCACTCCTCTACCCACCCATCACCCCCTCCCCCACCTATCACCCCATCCACCCCCCTACCCACCCATCACCCCCTCCAGCCTTCCATGCTAAAAATAAGATGCCATACATCCCACCTCTAGTCTGTAAGTTTTGTCCAGAACAATTATTGTTGCAATATAAGGAAATTATATCTCTTCCTTCAGGCCTTGGTGGTGGTTTTGGCTATGTGGTTGGCGGCATTAACTGGAACAAGACCAGCTTTGGAAAAGCCATTGGAGGACAGTTACGGGTGATCTATCTGTTCACCTCAATAACATTGACCATCATGACAATCCTGACGTTATTCAGCATCCCAGAAAAACCTCTTCAGTCCTTCAGCAAGAAGAAGAAAGTGATGAAGAGCCCCAGTCTTGCCCTTCCTCCATCACCTCCCATATTTTTTGAAGAACATGAAAACCAACAACAACGCTCCCAGAACTCCAACCACTTGTATGCAAGTTTCACCAGTCCCATCTCCCCCCTCAGCCCCCTCACACCAAAGTACGGAAGCCTCATCAGCCGGGACAATTCTCTAACTGGAATTCATGAGTTTGCTTCCTCGTTTGGCACGACCAACATTGACAGCGTTCTCATTGACTGTTTTACCGGAGGGCACGATGGATTCACCACAAGCTCCGGTAGTTTGCCAAGACAGGCCAGCAGCCTTCCTCGAGTACCCGAGAATCTGTACGGCGGTGGTAACCGAAGCCTGGACCCCGCAGACCACCTGACAAGTCCTGGCACAGATAGAACCAGCTTAAGAGTCGGGTCCCTTGATGCACCAAAGCCAAGATCATCAGGAATTCTGAAAAGGCCGCAGTCCCTGGCCATTCCGGATATAGTCACGGGAACTTGTCCTGAGAGCAGCCGCAGGCGGAATGTAACCTTCAGCCAACAGGTAACATGGACAAGATGATAAAAGCATTCCAATATTTCAGAGGGATGGGGCACAGCAGTCACCGGGGTCAAGTTTAACACCCTTATTTAAAATGTTTGGAGGGACTCATACTGGGAACCACAGAGAGTTCAACATTTCATGAGCTCCAATGGCTCAGCGTGACTTCTGGGGTCATCACAAAGACATAAATATGTTGGAACAGTCCCAACTTCAAAGTGTATCTGAAGGCAACAGTGGGGTAGGGTTAGCACCCCTTTGTGTTTATTTCTGTGTTCCTGCTGGGAAGATTTACCCTCTGTAGCGCCACCTCCTGGCCAGGGGCAGGGAAAACATGCCTCCACGCAGGGGGAGGAGTAGCATTACCCCAGGGTGGATTCATGGCTGCAGTGGATATGGTCACAACAATGGTGGGCATGGGTCATTTTTTTTCACGTTTTATTGCTCCAACTTACAGGGAGAGAAGGTTAGGGTATCAGCCTCAGCCAGCAACAGGGCTCCAGACTCTGCCACACATCTCCTCCATCCAAGGGAGTGCCAGGATCCTCTGGGGGAGGACACCAAGCCTCCTCCAGCGGGATTTCCATCCTCTGGCTCTTCAACCTTGGGTGCTACGTTCTTCATGCCCAGGCAGGGCAGCTTGAGGATTTCTTACAAGGCTCAAACAGGCTTCTGTTCTGGCCTTGTCAGTGCAACTGTTCTGCACACACCCTCCCCAGGCTGCAGGCAGGGGGAAGAGACCCCACCAGGCCACTCCCCAAACATTTAAATTCTCCTCTGCCCCACTGCCAATGAACCTCTTAGTGGTTGTCAGAGTCAGAGGACATAGATGCTGAATAGCCCAAGATTGTCACTGCCCTCATATCTATTGCCCCAATTGCAAGTGACACACAGTGGCAGCAGCAACCCCTGAACCTAGAGGAGAGCCAAATTTTAAAAAACGACAAATTGACCTTGACAACTACCACCTAGAACAGGGGGGTGCCAACCTCCATTTCATCGCAGGCATCACCGGCATTATGGTTGCCCTCAAGGGGCCATTTGTATCTCTAAGACCCCTTTCACACTGGGGCGGTTTGCAGGCGGTATTGCGCTAAAAATACCGCCTGCAAACCGCCCCTAAACAGCCTCCGCTGTTTGTTCAGTGTGAAAGCCCGAGGGATTTCACACTGAAGCGGTGCGCAGGCAGGGCGGTGAAAAAAGTCCTGCAAACCGCTTTTTTGGAGCGGTGAAGGAGCGGTGTATACACCGCTCCTTCACCGCTCCTGCCCATTGAAATCAATGGGACAGCGCGGCCATACCGCGGTAATACTGCGGCTATAGCCGCGCTGTACGAGGGATTTTAACCCTTTTTCGGCCGCCAGCGGGGGGTAAAACCGCACCGCTAGCGGCCGAATACCGCTGCAAGAACGACGGTACAGCAGCGCTAAAAATAGCGCTGTTGTACCGCCGACGCCCCCACCGCCCCAGTGTGAAAGGGGCCTAAGAGTAGATGTCCAGAGATGAGTCTCCCTGAGAAGAAGTGGTGAAGGAACTGGCAGAGGAGTTCTGTTGTCCTCTTTGCTGCCAACTGCTGAGATGAGGTGGGGGCGGAGACGAGATAGGGGGGTGCAGCTGCAGACGAGGTGCGAGGGCCACATGTAGTGGCCTGGAGGGCTGGATTCGGCCCGTGGGCCTTGTGTTTGACACATGTGACCTAGAAGAACTAAATTTACTAGACACCTATGAATACAGGGTGGCCACGCCTCTATATTTGGCCGGGTGACCAATGCCATGGGGACTAAACAGTGAGAAAAATCCAAAGTTTTGGGATATCACCAGAACAGGAATGGAGAGGAAATCTTTCAGTGGGAGGAACTGAAATTCAGAGAGGTCTCCCCGGTGGGACATATGACTGTCATGGGAGGCGTTGTACCCCTTCTCTTTACTATCCAAAACTTTAAGTAATGGTTTTGGCTATAGATATACTTTAAATATGGAATCTGGGCATTCAAAGCCAACATTAAGCCCTTATTAATGATCCATTTGATACATAATTTGTTTTGTTACATGATTTTAGCTTATATGTCTATAAAAAATGTTTATGTAAAAAAAGAACGTTTTCCGGAGGGATAAAAGGGATTTCCGGAGGGATTTCACATAGGTTGGACTTGATGGACTTGTGTCTTTTTTCAACCTCACCTACTATGTAACTATGTAACTATGTATGTAAAAGGAAGCTTCAGCTGTTGTCTTCTGTTTCTGCGAATTCTGCCGCATGCTGATCCTCCGGTCTTAACACTTTGAGTCATTATTGCAGAACAAGTCTGTAGATAAAGTTTTCTGACTTTATTGATCTGATTACTTGTTCTGGGTTGACTCGACCAATATTGACACCAAACAGATAGCTAGTCAACTAGAAAGAGGACATCAATGGAAGCCTCCATATTTCTCTTAGGAAATGTTCATTTTAGAATGTATCTCCATCCAAACAGATATTTCATAATTGAGTGGACAGCGGTAGGCTGAGACATCCAAGAGTCAAGTGGTAAAACTTCTTTGCTGTATTTTTTCCCTGTTGCCCCCGCCACCCTTCCCCCATAATGCTAACATGAAGGGATTGCCCTCACTGTGTGACACCATCTTTTGACTTTGTAAATCATTTAACCTCATAGCAAAATGAAGATATCAGCGTAGAGTGGAGTCATCCCTTAAGTTGTTTACTATAAAGAGACCCTCTGATTTTCCCATGCAGGACAAAGCAACAGGTTCCCTTTAATGCCATTCCCCACCAACTGCACATAGTCATCCTTTCTTCATTTCTACCCCCCCCCCCCCCACACACACACACACCTCCATTCAGCTGCTTGGAGTAAGTGAAGGAACCACTCCAGCCATGAGGACTACTCCCTATCCCCATGGGACAACACTGGGTACCTAACCAACCAATCACCAGCGATGTCACATGCGAGGAGGAGGAGTGAGGAGTCACATGCGAGGAAGAGGAGTGAGTTACACGCTCCTCCATACCTGGAAATACCCGACTTTTTTCTTCACTCCAATTGGCTAAATGGAGCAGTGGGGGTACAAAAGAAAGGAGAATATGTGATGCTGGTGAGGATGCCAATAAAGTACACCCATTGACCCGCATGGTCAATGAAAAGGTTGACTTCAAGGTATTTCCTTGGGTTTTTAACCCCCCCATAAAATTGTTTGCTAAAAGCAAAATGGGAGGAAACTCAGTGGGTCCTCCATAGGAATTAATGGGAAATCTTTTATCAAATCATCCTTTACAGTCCTGGGTGGGGAGGTGCTTAGGCAGGCCAACAGTCATCAGACACCCCAAGAGCAGGAAGTCAAGTCACGTCGTGTCTATGTAAATTAATCCAAATACATGAGGTTCTTCTCAGGCATACATGCATACACTGCGCTATCTGCTAAGCACACTTCACCATATAGATGTCTAGGCTGTACTAGAACACAGCGCTATCTACTGAGCACACTTCTCTATATGGGGCCCAGGCTGTACCAGAACATTGCGATATCTGCTGAGCTCACTTTACCATATGGGGCCCAGGCTGTACCAGAGCATTGCTGATCACAGTTCAGGTTTAAACTCTGCCAACTGGTTCTCTTTAAATGTGAATTGTTGTATCTGAGTTTGAGGACATGTGAGGTGACTGTGCATGACTTAATGTTACATGGTTTGATTCCTAGGTGTTTCTGACTGTATTGTATGCTGATATGGAGTTCTTATGGTGCAGGTGGCTAACATATTGCTGAACGGTGCAAAGTACGAAAGCGAACTCAATGGATCCAACGAGATATCTCGTCAAAGGCTTTCCATGAAAGTCCTCTGCTCGTCCATCTACCACATGCCCAAAGCTCTGCGCAATCTATGCATCAACCATTTCTTAGGTAAATTCCGGTATCAATGCTGTGTGGGAGTTTAATATATTGTGAGCCTCGTACCAGGACTTCCCTCTCCATCCCAGGGGCACAGAAACCTTAGCAAACCTCATTTATCGGGGTGTCCAAGGGAAGTATGGCTTCAGGTTGTCCAATGGAGGTATGGCCTCGGGGTGTCCAATGGAAGTATGGCCTTGGGGTGTCCAAGGGAAGTATGGCCTTGGGGTGTCCAAGGGAAGTATGGCCTCGGGGTGTCCAAGGGAAGTATGGCCTCGGGGTGTTCAATGGAAGTATGGCCTTGGGGTGTCCAAGGGAAGTATGGCCTCGGGGTGTCCAAGGGAAGTATGGCCTCGGGTGTCCAAGGGAAGTATGGCTTTGGGGTGTTCAATGGAAGTATGGCCTCGGGGTGTCCAAGGGAAGTATGGCCTCGGGGTGTCCAAGGGAAGTATGGCCTCGGGGTGTCCAATGGAAGTATGGCCTCAGGGTGTCCAAGGGAAGTATGGCCTCGGGTGCCCAAGGGAAGTATGGCCTCAGGTGTCCAAGGGAAATATGTTCTCGGGGTGTCCAAGGGAAGTATGGCTTCGGGGTGTTCAATGGAAGTATGGCCTTGGGGTGTCCAAGGGAAGTATGCCCTTGGGGTGTCCAAGGGAAGTATGCCCTTGGGGTGTCCAAGAAAAGTATGGCCTTGAGGTGTCCATGAAAAGTTTGGCCTCGGGGTATCCAATGGAAGTATGACCTGAGTCAGTGTTGGTAAAAAAAGTCAATCAGATATGTAGTTCTTGTGCTTGACATGTTCAGTGCCAGCCAGGAAGACTGGTGTAAGGGGAATGTTGGTGAGGTGATCGGTTCCTAGGCACGGCATTCCCTAACAAGGACCATTCTGGTGGAGCACTGTGAACCACGATGGCTCTAGAGTTGGTCATTCTTTGTGGTTCCATATGGCAGGAGTGAGATCAGCAGGAGACCCTTTGAAAAGTCCTCCCGCTTCTGAGTCACATTGATTGACCCATTCAGATATCTTTATATTTCGTAAGTTATAAGTAGGGTTGATCAACAATTTATTTATTATCCTGGAGTTCAGATTTTATGATATAGAAGGCTCGTCCCTTACATATTGTAGAATAGTTTTAGTCTGGATTGTTTAGAATTCCTCATTAAAATGCTCCTTTGTTTTTCGCAGGTTGGCTGTCATTTGAAGGAATGTTGCTCTTCTATACGGACTTCATGGGTGAGGTGGTCTTTCAAGGAGATCCTAAGGCTCCCCACAATTCTGAGGAATATCATAAATACAACGCTGGTGTTACAATGGGTTGCTGGGGGATGTGTATATATGCTTTCAGTGCTGCTCTTTACTCAGGTATCTGTACTGCCACACAGGATACAATCTGATTGTACAATCTTCTTTAGATCGAAAAACAACTATCTAGTGTGACCTTCTACTTGCCCCTGCTGATTGGTTATACTTTAAATGGATAGGAGTCAGTCCTGATTGATTATACACTATATGGGAAAAATTATGAGGAGACCCCTGGGATTGTGGAATCCCATGGTTCCGGTGAAGGGTCCTGGTAATACTCATGCTCTTCCAACCTTGTATTAACAGTTTGGTGAAGCCCCTTTTCTGTTCCACCATGACTGTGCTCCCCACATGTACAAATCCATCTCCATAAAGACATGGTCTGCCCAGTTTGGACCAGGTTCATAAAGACATGGGTTGACCAGTTTGGACCAGCTCCATAATGACATGGGTTGATCAGTTCGGACCAGGTTCATAAAGACATGGGTTGACCAGTTTGGACCAGCTCCATAAAGACATGGTTTGACCAGTTTGGACCAGCTCCATAAAGTCATGGGTTGACCAGTTTGGACCTGGTTCATAAAGACATGGGTTGACCAGTTTGGACCAGCTCCATTAAGACATGGGTTGACCAGTTTGGACCAGGTTGATAAAGACATGGGTTGACCAGTTTGGACCAGGTTGATAAAGACATGGGTTGACCAGTTTGGACCGGGTTCATAAAGACATGGGTTGACCAGTTTGGACCAGCTCCATAAAGACATGGGTTGACCAGTTTGGACCGGGTTCATAAAGACATGGGTTGACCAGTTTGGACCGGGTTCATAAAGACATGGGTTGACCAGTTTGGACCAGCTCCATAAAGACATGGGTTGACCAGTTTGGACCAGGTTTATAAAGACATGGGTTGACCAGTTTGTACCAGCTCCATAAAGACATGGGTTGACCAGTTTGGACCAGCTCCATAAAGACATGGTTTGACCAGTTTGGACCAGCTCCATAAAGTCATGGGTTGACCAGTTTGGACCTGGTTCATAAAGACATGGGTTGACCAGTTTGGACCAGCTCCATTAAGACATGGGTTGACCAGTTTGGACCAGGTTGATAAAGACATGGGTTGACCAGTTTGGACCAGGTTCATAAAGACATGGGTTGACCAGTTTGGACCAGCTCCATAAAGACATGGGTTGACCAGTTTGGACCAGGTTCATAAAGACATGGGTTGACCAGTTTGGACCAGGTTCATAAAGACATGGGTTGACCAGTTTGGACCAGCTCCCTAAAGACATGGGTTGACCAGTTTGGACCAGCTCCAAAAAAAGTGGGTTGACCAGTTTGGACCAGCTCAATAAGGACATGGGTTGACCAGTTTGGACCACGTTAATAAATACATGGGTTGACCAGTTTGGATCAGCTCCATAAAGACATGGGTTGGCCAGCTTCATAAAGACATGGGTTGACTAGTTTGGACCAGCTCCATAAAGACATGGGTTGACCAGTTTGGATCAGCTCCATAAAGACATGGGTTGACCATTTTGGACCAGCTCCATAAAAACATGGGTTCACCAGTTTTTTGCTTTTTTTTTTTTTTTGACAGCTCTAGTTCCTGTGACTTTGTTTACAGTCAGCTGTGAACAGGGGAACCCCACTGGCAGCTGAATGAGTTATCGGTTGTTAAGGACGCGGCAGCCTGGCTCCTTAACAACCGATAATTGCAGATGACAGCTGAAATAACTGAGCCTGAAAGTATCAGTTTCAGGTTTCGGAGCATTTGCACGAGTATGAATACTCATGCAAATGCTTAGTATCGGCATTGATACAGGCATCAGTGCAACCCTAGTCTTCATCCATCCATCTGTTCATGTCTCCATCCATCCATGTCTCCATCCATTCATGTCTCTATCCATCCGTTCTTTCTGGTTTTCCGTAGAGCAGAAACCAGGAAGATACTGAAGAAATCTAAAAAAAAACTGCAAAAACAAAAACTATAATCTCCCTTCCTAGTTCCTACCTATTACTAATGATGGGAGGATGAGGATTACGCAGGAGGAGTTCCTGCTGATTGGGAGTGAAAATTTACTTTATTCTCTATAAAAGACAAATATGTCACCTGGGGGGTCTCTGTGTTTTGGGGATAATTCTATTTGAAGATCTGTGAATGTTCACCAGAAATCCTTCTCCTTCTCCTTCTCCTTCTCCTTCTCCTTCTCCTTCTCCTTCTCCTTCTCCTTCTCCTTCTCCTTCTCCTTCTCCTTCTCCTTCTCCTTCTTCTCCTTCTCCTTCTCCTTCTTCTCCTTCTTCTTCTTCTTCTTCTTCTTTATGAAGCGGTCCTGGAGAAGCTGGAGGAACATTTCACCACCCGCACTCTGTACTTCATCGCCTATCTGACGTTTGGCCTGGGGACAGGTCTGGCCACGCTCTCCAGAAATCTGTACATCATCCTATCTCTGTGTATAACGCACGGCATCCTCTTCTCCACACTCTGCATCCTGCCCTACTCCCTGCTCTGCGACTATTTCCAGAATAAGAGGGTACGTCTACCGCCCCCCCCCCCTCCCCCCATCACTGACATCGCACATTATACCAAAAAATCAGGTCATCAAATTATTTAGCCCCAGTTCACACAGGTCCAAATCGCATGACAAGTCACACCCTATTGTCGGCAATGGAACCGTTCAAAGTTGCGACTCAAACTTTGCGGTGCCGCACCGATTTGAAAAAAAAAAGGTTCCTGCACTATTTTTTTGCCATTTCAGGTGCAACTTGCATTGACATCTGTGCAGGAAGTCGCACCTGAAATTGCACTGACTTGTGGCTATGAAATTGCACGACTTCAAGTGAAGTCGATTTCAAAGTGGCGTGCAGTGTGAACCGGGGCTGAAAGCCCAAATGAACTAAATCAGCTTAACGCGTTCTTAGAGCATCGATACAAAAGGTGTGCCGAGTCCTTCAGTTTGAGCCAGCTGGGTTCAGTGCCGCCAGGAGGGGGCGCTCATCTTCATCACGCCTTACCACCAGTCCCTTCATTCTGCCCTCATTTTATTAACATTGAGCCCTGAGAAAGGAGGAGGCTCTTCCTCCTGAAACGCGTTGGCTGTGTCTGATACTTTTAATCAGGGTTCTCCAAACTTTCTTAACAGATTGGGGGGGGGGGAATGCCACAGCGTCAGTGGGAGTATCCCATTGTTATCTTCAGTGGAAGGAATAGTGCCCCATTGTTTATCTTAGTAGTAGGTAAAGTTCTCCCTCAATAGTTTCAGTGGAAGATACCCTGTTGTTGGCGTCAATGGGAGGAATAGTGCCCCATCATTATTGTCAGTGGAAAAAAAGTGCACAATCGTTAATATCAGTGGAAGGAATTTTGCCCCATCGTTGGTATCAGTGGGAGGAATAGTGTCCCATCATTGGTGTCAGTGGGAGGAATAGTGCCCCATCATTGGTGTCAGTGGGAGGAATAGTGCCCCATCATTGGTATCAGTGGGAGGAATAGTGTGCCATCATTGGTATCAGTGGGAGGAATAGTGTCCCGTCATGGGTATCAGTGGGAGGAATAGTGCCCCATCGTTGGTATCAGTGTGAGGAATAGTGCCCCATCATTGGTGTCAGTGGGAGGAATAGTGTCCCGTCATGGGTATCAGTGGGAGGAATAGTGTCCCGTCATGGGTATCAGTGTGAGGAATAGTGCCCCATCATTGGTGTCAGTGGGAGGAATAGTGCCCCATCATTGGTATCAGTGGGAGGAATAGTGTCCCGTCATGGGTATCAGTGGGAGGAATAGTGCCCCATCATTGGTATCAGTGGGAGGAATAGTGCCCCATCATTGGTATCAGTGGGAGGAATAGTGCCCCATCATTGGTGTCAGTGGGAGGAATAGTGTCCCATCATTGGTGTCAGTGGGAGGAATAGTGCCCCATCATTGGTGTCAGTGGGAGGAATAGTGCCCCATCATTGGTATCAGTGGGAGGAATAGTGCCCCATCATTGGTATCAGTGGGAGGAATAGTGCCCCATCATTGGTGTCAGTGGGAGGAATAGTGCCCCGTCATTGGTGTCAGTGGGAGGAATAGTGCCCCATCATTGGTATCAGTGGGAGAAATAATGTCCCATCATTGGTGTCAGTGGGAGGAATAGTGCCCCATCATTGGTATCAGTGGGAGGAATAGTGCCCCATCATTGGTATCAGTGGGAGGAATAGTGCCCCATCATTGGTGTCAGTGGGAGGAATAGTGCCCCATCATTGGTGTCAGTGGGAGGAATAGTGTCCCATCATTGGTATCAGTGGGAGGAATAGTGCCCCATTATTGGTGTCAGTGGAAGGAATAGTGCCCCATCATTGGTGTCAGTGGAAGTAATAGTGCCTCACTGTTGGTGTCAGTGAAAAGAATGGGACCTTATTATTGGTGTCAGTAAGGATAGGATAGTGCCCCAAATCAGTGGGAGGAGGTGTCCCAAGGACCCGATAAAAGCAAGCAAAGGGCCACATGTAGTTTGGAGACCACTGGTCTGGGGTCTGGTATTTCTGGAAGTGATCCATGATATGATGCTCTTCATAGGGATCCCATGGGTAGATGAGGGGGAAGGGAAACGTAGTCCTGATGGGGACTCAGGTGCTGCATGTGAAATCGCTCTGCAGGGTAAGTGTAGATGAGGTTGAAGGCACGCTCGATATGCAGGGACATCGCACTTCAGGCTTTTATGCAATGTATTTATTGAAGTTTGCAGTTCATAAGGTACAAATAGAACTGACGCATTTCGGAGGGAAAGTCCGTGATGAAGGAGATGCTTTCCCCCGTAACGCGTTGGCTCCATTTGAACCATGTGAACTGAAAACTTCAATAAATACGTTGTATAAAAGCTTGAAGTGTGATGTCCCTGCATATCCAGCGTGCTTCCGACCTCATCTACACTTAAGATGTCCAAGCTGACCTTCCATGTCTGTTCATTTAGGCCAACACCCAACACAACATCACAGGAAGCTCTCAGGTGAGTTTTCTATACATTTTATATCCTCATTAATAAGTGTCTTTCTCCAGTTTGTAGGCTCCAGCTCGGAGGGCACCAAGCGTGGGATGGGGGTGGACATCTCTCTCCTCAGCTGCCAGTATTTCCTCGCCCAGATCCTGGTCTCCATCATCATGGGACCTCTGACGTCGATTGTCGGCAGTGCCAATGGAGTCATGTACTTCTCCAGCCTCATGGCGTTTGTGGGATGCTTCTACTCCTCTTTATTTGTTATCTACGACATTCCACCGAGTGGAGATCTGGATGACGAGGAGCAGCCGCTTCTACTGAACATCTGAACTCTCTGTAGAACTTTATAAACAAAACTTTGTTTTAAATCTCAATAAACCCTCCGCTGGATACTGAGCTGCCTTCCTGGGTATTATTGAGCCAATCTTCTAATAAGACCCCCAAAGAATGAGAATGAGGGGGGGTTGGTGCAAAATAAAGCGTTATACATGTCACAGCAAGGGTGTATGGAATGTGGAATGTATATAATGCGGGGAGTATGGAGTATGGGGTGTATGTAGAGTGGGGATTATGGGGTGGGAGGGTGTATGGGGTGGGGTTGTATGTAGAGTGGGGTATATGGAATGTGGAGTGTATATAGTGCAGGGTGTATGTAGTGGGGGGTGTATGTAGAGTGGGGTTTATGGGGTGGGAGGGTGTATGTAGAGTGGGGTGTATGGGGTGGGGTGTATGTAGAGTGGGGTGTATGGGGTGGGGTTGTATGAAGAGCGGGGAGTATGGGCTGGGGGTTGTATGTAGAGTGGGGTGTATGGGTTGGGGGGTTGTATGTAGAGTGGGGTGTATCGGGTGGGGGTTGTATGTAGAGTGGGGTGTATGGGGTGGGAGGGTGTATGGGGTGGGGGGTGTATGTAGAGTGGGGTGTATGGGGTGGAGGTGTATGTAGAGTGGGGTGTATGGGATGGGGGGTGTATGTAGAGTGGGGAGTATGGGCTGGGGGGTGTATGTAGAGTGGGGTGTATGGGTTGGGGGGTTGTATGTAGAGTGGGGTGTATCGGGTGGGGGTTGTATGTAGAGTGGGGTGTATGGGATGGGGGGGTGTATGTAGAGTGGAGTGTATGGGGTGGGGGTTTATGTAGAGTGGGGTGTATGGGGTGGGGGGTGTATGTAAAGTGGGGTGGGGAGTGTATGTAGAGTGGGGTGTATGCGGTGGGGGTTTATGTAGAGTGGGGTGTATGGGGTGGGGGTGTATGTAGAGTGGGGGGTATGGAATGGGGGTTGTATGGGGTGGGTGTTGTATGTAGAGTGTGGTGTATGGGGTGGGAGGGTGTATGGGGTGAGGGGTGTATGTAGAGTGTGTTGTATGGGATGGGGGGGTGTATGTAGAGTGGGGTATATGGGGTGGGGGTTGTATGTAGAGCGGGGTATATGGGGTGGGGGTTGTATGTAGAGTGGGGTGTATGGGGTGGGGAGTGTATGTAGAGTGGGGTGTATGGGATGGGGGGGTGTATGTAGATTGGGGTGTATGGGGTGGGGGGTGTATGTAGAGTGGGGTGTATGGGGTGGGGGTGTATGTAGAGTGGGGTGTATGGGGTGGGGAGTGTATGTAGAGTGGGGTGTATGGGGTGGGGGTGTATGTAGAGTGGGGTGTATGGGATGGGGGGTGTATGTAGAGTGGGGTGTATGGGGTGGGGTGTATGTAGAGTGGGGTGTATGGGGTGGGGTTGTTTGTAGAGCGGGGTGTATGGGGTGGGAGGGTGTATGGGGTGGGGGGTGTATGTAGAGCAGGGTGTATGGGGTGGGAGGGTGTATGGGGTGGGGGGTGTATGTAGATTGGGGTGTATGTGTATGTAGAGTGGGGTGTATGGGATGGGGGGTGTATGTAGAGTGGGGTGTATCGGGTGGGGGTTGTATGTAGAGTGGGGTGTATGGGGTGGGAGGGTGTATGGGGTGGGGGCTGTATGTAGAGCGGGGTGTATGGGGTGGGAGGGTGTATGGGGTGGGGGGTGTATGTAGAGTGGGGTGTATGGGGTGGAGGTGTATGTAGAGTGGGGTGTATGGGATGGGGGGTGTATGTAGAGTGGGGAGTATGGGGTGGGGGTGTATGTAGAGTGGGGTGTATGGGTTGGGGGGTTGTATGTAGAGTGGGGTGTATGGGGTGGGGAGTGTATGTAGAGTGGGGTGTATGGGGTGGGGGTGTATGTAGAGTGGGGTGTATGGGATGGGGGGTGTATGTAGAGTGGGGTATATGGGGTGGGGGTTTATGTAGAGCGGGGTGTATGGGGTGGGGGTTGTATGTAGAGTGGGATGGGGTGGTGTATGGGGTGGGGGTTGTATGTAGAGTGGGGTGTATAGGGTGGGGGTGGTGTATGGGGTGGGGAGTGTATGTAGATTGGGGTGTATGGGGTGGGGGTTGTATGTAGAGTGGGGTGTATGGGATGGGGGGGTGTATGTAGAGTGGGGTATATGGGGTGGGGGTTTATGTAGAGCCGGGTGTATGGGGTGGGGGTTGTATGTAGAGTGGGATGGGGGTGGTGTATGGGGTGGGGGTTGTATATAGAGTGGGGTGTATAGGGTGGGGGTGGTGTATGGGGTGGGGAGTGTATGTAGATTGGGGTGTATGGGGTGGGGGTTGTATGTAGAGTGGGGTGTATGGGGTGGGGGTGGTGTATGGGGTGGGGGTTGTATGTAGAGTGGGGTGTATGGGGTGGGGGGTGTATGAGGTGGGAGTTGTATGTAGAGTGGGGTGTATGGGGCGGGGGGTGTATGTAGAGTGGGGTGTATGGGGTGGGGGTGGTGTATGGGGTGGGGGTTTTATGTAGAGTGGGGTGTATGGGGTGGGGGGTGTATGGGGTGGGGGGTGTATGAGGTGGGGGGCGTATGTAGAGTGGGGTGTATGGGGTGGGGGTGTATGGGATGGGGTGGGGGTGTATGGGGTGGGGGGTGTATGTAGAGTGGGGTGTATGGGGTGGGGGTTGTATGTAGAGTGGAGTGTATGGGGTGGGGGTGTATGTAGAGTGGGATGTATGGGGTGGGGGGTGTATGTAGAGTGGGGTGTATGGGGTGGGGGGTGTATGTAGAGTGGGGTGTATGGGGTGGGGGGGTGTATGTAGAGTGGGGTGTATGGGGTGGGGGGGTGTATGTAGAGTGGGGTGTATGAGGTGGGGGGTGTATGTAGAGTGGGGTGTATGGGGTGGGGTTGTATATAGAGCGGGGTGTATGGGGTGGGGGTGGTGTATGGGGTGGGGGGTGTATGTAGAGCAGGGTGTATGGGGTGGGAGGGTGTATGGGGTGGGGGGTGTATGTAGAGTGGGGAGTATGGGCTGGGGCGTGTATGTAGAGTGGGGTGTATGGGTTGGGGGGTTGTATGTAGAGTGGGGTGTATCGGGTGGGGGTTGTATGTAGAGTGGGGTGTATGGGGTGGGAGGGTGTATGGGGTGGGGGGTGTATGTAGAGCGGGGTGTATGGGGTGGGAGGGTGTATGGGGTGGGGGGTGTATGTAGAGTGGGGTGTATGGGGTGGAGGTGTATGTAGAGTGGGGTGTATGGGATGGGGGGTGTATGTAGAGTGGGGAGTATGGGGTGGGAGGTGTATGTAGAGTGGGGTGTATGGGGTGGGGGTGTATGTAGAGTGGGGTGTATGGGTTGGGGGGTTGTATGTAGAGTGGGGTGTATCGGGTGGGGGTTGTATGTAGAGTGGGGTGTATGGGATGGGGGGGTGTATGTAGAGTGGGGTGTATGGGATGAGGTTGTATGTAAAGTGGGGTGTATGGGATGGGGGGGTGTATGTAGAGTGGAGTGTATTGGGTGGGGGTTTATGTAGAGTGGGGTGTATGGGGTGGGGGGTGTATGTAAAGTGGGGTGGGGAGTGTATGTAGAGTGGGGTGTATGCGGTGGGGGTGTATGTAGAGTGGGGGGTATGGAATGGGGGTTGTATGGGGTGGGTGTTGTATGTAGAGTGTGGTGTATGGGGTGGGGGTGTATGTAGAGTGGGGGGTATGGAATGGGGGTTGTATGGGGTGGGTGTTGTATGTAGAGTGTGGTGTATGGGGTGGGAGGGTGTATGGGGTGAGGGGTGTATGTAGAGTGGGGTGTATGGGGTGGGGGTGTATGTAGAGTGGGGTGTATGGGATGGGGGGGTGTATGTAGAGTGGGGTGTATGGGGTGGGGGGGTGTATGTAGAGCGGGGTATATGGGGTGGGGGGTGTATGTAGAGCGGGGTATATGGGGTGGGGGTTGTATGTAGAGTGGGGTGTATGGGGTGGGGGGTGTATGTAGAGCGGGGTATATGGGGTGGGGGGTGTATGTAGAGCGGGGTATATGGGGTGGGGGTTGTATGTAGAGTGGGGTGTATGGGGTGGGAGTGTATGTAGAGTGGGGTGTATGGGATGGGGGGGTGTATGTAGAGTGGGGTGTATGGGGTGGGGAGTGTATGTAGAGTGGGGTGTATGGGGTGGGGGTGTATGTAGAGTGGGGTGTATGGGGTGGGGGGTGTATGTAGATTGGGGTGTATGGGGTGGGGGGTGTATGTAGAGTGGGGTGTATGAGGTGGGGGGTGTATGTAGAGTGGGGTGTATGGGATGGGGGGGTGTATGTAGAGTGGGGTGTATGGGGTGGGGGTTGTATGTAGAGTGGGATGGGGGTGGTGTTTGGGGTGGGGGTTGTATGTAGAGTGGGGTGTATAGGGTGGGGGTGGTGTATGGGGTGGGGGTTGTATGTAGAGTGGGGTGTATGGGATGGGGGGGTGTATGTAGAGTGGGGTATATGGGGTGGGGGTTTATGTAGAGCGGGGTGTATGGGGTGGGGGGTGTATGAGGTGGGAGTTGTATGTAGAGTGGGGTGTATGGGGCGGGGGGTGTATGTAGAGTGGGGTGTATGGGGTGGGGGTGGTGTATGGGGTGGGGGTTTTATGTAGAGTGGGGTGTATGGGGTGGGGGGTTATGTAGATTGGGGTGTATGGGGTGGGGGTTGTATGTAGAGTGGGGTGTATGGGGTGGGGGGTGTATGAGGTGGGGGGTTATGTAGATTGGGGTGTATGGGGTGGGGGTGTTTGGGATGGGGTGGGGGTGTATGGGGTGGGGGGTGTATGTAGAGTGGGGTGTATGGGGTGGGGGGTGTACGTAGATTGGGGTGTATGGGGTGGGGGTGTATGTAGAGTGGGGTGTATGGGGTGAGGGGTGTATGTAGAGTGGGGTGTATGGGGTGGGGGTTGTATGTAGAGTGGGGTGTATGGGGTGGGGGGTGTATGTAGAGTGGGGTGTATGGGGTGGGGGGTGTACGTAGATTGGGGTGTATGGGGTGGGGGTGTATGTAGAGTGGGGTGTATGGGGTGAGGGGTGTATGTAGAGTGGGGTGTATGGGGTGGGGGTTGTATGTAGAGTGGAGTGTATGGGGTGGGGGGTGTATGTAGAGTGGGGTGTATGGGGTGGGGGGTGTATGTAGAGTGGGGTGTATGGGGTGGGGGGTGTACGTAGATTGGGGTGTATGGGGTGGGGGTGTATGTAGAGTGGGGTGTATGAGGTGGGGGGTGTATGTAGAGTGGGGTGTATGGGGTGGGGGTGGTGTATGGGGTGGGGGGTGTATGTAGAGCAGGGTGTATGGGGTGGGGGGTGTATGTAGAGTGGGGAGTATGGGCTGGGGGGTGTATGTAGAGTGGGGTGTATGGGTTGGGGGTGGTGTATGGGGTGGGGAGTGTATGTAGATTGGGGTGTATGGGGTGGGGGTTGTATGTAGAGTGGGGTGTATGGGATGGGGGGGTGTATGTAGAGTGGGCAGGGCCAGATTAAGAGCATCATGGGCCTGGTGCTGAGGATTTTGGTGGCCTTTTTATGGAAACAATATGAAAGTGCAAACATTTTTTGCTAAAACAAATTAAATCTACTCTCACCAGTAATATCAGCCATGCAGCCTCTGAGCAGCAGCAACACCACCAATACCACCTGCTATGCAGTCTCTCACTAACAGCAACATAGGGCGACCACATTTCCAAACTGCCATTCAGGGACATCCCCCCTTCCCAAAAAAAAAGATGAGGGGGGATGTAGTCTTGGGTTTGATGGGGAAATAGGTGGCGGGGGTGATTTTTCGGGCAAATGGCTGGTGTTAGCACTTAAAATCATCCTGACACTATGCTTGATATGGCGTCAGGATGATCAAATTCCATTATTTCTATTACTACATTGTAATATATAGTGAAATAGTTCAACTCATCATGATGCAGAATCAGTGGGAACCTGAGCTTGTCACTTGCCACCATCGCCTGCCGCCAGATGCCACCCATAGCCTGCTATCAGATACAGTATGCCACTTAACACCTGCAACCTGCCACTAGATACAGTGTGCCACTTGCCACCGGCAACCTGCCACCAGATACAGTGTGCCACTTGCCACCAGCAGCCTGCCACCAGTGACGGTGTGCCACTTGCCACCAGCAGCCTGCCACCAGATACAGTGTGCCACTTACCACCAGATACAGTGTGCCACTTGCCACCAGCAGCCTGCCACCAGATACAGTGTGTCACTTTCCACCAGCAGCATGCCACCAGATACGGTGTGCCACTTGCCACCAGCAGCCTGCCACCAGATATGGTGTGCCACTTGCCAACAGCAGCCTGCCACCAGATACAGTGTGCCACTTGCCACAAGCAGCATGCCACCAGATACAGTGTGCCACTTACCACCAGATACAGTGTGCCACTTGCCACCAGCAGCCTGCCACCAGATACAGTGTGTCACTTTCCACCAGATACACTGTGCCACTTGCCACCAGCAGCCTGCCACCAGATATGGTGTTCCACTTGTCAACAGCAGCCTGCGACCAGATACAGTGTGCCACTTGCCACAAGCAGTCTGCCACCAGATATGGTGTGCTACTTGCCACCCACAGCCTGCTACCAGACACAGTGTGCCACTTGCCACCAGCAGCCTGCCACCAGATACAGTGTGCCACTTGCCACCAGCAGCATGCCACCAGATATGGTGTGCCACTTGCCACCAGCAGCATGCCACCAGATATGGTGTGCCACTTGCCACCAGATAGTGTGCCACTTGCCACCAGCAGCCTACCACCAGATACAGTGTGCCACTTGCCACCAGATACAGTGTGCCACTTGCCACAAGCAGCCTGTCACCAGATACAGTGTGCCACTTGCCACCAACAGTCTGTCACCAGATACACTGTGCCACTTGCCACCAGCAATCTGCAACCAGATATGGTGTTCCACTTGCCAACAGCAGCCTGCGACCAGATACAGTGTGCCACTTGCCACAAGCAGCATGCCACCGGATACAGTGTGCCACTTGCCACCAGCAGCCTGCCCCAGATATGGTGTGCTACTTGCCACCCACAGCCTGCTACCAGACACAGTGTGCCACTTGCCACCAGCAGCCTGCCACCAGATACAGTGTGCCACTTGCCACCAGCAGCATGCCACCAGATACAGTGTGCCACTTGCCACCAGCAGCATTCCACCAGATATGGTGTGCCACTTGCCACCAGATAGTGTGCAACTTGCCACCAGCAGCCTGCCACCAGATACAGTGTGCCACTTGCCACCAGCAGCATGCCACCAGATACAGTGTGCCACTTGCCACCAGATACAGTGTGCCACTTGCCACCAGCAGCCTGCCATCAGATATGGTGTGCCACTTGCCAACAGAAGCCTGCCACCAGATACAGTGTGCCACCTGCCACCAGATACAGTCAGCAGCCTGCCACCAGACACAGTGTGCCACTTGCCACCAGCAGCATGCAACCAGATAGAGTGTGCCACTTGCCACCAGCAGCCTGCCACTGCCTCCAGAACTCTGCCCAGACAGATAGGAGGGACAGGGCCTGTATAGTCAATCAAATCCCTGGAGCCCCCACCCCTCCTGAGCTGGGATGGTATGGCCGTGTGTGTGTATGCCAGGAGTATTGATCAGACCAAGTTCTACAGGGGGTTGTGTGTACAGCCTTTGGGCTCACACTGGTGTGCTGCAGTCGGCCGCACTGCTTGTGTATCTGCAGTTTTAGCTGCAGTCCTATTGATATATATCAGGTTGCAGGTTTTGCTGCATTTTCTGACAGTGCACCAAAGATAAGATGCAGCATGCAGGAATTTTGGTGCACTTTCAGAAAAAAACACACAACCTAATAGAAATCAATAGGACTGTGAGTAAAACGCAGGAAAACTGTGGATACACCAGCAATGGGCCAAAACATAGCAAACCAGTGTGAACCCTTCCTAAAAGCACAAGGGACCGAGCACTACCACAGGCTGAGGACACAATTCTTAACACTTTGGCTGCAGTTATAAGAGCTACTGCTGGAGGAATAAGATAAAAAGGAGGGGAAGGGAGATAAGAGTCACTGAGCTCACATTTGGATGGTCCCTGGAGGCTCATCACTCAGAGATATCTGCCGCTGTTCTGTTCATAATTTCCCACCCACACGGCTCCTTCTTCACTACACAGCCACAGACTTCACAGAGTGAGAGAGGGGAGGGGAGGGGCAGAGCCGACTCAGCCTCTCCCATTTGTGTAGGGGAGAACTGTGCACTGTGACAATGTAATAAACACAGTGAGCAAACACAGATGCAGCCAGACACCCCTCCATTTACACACAGCTTCTCCTGTCCCATAGAAGTTTATGGACAGGAGAAAATCGGCCTTTTACTGCTGACTGGGAGGGCCGATTTTAAGGCAGGGGCCTGGAGCTGCAGCTCCATCAGCCCCTATGTTAATCCGGCCCTGAGAGTGGGGTATATGGGGTGGGGGGTGTATGTAGAGTGGGGTATATGGGGTGGGGAGTGTATGTAGAGTGGGGTATATGGGGTGGGGGTTTATGTAGAGCGGGGTGTATGGGGTGGGGGGTGTATGAGGTGGGAGTTGTATATAGAGTGGGGTGTATGGGGCGGGGGGTGTATGTAGAGTGGGGTGTATGGGGTGGGGGTGGTGTATGGGGTGGGGGTTTTATGTAGAGTGGGGTGTATGGGGTGGGGGGTTATGTAGATTGGGGTGTATGGGGTGGGGGTTGTATGTAGAGTGGGGTGTATGGGGTGGGGAGTGTATGTAGAGTGGGGTGTATGGGATGGGGGGGTGTATGTAGATTGGGGTGTATGGGGTGGGGGGTGTATGTAGAGTGGGGTGTATGAGGTGGGGGGTGTATGTAGAGTGGGGTGTATGGGATGGGGGGGGTGTATGGGGTGTAGGTGTATGTAGAGTGGGGTGTATGGGATGGGGGGTGTATGTAGAGTGGGGTGTATGGGGTGGGGGGTGTATGTAGAGTGGGGTGTATGGGGTGGGGGTTGTATGTAGAGTGGGGTGTATGGGGTGGGGGTGTATATAGAGTGGGGTGTATGGGGCGGGGGGTGTATGTAGAGTGGGGTGTATGGGGTGGGGGTGGTGTATGGGGTGGGGGTTTTATGTAGAGTGGGGTGTATGGGGTGGGGGGTGTATGAGGTGGGAGTTGTATATAGAGTGGGGTGTATGGGGCGGGGGGTGTATGTAGAGTGGGGTGTATGGGGTGGGGGTGGTGTATGGGGTGGGGGTTTTATGTAGAGTGGGGTGTATGGGGTGGGGGGTTATGTAGATTGGGGTGTATGGGGTGGGGGTTGTATGTAGAGTGGGGTGTATGGGGTGGGGAGTGTATGTAGAGTGGGGTGTATGGGATGGGGGGGTGTATGTAGATTGGGGTGTATGGGGTGGGGGGTGTATGTAGAGTGGGGTGTATGAGGTGGGGGGTGTATGTAGAGTGGGGTGTATGGGATGGGGGGGTGTATGTAGAGTGGGGTGTATGGGGTGTAGGTGTATGTAGAGTGGGGTGTATGGGATGGGGGGTGTATGTAGAGTGGGGTGTATGGGGTGGGGGGTGTATGTAGAGTGGGGTGTATGGGGTGGGGGTTGTATGTAGAGTGGGGTGTATGGGGTGGGGGTGTATGGGGTGGGGGGTGTATGTAGAGTGGAGTGTATGGGGTGGGGGGGTGTATGTAGAGTGGGGTGTATGAGGTGGGGGGTGTATGTAGAGTGGAGTGTATGGGGTGGGGGGGTGTATGTAGAGTGGGGTGTATGAGGTGGGGGGTGTATGTAGAGTGGGGTGTATGAGGTGGGGGGTGTATGTAGAGTGGGGTGTATGGGGTGGGGGTGTATGGGGTGGGGGGTGTATGTAGAGTGGAGTGTATGGGGTGGGGGGGTGTATGTAGAGTGGGGTGTATGAGGTGGGGGGTGTATGTAGAGTGGGGTGTATGAGGTGGGGGGTGTATGTAGAGTGGGGTGTATGGGGTGGGGGGCGTATGAGGTGGGGGGCGTATGTAGAGTGGGGTGTATGGGGTGGGGGTGTATGGGGTGGGGGGTGTATGTAGAGTGGAGTGTATGGGGTGGGGGGGTGTATGTAGAGTGGGGTGTATGAGGTGGGGGGTGTATGTAGAGTGGAGTGTATGGGGTGGGGGGTGTATGTAGAGTGGGGTGTATGAGGTGGGGGGTGTATGTAGAGTGGGGTGTATGGGGTGGGGTTGTATGTAGAGCGGGTTGTATGTGGTGGGGGTGGTGTATGGGGTGGGGGGTGTATGTAGAGCAGGGTGTATGGGGTGGGAGGGTGTATGGGGTGGGGGGTGTATGTAGAGTGGGGAGTATGGGCTGGGGGGTGTATGTAGAGTGGGGTGTATGGGTTGGGGGGTTGTATGTAGAGTGGGGTGTATCGGGTGGGGGTTTTATGTAGAGTGGAGTGTATGGGGTGGGAGGGTGTATGGGGTGGGGGGTGTATGTGGAGCGGGGTGTATGGGGTGGGAGGGTGTATGGGGTGGGGGGTGTATGTAGAGTGGGATGTATGGGGTGGAGGTGTATGTAGAGTGGGGTGTATGGGATGGGGGGTGTATGTAGAGTGGGGTGTATGGGGTGGGGGGTGTATGTAGAGTGGGGTGTATGGGGTGGGGGGTGTATGTGGAGCGGGGTGTATGGGGTGGGAGGGTGTATGGGGTGGGGGGTGTATGTAGAGTGGGATGTATGGGGTGGAGGTGTATGTAGAGTGGGGTGTATGGGATGGGGGGTGTATGTAGAGTGGGGAGTATGGGCTGGGGGGTGTATGTAGAGTGGGGTGTATGGGGTGGGGGGTGTATGTAGAGTGGGGTGTATGGGATGGGGGGTGTATGTAGAGTGGGGTGTATGGGGTGGGGGGTGTATGTAGAGTGGGGTGTATGGGGTGGGGGGTGTATGTAGAGTGGGGTGTATGGGGTGGGGAGTGTATGTAGAGTGGGGTGTATGGGGTGGGGGGTGTATGTAGAGTGGGGTGTATGGGATGGGGGGTGTATGTAGAGTGGGGTGTATGGGGTGGGGGGTGTATGTAGAGTGGGGTGTATGGGATGGGGGTGTATGTAAAGTGGGGTGTATGGGATGGGGGGGTGTATGTAGAGTGGAGTGTATGGGGTGGGGGTTTATGTAGAGTGGGGTGTATGGGGTGGGGGGTGTATGTAGAGTGGGGGGTATGGAATGGGGGTTGTATGGGGTGGGTGTTGTATGTAGAGTGTGGTGTATGGGGTGGGAGGGTGTATGGGGTGAGGGGTGTATGTAGAGTGGGGTGTATGGGGTGGGGGGTGTATGTAGAGTGGGGTGTATGGGGTGGGGGGGTGTATGTAGAGTGGGGTGTATGGGGTGGGGGGTGTATGTAGAGCGGGGTATATGGGGTGGGGGTTGTATGTAGAGTGGGGTGTATGGGGTGTGGAGTGTATGTAGAGTGGGGTGTATGGGATGGGGGGGTGTATGTAGATTGGGGTGTATGGGGTGGGGGGTGTATGTAGAGTGGGGTGTATGGGGTGGGGGGTGTATGTAGAGTGGGGTGTATGGGGTGGGGAGTGTATGTAGAGTGGGGTGTATGGGGTGGGGGTGTATGTAGAGTGGGGTGTATGGGATGGGGGGTGTATGTAGAGTGGGGTGTATGGGGTGGGGGGTGTATGTAGAGTGGGGTGTATGGGGTGGGGAGTGTATGTAGAGTGGGGTGTATGGGATGGGGGGGTGTATGTAGAGTGGGGTGTATCGGGTGGGGGTTGTATGTAGAGTGGGGTGTATGGGATGGGGGGGTGTATGTAGAGTGGGGTGTATGGGGTGGGGGGTGTATGTAGAGTGGGGTGTATGGGATGGGGGTGTATGTAAAGTGGGGTATATGGGATGGGGGGGTGTATGTAGAGTGGAGTGTATGGGGTGGGGGTTTATGTAGAGTGGGGTGTATGGGGTGGGGGGTGTATGTAAAGTGGGGTGGGGAGTGTATGTAGAGTGGGGTGTATGCGGTGGGGGTTTATGTAGAGTGGGGGGTATGGAATGGGGGTTGTATGGGGTGGGTGTTGTATGTAGAGTGTGGTGTATGGGGTGGGAGGGTGTATGGGGTGAGGGGTGTATGTAGAGTGGGGTGTATGGGGTGGGGGGTGTATGTAGAGTGGGGTGTATGGGGTGGGGGGTGTATGTAGAGCGGGGTATATGGGGTGGGGGTTGTATGTAGAGTGGGGTGTATGGGGTGTGGAGTGTATGTAGAGTGGGGTGTATGGGATGGGGGGGTGTATGTAGATTGGGGTGTATGGGGTGGGGGGTGTATGTAGAGTGGGGTGTATGGGGTGGGGGGTGTATGTAGAGTGGGGTGTATGGGGTGGGGGTGTATGTAGAGTGGGGTGTATGGGGTGGGGGTGTATGTAGAGTGGGGTGTATGGGGTGGGGAGTGTATGTAGAGTGGGGTGTATGGGGTGGGGGTGTATGTAGAGTGGGGTGTATGGGATGGGGGGTGTATGTAGAGTGGGGTGTATGGGGTGGGGGGTGTATGTAGAGTGGGGTGTATGGGGTGGGGAGTGTATGTAGAGTGGGGTGTATGGGGTGGGGGTTGTATGTAGAGTGGGGTGTATGGGATGGGGGGGTGTATGTAGAGTGGGGTATATGGGGTGGGGGTTTATGTAGAGCGGGGTGTATGGGGTGGGGGTTGTATGTAGAGTGGGATGTATGGGGTGGGGGTGGTGTATGGGGTGGGGGTTGTATGTAGAGTGGGGTGTATGGGGTGGGGGTGGTGTATGGGGTGGGGGTTGTATGTAGAGTGGGGTGTATAGGGTGGGGGGTGTATGAGGTGGGAGTTGTATGTAGAGTGGGGTGTATGGGGCAGGGGGGTGTATGTAGATTGGGTGTATGGGGTGGGGGTTGTATGTAGAGTGGGGTGTATGGGATGGGGGGGTGTATGTAGAGTGGGGTATATGGGGTGGGGGTTTATGTAGAGCGGGGTGTATGGGGTGGGGGTTGTATGTAGAGTGGGATGTATGGGGTGGGGGTGGTGTATGGGGTGGGGGTTGTATGTAGAGTGGGGTGTATGGGGTGGGGGTGGTGTATGGGGTGGGGGTTGTATGTAGAGTGGGGTGTATAGGGTGGGGGGTGTATGAGGTGGGAGTTGTATGTAGAGTGGGGTGTATGGGGCGGGGGGTGTATGTAGAGTGGGGTGTATAGGGTGGGGGTGTATGAGGTGGGAGTTGTATGTAGAGTGGGGTGTATGGGGCGGGGGGTTTTATGTAGAGTGGGGTGTATGGGGTGGGGGGTTATGTAGATTGGGGTGTATGGGGTGGGGGTGTATGGGATGGGGTGGGGGTGTATGGGGTGGGGGGGTGTATGTAGAGTGGGGTGTATGGGGTGGGGGTTGTATGTAGAGTGGGGTGTATGGGGTGGGGGGTGTATGGGGTGGGGGGTGTATGTAGAGTGGGGTGTATGGGGTGGGGGTGTATGTAGAGTGGGGTGTATGGGGTGGGGGGGTGTATGTAGAGTGGGGTGTATGGGGTGGGGAGTGTATGTAGAGTGGGGTGTATGGGGTGGGGGTGTATGTAGAGTGGGGTGTATGGGGTGGGGGTTGTATGTAGAGTGGAGTGTATGGGGTGGGGGGGTGTATGTAGAGTGGGGTGTATGGGGTGGGGGGTGTATGTAGAGTGGGGTGTATGGGATGGGGAGTGTATGTAGAGTGGGGTGTATGGGGTGGGGGGGTGTATGTAGAGTGGGGTGTATGGGGTGGGGGGTGTATGTAGAGTGGGGTGTATGGGGTGGGGGTGTATGTAGAGTGGGGTGTATGGGGTGGGGGTGTATGTAGAATGGGGTGTATGGGGTGGGGGGTGTATGTAGAGTGGGGTGTATGGGGTGGGGGTGTATGTAGAATGGGGTGTATGGGGTGGGGGGGTTTATGTAGAGTGGGGTGGGGGGTGTATGTAGAGTGGGGTGGGGGGTGTATGTAGAATGGGGTGTATGTAGAATGGGGTGTATGGGGTGGGGGGTGTATGGGGTGGGGGTGTATGTAGAATGGGGTGTATGTAGAATGGGGTGTATGGGGTGGGGGGTGTATAGGGTGGGGGGTTTATGTAGAGTGGGGTGTATGGGGTGGGGGGTGTATGTAGAATGGGGTGGGGGGTGTATGTAGAATGGGGTGTATGGGGTGGGGGGTTTATGTAGAGTGGGGTGTATGTAGAGTGGGGTGTATGGGGTGGGGAGTGTATGGGGTGGGGGGTGTATGGGGTGGGGGTGTATGTAGAATGGGGTGTATGGGGTGGGGGTTGTATGTAGAATGGGGTGTATGGGGTGGGGGGTGTATGTAGAATGGGGTGTATGTAGAATGGGGTGTATGGGGTGGGGGGTGTATGTAGAATGGGGTGTATGGGGTGGGGAGTGTATGGGGTGGGGGGTGTATGTAGAATGGGGTGTATGGGGTGGGGGGTTTATGTAGAGTGGTGTGGGGGGTGTATGTAGAGTGGGGTGTATGGGGTGGGGGGGTGTATGTAGAATGGGGTGTATGGGGTGGGGGGTTTATGTAGAGTGGTGTGGGGGGTGTATGTAGAGTGGGGTGTATGGGGTGGGGGGGTGTATGTAGAGTGGGGTGTATGTAGAATGGGGTGTATGGGGTGGGGGGTGTATGTAGAATGGGGTGTATGTAGAATGGGGTGTATGGGGTGGGGGGTTTATGTAGAGTGGGGTGGGGGTGTATGTAGAGTGGGGTGTATGGGGTGGGGGGTGTATGTAGAATGGGGTGTATGTAGAATGGGGTGTATGGGGTGGGGGGTGTATGTAGAATGGGGTGTATGGGGTGGGGGGTGTATGGGGTGGGGGTGTATGTAGAGTGGGGTGTATGGGGTGGGGGTTGTATGTAGAGTGGGGTGTATGGGGTGGGGGGTGTATGGGGTGTATGTAGAATGGGGTGTATGGGGTGGGGGGTGTATGTAGAATGGGGTGTATGGGGTGGGGGGTGTATGGGGTGGGGGTGTATGTAGAGTGGGGTGTATGGGGTGGGGGGGATTATGTAGAGTGGGGTGTATGGGGTGGGGGGTGTATGTAGAGTGGGGTGTATGGGGTGGGGGGTGTATGTAGAATGGGGTGTATGGCGTGGGGGGTGTATGGGGTGGGGTGTATGAACCAGCCTGCTGATTGGACAATGAACCAACAACAGCACCCTGATGAGGGTGTCTCTCTGCTTATTCTGCTCTCTCCTCCTCCCAGCATGCTCTTTGTTAGCAGTGCATGAAGCAGCGTCTGATTGGTTGACCTCTCCTCTTCGGGTCTGAATCGCCCAGGACGGGGAATATCAGACAAATACAGTCATTACATTTTAGAATATAATTACCTATTTTAATGAAACCAAAAATATAATGTTTATTGTTGTGTCCGGAGTTCAGATATAAATATTGGAGAAACGCGTCAGCTGATGATTTTCAGACATTCCAGAAATGAGGCAGAAGAGGGACAGAGACTGGACGGAGCAATACATATATTACACCACAAGATGGCGCACTTCACCAGCCTGTATACTTTATATAGATCAGCCAAGTCCATTCATTGGTTCTGCTGAATACAAATATCTTGAGATTCCCCAAAGACAGGTGTGGGGCTCACAGGGGTCCCCAATATTATCATCTGGATTAATGGGGGAGGGGGGCGAGGCTCTGCTGGTGATATCAGTCATCACTCTCAGCACTGACACACAAGGTTTGCACTTCTTTGCTTAGAAATTGTTTAATGAAACAAACAGAAAATAATGTATGGAAATCTTTTATATTTACAACTTGCAGCCACCAGGTGGCGGCTCTATTTACTCTGCAGGCGGCTCCATCAAACTCCAAGCAGGACTATGGTAATGTTGTCGGTGATACAGAGGAAGCCCCGCCCCCTCCCCTCCCCCTCTATTTATTCTGCAGGAAATCTTCAAATGGGGACACTTATTGTGGTGGAAATTTGGAGATTTCCGGTTACTTTGAAGAGTTTTCCTTTCACTTCCTGTTGTGTCCTTAGAGCAGGAAGTGATGGGAAATCTCCCCGATGGAACACACAAAAAATAAATAGATAAATAAAAATGTACAGGGGTTCTAACCCTTCCCATTCTATCCAATACCTAAAGAAAGTTTCAGGTTTAGATATCGGGTAATGAGGTGACAAGGTTTTGGGGCTGTAAGGATGGGCTCAGGTGTGTTCGGTACCCGCCCGTGCCCGCGCCCGTCAGGACGTCTGAACTGCGTTAATCACAGGCAGTGAGACATTCTCCTGATTGGTGGATGTGAAGATCGGGAAATGTTTGCCTGTGATTAGTGCAGCGCAGTGCCGACTTCCTGATGGGCGCGGGCACGGGCGGGTACCGAACACGCCTGAGCCCATCCTTATTAAGGTGCTAATTAAAGTCACTTAGTGTCTTATCTCAGAACATGTGTAATTTATATGTGTTCAGTTTATAGAGACGAAGTGACAACCCCCATCATCTCATGTACAGCACTTCATAGAGCCGATCACCGAACCATCACAGGAAACATCTGCCTGCTGAACGTTGGGAAATATTCAATGTTTGCATAATGTCAGTCAGTGCAAAAATATGTATGTAGTGTGGGGTGTATGAAGAGTGGAGTGTATGGAGTAAGGAGTGTATGAAGAGTGGAGTGTATGGAGTAAGAAGTGTATGGAGTGTGGGGTGTATGGAGTAAGGAGTGTATGGAGTAAGGAGTGTATGAAGACTGGGGTGTATGGAGTGTGGGGTGTATGGAGTAAGGAGTGTATGGGGTGTGGGGTGTATGGAGTGTATGGAGTAAGGAGTGTATGAAGACTGGGGTGTATGGAGTGTGGGGTGTATGGAGTAAGGAGTGTATGGAGTGTTGGGTGTATGGAGTGTGGGGTGTATGGAGTAAGGAGTGTATGGAGTGTGGGGTGTATGGAGTAAGGAGTGTATGGAGTGTGGGGTGTATGGAGTGTGGAGTGTATGGAGTGTGGGGTGTATGGAGTGTGGAGTGTATGGAGTAAGGAGTGTATGGAGTGTGGGGTGTATGGAGTAAGGAGTGTATGGAGTGTGGGGTGTATGGAGTAAGGAGTGTATGGAGTTTGGGGTGTATGGAGTGTGGGGTGTATGGAGTGTGGGGTGTATGGAGTAAGGAGTGTATGAAGACTGGGGTGTATGGAGTGTGGGGTGTATGGAGTAAGGAGTGTATGGAGTGTGGGGTGTATGGAGTAAGGAGTGTATGGGGTGTGGGGTGTATGGAGTGTATGGAGTAAGGAGTGTATGAAGAGTGGGGTGTATGGAGTGTGGGGTGTATGAAGAGTGGAGTGTATGGAGTAAGGAGTGTATGTAGTGCGGAGTGTATGGAGTGTGGGGTGTATGGAGTAAGGAGTGTATGGAGTGTGGGGTGTATGGAGTGTGGGGTGTACGGTCTGTGGGGTGTATGTAGTAGGGTGTGTATGCAGTTTGGGGTGTATGAAATTTGGGGTGTATGGAGTTTGGGGTGTATGGAGATTGGGGGATATGTAGTTTTGGGTGTATGAAGTTTGGGGGGTGTATAGTTTGGGGTATATGGAGTTTGGGGTGTATGGAGTTTGGGGTGTATTGAGTTTGGGGGGTATGTAGTTTGGGGTGTATGTAGTTTGGGGTGTGTGGGGGTATGGAGTTTGGGGTGTATGGAGTTTGGGGTGTATGGAGTGTTGGGTGTATGGAGTGTTGGGTGTATGGAGTTTGGGGTGTATGGAGTTTGGGGTGTATGGAGTGTTGGGTGTATGGAGTGTTGGGTGTATGTAGTTTGGGGTGTATGTAGTTTGGGGGGTATGGAGTTTGGGGTGTATGTAGTTTGGGATGTACAGAGTTTGGGGGTATGGAGTTTGGGGGTATGGAGTTTGGGGTGTTTGTAGTTTGGGGTGTATGGAGTGTTGGGTGTATGTAGTTTGGGGTATATGGAGTTTGGGGTGTATGTAGTTTGGGATGTATGGAGTTTGTGGTGTATGGAGTGTTGGGTGTATGGAGTTTGGGGTGTATGGAGTTTGGGGTGTATGGAGTGTTGGGTTATGGAGTGTGGGGTGTATGGAGTGTTGGGTGTATGGAGTTTGGAGTGTATGGAGTGTTGGGTGTATGTCATTTGGGGTAGTTTGGGGTGTATGGAGTTTGGGGGGTATGGAGTTTGGGGGGGTTTGTAGTTTGGGGGGTATGGAGTTTGGGGTGTTTGTAGTTTGGGGTATGGAGTTTGGGGTGTTTGTAGTTTGGGGTTTATGGACTTTGGGGTGTTTGTAGTTTGGGGGGTATGGAGTTTGGGGTGTTTGTAGTTTGGGGTGTATGTAGTTTGGGGTGTATGGAGTTTGGGGTGTTTGTAGTTTGGGGTGTATGTAGTTTGGGGTGTATGTAGTTTGGGGTGTATAGAGTTTAGGGTGTGTGGAGTTTGGGGTGTATGTAGTTTGGGGTGTATGGAGTTTGGGGTGTTTGTAGTTTGGGGTGTATGGAGTGTTGGGTGTATGGAGTTTGGGGTGTATGGAGTTTGGGGTGTATGGAGTTTGGGGTGTTTGTAGTTTGGGGGTATGGAGTTTGGGGTGTTTGTAGTTTGGGGTGTATGGAGTTTGGGGTGTATGGAGTGTTGGGTGTATGGAGTTTGGGGTGTATAGAGTTTAGGGTGTGTGGAGTTTGGGGTGTATGTAGTTTGGGGTGTATGTAGTTTGGGATGTTTGTAGTTTGGGGTGTATGGAGTTTGGGGTGTTTGTAGTTTGGGGTGTATGTAGTTTGGGGTGTATGGAGTTTGGGGTGTATAGAGTTTAGGGTGTGTGGAGTTTGGGGTGTATCTAGTTTGGGGTGTTTGTAGTTTGGGGTGTATGGAGTTTGGGGTGTTTGTAGTTTGGGGTGTATGGAGTGTTGGGTGTATGGAGTTTGGGTATATGGAGTTTGGGGTATATGGAGTTTGGGGTGTATGTAGTTTGGGGTGTATGGAGTTTGGGGTGTATAGAGTTTAGAGTGTGTGGAGTTTGGGGTGTATGTAGTTTGGGGTGTATCTAGTTTGGGGTGTTTGTAGTTTGGGGGGTATGGAGTTTGGGGTGTTTGTAGTTTGGGGTGTATGGAGTGTTGGGTGTATGGAGTTTGGGGTGTATGGAGTTTGGGGTGTTTGTAGTTTGGGGTGTTTGTAGTTTGGGGTGTATGGAGTGTTGGGTGTATGGAGTTTGGGGTGTATGGAGTTTGGGGTGTTTGTAGTTTGGGGTGTATGGAGTTTGGGGTGTATGGAGTGTTGGGTATATGGAGTTTGGGGTGTATGGAGTTTGGGGTGTTCGTAGTTTGGGGGGTATGGAGTTTGGGGTGTTTGTAGTTTGGGGTGTATGGAGTGTTGGGTGTATGGAGTTTGGGGTATATGGAGTTTGGGGTGTATGGAGTTTGGGATGTATGGAGTTTGGGGTGTATGGAGTTTGGGGTGTTTGTAGTTTGGGGGGTATGGAGTTTGGGGTGTTTGTAGTTTGGGGGTATGGAGTTCAGGGTGTATCGAGTTTGGGGGGTATGGAGTTTGGGGTGTATGGAGTGTTGGGTGTATGGAGTTTGGGGTGTATAGAGTTTAGGGTGTGTGGAGTTTGGGGTGTATGTAGTTTGGGGTGTTTGTAGTTTGGGGTGTATGGAGTTCAGGGTGTATCGAGTTTGGGGGGTATGGAGTTTGGGGTGTATGGAGTTTGGGGTGTTTGTAGTTTGGGGGTATGGAGTTCAGGGTGTATCGAGTTTGGGGTGTTTGTAGTTTGGGGTGTATGGAGTGTTGGGTGTGTGGAGTTTGAGGTGTATAGAGTTTAGGGTGTGTGGAGTTTGGGGTGTTTGTAGTTTGGGGGTATGGAGTTCAGGGTGTATCGAGTTTGGGGTGTATGGAGTGTTGGGTGTATGGAGTTTGGGGTGTATGGAGTTTGGGGTGTGTGATACTTAGTGCCATCTCGTGGGCAAATGCCTTTTTTTCTGCAGCACAACTGATTGGCTGCTTCTCCCCTTCCTAGTCTCAGCTCTGCTGCACAGCAATATACAGATCTCAGTTCTATAGAGAGACACACTGAGGAGTTGGGGGGCAGCGGAGATGACGTCACGCTCTGATTCTCGCCCAGTTTTAGGGGGGCTCTCTATACAAATCTTTAATGTTTCTCTGTTAATGACCTCATACAAGGTCATGGATGACATCACCTCTGTATTAATGAGCCCCTCCCCCCCATCCCCCGGGGAGGACCTCCGTCATACTTTCCTATGGAGAGTCACATTTTATGGGGTCCAATAAATAGTTAAGGTTCTGTAGGTCGGCCCACTCAGTGATGGACCCGCGCTCTGCGTCCTCCGCACAACACTCGCTCTTTGTTCCTCCAATGAGCTCCATTGTATGAATGTCGGTGTAATTATCATAATACATGGAAATGTCACCGCGATACGAGGCGGCGGGGGAACATTCAGCGTCATTCCGGGGGGCCATTCTCTGCAAATCCTTTCTTCTTCCTGGATGGCGTTCCGAGGAAAAGTTGGTTTACAGTGAAAACTTTAATAATACAGAGAGAAGGATACATTTCCTCTTTTATATCGATGGATTCGATGATTGTCAGATTTATAAAATCGCAGTTTTTTAATATAGGCATTTAAGAAGGATGAGGATTCCCGGAGCACTATGGGATATAGGATTCCAAGAGCACTATGGGATATAGGATTCCAAGAGCACTATGGGATATAGGATTCCAAGAGCACTATGGGATATAGGATTCCAAGAGCACTATGGGATATAGGATTCCAAGAGCACTATGGGATATAGGATTCCAAGAGCACTATGGGATATAGGATTCCAAGAGCACTATGGGATATAGGATTCCAAGAGCACTATGGGGTATAGTATTCCAAGAGCACTATGGGATATAGGATTCCAAGAGCACTATGGGTTATAGGATTCCAAGAGCACTATGGGTTATAGGATTCCAAGAGCACTATGGGATATAGGATTCCAAGAGCACTATGGGATATAGTATTCCAAGAGCACTATGGGATATAGGATTCCAAGAGCACTATGGGTTATAGGATTCCAAGAGCACTATGGGATATAGTATTCCCGGAGCACTATGGGATATAGGATTCCCAGAGCACTATGGGATATAGGATCCCTGGAGCACTATGGGTTACATCAAGAGAGAACACAGCAATTGCTGCTCTGACTGAAACTTTAGGCAAGAGCGTGAGAGGTCAGAGGGGTGTTGAAAAGCCTTTTGGCATCAGAGGGGTGTTGAAAAGCCTTTTGGAAATACTTATTAGGCATACAATATTTATTCATTACATGACCGCCAGCCATGCTATAGATAGGTCCGCCCCCCCACTGCCCATGCTACAGGTAGGTCTGCCCCCCACCAGCCATGCTACAGGTAGGTCTGCCCCCCACTGCCCATGCTACAGGTAGGTCTGCCCCCCACTTCCCATGCTACAGGTAGGTCTGCCTCCGCCAGCCATGCTACAGGTAGGTCTGCCCCCCAGCCATGCTACAGGTAGGTCTGCCCCCCAGCCATGCTACAGGTAGGTCTGCCCCCCACCAGCCATGCTACAGATAGGTCTGCCTCTCACCAGCCATGCTACAGATAGGTCTGCCTCTCACCAGCCATGCTACAGGTAGGTCTGCCCCTCACTAGCCATGGTACAGATAGGTCTGCCCCCCACTGGCCATGCTACAGGTAGGTCTGCCCCTCACTAGCCATGGTACAGATAGGTCTACCCCCACCAGCCATGCTACAGGTAGGTCTGCCCCTCACTAGCCATGGTACAGATAGGTCTGCCCCCACCAGCCATGCTACATGTAGGTCTGCCCCTCACCAGCCATGTTAAAGATAGGTTTGCCCCCCCATTGGCCATGCTACAGGTAGTTCTGCCCCTCACTAGCCATGGTACAGGTAGGTCTGCCTCCACCGGCCATGCTACAGATAGATCTGCCCCTCACCAGCCATGCTACAGGTAGGTCCGCCCCCCCAGCCATGCTACAGGTAGATCTGCCCCCCAGCCATGCTACAGGTAGGTCTGCTCCCCACCAGCCATGCTACAGGTAGGTCTGCCCCTCACCAGCCATGCTACAGATAGATCTGCCCCTCAATCGTATATATATATGGTTTACTACTTTTTAGTCGCTGCTTATATATATTAGTGTAAGCGCAATTTTTGTTTTTACCTTTCTAGATCTGCCCCTCACCAGCCATGCTACAGGTAGGTCCGCCCCCCCAGCCATGCTACAGATAGATCTGCCCCTCACCAGCCATGCTACAGGTAGGTCCGCCCCCCCAGCCATGCTACAGATAGATCTGCCCCTCACCAGCCATGCTACAGGTAGGTCCGCCCCCCCAGCCATGCTACAGGTAGGTCCACCCCCCCCACCCATGCTACAGGTAGGTCCGCCCCCCCAGCCATGCTACAGATAGATCTGCCCCTCACCAGCCATGCTACAGGTAGGTCCGCCCCCCCAGCCATGCTACAGGTAGGTCTGCCCCTCACAAGCCATGCTAAAAGTTGGTCTGCCCCTCACCAGCCATGCTACAGGTAGGTCCACCCCCCCCACCCATGCTACAGGTAGGTCTGCCCCTCACAAGCCATACTACGGGTAGGTCTGCCCCCCAACCTCCTCCGGGGTTGGGTTTCCATTAGCAACAAGGGCTTCATGACATTTGTCCATAGGAGTGCCAGGATCCTCCGAGGGTGGACACTGAACCCCCTCCAGCAGACATCTATCTTCCAACCTGGAAGGGAAGTCCTCCACCAGGAAGGACAGCCTGAAGGATTCTGCCTTAGGCCCCATAGGACTCCGGCCCGCATAGCACAAACACACATCCTCCCCAGGTCAAAGCCCAGGGGGAAGAGAGCTCACCAGACCACTTCCTAGGCTGAAGGAAACTACTAGTGGGAGCCAGAAGGGACACAAAGACTCAATAGCACAACATTTGCTGCCATCCCAGAACTATGACCCTAAGTGCCAGTGACACCTAGTGGTGGTAGTTAGGGTACTGCACCAAGAACATAGAGGAGAAGCCACAATTTGTCCCGGGCAAACTACCACCCAGGAAAGGTACATTTACTAAACACCCCATAAACACGGGAACGTCATGAAGCTGTTGGATCAGCATGACAGACAGTCCGGAGGTCAGTGGTGTCAGGTATTAGTTTGCCTTACACACAATCATAATCATGCCAAGACTACAGAGCATGTATACAAATGAATGTAACCAAATTCAGAGTAATTCAATTCAATTTGGCAAGACGATTGTGTGTTTCATAAACCCCATAGAGATTGATAAAGACCGTTTGGGTGATGTAAAAAAAAACCCAAAAAACAATGCTATATTTAAGGGGTGTATTTATAAAAAGAAAAAATAGCATAACAATTCACCCAGTGAAAGCGCGTGTACATTCGTTCTGTGTGAATGGGGCAAAAAACAAAAGTAATCAGGTTATTTCCTGTGCTAGTTGAATGTTTTAAATTGATTTAAAACAGAAAATTCCACATTCGGCCACTAGATGGTACTAGGATCCTAGGAATGTCCTATGATACTTAGTGCCATCTAGAGGCCAAATGTGTTTTTTTTTCTGGTACAAAACTGTCCTAAGCAAGATCTACACCCATATACATTTTGTTTTTGCAGATCTGGTATTGGAAACAATGCCGGATGTAGTAAGAGAACACAGAGAAGGAGATTATTGATGCAGACTTCATTCATATAATCTCTGGGCGTTTATTTCAGCGTCTCATAATACAGAACAAACATGTAAAACCAATCAGAAATGTTACAAATCGGTGGGAATGAATTCCTGACATCACAGTATATACAAACCTGTCTTCATGCTGCAGCAAAGTGACTGTGTCTATTCCCAGAGCTGTTTTCTGTTCTGCAGACTTTTGTTTTATTTCACTCTTATCATCGTTTATATCTCTGGAGACTTCGATTCACAAAGGTGAAGTACTTACCCCCAAAGGAGCCGCTGCTTCTCCTGGTCCCCGTTCCCAGAGCCTGCGACTCAGTAATCAGAACTGCGCTCTGATATACCCGGCTGAAGAAGGGATGTTATATATATGGCAACAATCCCTCTGCTCCTGTATGTGTATAGAAAGGGAAGCGCCATCTATTGGGCATTAAAGTTAGAAAATGAAAAACTAAGGCAGCCATCACATCTAAGGCTTAGTAGGCTGCAATATATTATTTTTTGTTTTCGGGTTTAGTGAGATCCGCTTTACTCCACTGATGAGAGAAGTGTGAGGCCCCAGATTGGAGGTGTGTGTCCCTCTCTCCCCCGGAATTGGATATGATTTGTGGGGTTTGTTGTCTCTCAGGACTTTGGTCTGATTTCGGCTCCTGGAGGTGCGGAAGTCACACAGAAGTCTGGAAGTAGAAGATTTATCTCTCTTATCTTATCAGATTATCAGATATCAACTTATCCTCCTGACACCATCAGCCCCATTCTCTGATACTGATAGTGACTACGGTGAGGACTATGATGTCATCTTCCTGGAAATTCATCTCCGCTATGAACTCCTCCTGTGATCTGCACCGTATTCTCCCAGATTCCACTATGATCTATCCAGAGATCTACACCCAGAGATCTACACCCAGAGATCTACACCCAGATCTACACCCAGAGATCTACACCCAGATCTACACCCAGAGATCTACACACAAAGATCTACACCCAGAGATCTACACCCAGATCTACACCAAGAGATCTACACCCAAAGATCTACACCCAGATCTACACCCAGAGATCTACACACAAAGATCTACACCCAGAGATCTACACACAAAGATCTACACCCAGAGATCTACACCCAGATCTACACCCAGAGATCTACACCCAAAGATCTACACCCAGATCTACACCCAGAGATCTACACCCAGATCTACACCCAGAGATCTACACCCAGAGATCTACACCCAGAGATCTACACCCAAAGATCTACACCCAGATCTACACCCAGAGATCTACACCCAGATCTACACCCAGAGATCTACACCCAGAGATCTACACCCAAAGATCTACACCCAGAGATCTACACCCAAAGATCTACACCCAGAGATCTACACCCAGAGATCTACACCCAAAGATCTACACCCAGATCTACACCCAGAGATCTACACCCAGAGATCTACACCCAAAGATTTACACCCAGAGATCTACACCTAGATCTACACCCAAAAATTTACACCCAGAGATCGACACCCAGATCTACACCCAGAGATCTACATTCAGATCTACACCCAAAGATCTACACCCAGAGATCTACACCCAGATCTACACCCAGAGATCTACACCCAGATCTACACCTAGAGATCTACACCCAGATCTACACCCAGAGATCTACACCCAGATCTACACCTAGAGATCTACACCCAGATCTACACCCAGAGATCTACACCCAAAGATCTACACCCAGAGATCTACACCCAGATCTACACCCAGAGATCCACACCTGGAGATCTACATCCATATTTACACCCAGTGATCTACACCCGATCTACATCCAGCGATCTACACCCAGATCTACACAGAGAGATCTACACCCAGAGATCTATACCCAGATCTACACTCAGAGATCTACACCCAGATCCACACCCAGAGATCTACACCCAGATCTACACCCAGAGATCTACACCCAGAGATCTACACCCAGAGCTACACCCAAAGATCTACACCCAAAGATCTACACACAGAGATCTACACCCAGAGATCTACACCCAAAGATCTACACCCAGAGATCTACACCCAGATCTACATGCAGAGATCTACACCCAGAGATCTACACCCAGAGATCTACACCCAGATCTACACCCAGAGATCTACACCCAGATCTACACCCAGAGATCTACACCCAAAGATTTACACCCAGAGATCTACACCTAGATCTACACCCAAAAATTTACACCCAGAGATTGACACCCAGATCTAAACCCAAAGATCTACACCCAGAGATCTGCACCCAGATCTACACCTAAAGATCTACACCCAGAGATCTACACCCAAAGATTTACACCCAGAGATCTACACCTAGATCTACACCCAAAAATTTACACCCAGAGATCGACACCCAGATCTAAACCCAAAGATCTACACCCAGAGATCTACACCCAGATCTACACCCAAAGATCTACACCCAGAGATCTACACCCAGAGATCTACACCCAGAGATCTACACCCAGATCTACACCCAGAGATCCACACCCAGAGATCTACATCCAGCAATCTACACCCAGATCTACATCCAGCGATCTACACCCAGATCTACACCCAGCGATCTACACAGAGAGATCTACACCCAGAGATCTATACCCAGAGATCTACATCCAGCGATCTACACCCAGATCTACACCTAGAGATCTACACCCAGATCTACACCTAGAGATCTACACCCAGATCTACACCTAGAGATCTACACTCAGAGATCTGCACCCCCAGAGATCTACACCCAGAGATCTACACCCAGATCAACACCCAGAGATCTACACCCAGAGATCTACACCCAGATCTACACCCAGAGATCTACACCCAGAGATCTACACCCAGATCTACACCCAGAGATCTACACCCAAAGATCTACACCCAGAGACCTACACCCAGAGATCTACACCCAAAGATCTACACCCAGATCTACACCCAGAGATCTACACCCAGAGATCTACACCCAGAGATCTACACCCAAAGATCTACACCCAGAGATCTACACCCAAAGATCTACACCCAGTGATCTACATCCAGAGATCTACACCCAGAGATCTACACCCAGAGATCTACACCCAGAGATCTACACCCAGAGCTACACACCAAGATCTACACCCAGAGATCTACACCCAGAGATCTACACCCAGAGATCTACACCCAAAGATCTACACCCAGATCTACATGCAGAGATCTACACCCAGAGATCTACACCCAGATCTACACCCAGAGATCTACACCCAGATCTAGACCCAGAGATCTACACCCAGATCTACACCCAGAGATCTACACCCTGATCTACACCCAGAGATCTACACCCAGATCTACACCCAGAGATCTACACCCAAAGATTTACACCCAGAGATCGACACCCAGATCTAAACCCAGAGATCCACACCCAGAGATCTACATCCAGCGATCTACACAGAGAGATCTACACCCAGAGACCTACACCCAGAGATCTACACCCAAAGATCTACACCCAGAGATCTACACCCAGAGATCTACACCCAGATCTATACCTAGAGATCTACACTCAGATCTACACCCAGAGATCTACACCCAGAGATCTGCACCCCCAGAGATCTACACCCAGATCTACACCCAGAGATCTACACCCAGATCTACACCCAGAGATCTACACCCAGAGACCTACACCCAGAGATCTACACCCAAAGATCTACACCCAGATCTACACCCAGAGATCTACACCCAAAGATCTACACCCAGAGATCTACACCCAGAGATCTACACCCAAAGATCTACACCCAGAGATCTACACCCAAAGATATACACCCAGTGATCTACACCCAGAGATCTACAAACAGAGATCTACACCCAGAGATCTACACCCAGATCTACACCCAGAGATCTACACCCAAAAATCTACACCCAAATATCTACACCCAGATATCTACACCCAGAGATCTACACCCAAAAATTTACACTCAGAGATCGACACCCAGATCTACACCCAGAGATCCACACCCAGAGATCTACACCCAGATCGACACCCAGCGATCTACACCTGATCTACATCCAGCGATCTACACCCAGATATACACCCAGCGAACTACACCCAGAGATCTATACCCAGATCTACACTCAGAGATCTACACCCAGATCTACACCTAGAGATCTACACCCAGATCTACACTCAGATCTACACCCAGAGATCTACACCCAGATCTACACCCAGAGATCTACACCCAGAGATCTGCACCCAGAGATCTACACCCAGATCGACACCCAGAGATCTACACCTAGAGATCCACACCCAGAGATCTACACCCAGAGATGTACACCCAGCAATCTACACCCAGAGATCTACATCCCCAGATCCACACCTAGAGATCTACACTCAGATCTACACCCAGAGATCTACACCTAGAGATCCACACCCAGAGATCTACACCCAGAGATGTACACCCAGCAATCTACACCCAGAGATCTACATCCCCAGATCCACACCTAGAGATCTACACTCAGATCTACACCCAGAGATCTACACCCCCAGAGATCTACACCCCCAGAGATCTACACCCAGAACTACACCCAGAGATCTACACCCAGAGATCTACACCCAGAGATCTACACCCAAAGATCTACACCCAGAGATCTACACCCAGAACTACACACATATCTACACCCAGAGATCTACACCCAGAGTGTAGGGATAGGATTAGGGAGAGAGTAAGGATGGTGTTAGAGAGAGAGTAGAGATGGGATTAGGGAGAGAGTAGAGATGGGATTAGGGAGAGAGTAGAGATGGGATTAGGGAGAGAGTAGGGATGGTGTTAGGAAGAGATGGTGTTAGGGAGAGAGTAGGGATGGTGTTAGGGAGAGAGTAGGGATAGGATTAGGGAGAGAGTAGGGATGGTGTTAGGGAGAGAGTAGGGATGGTGAGGTGCATGACCTCCATAATAGGTGGTGCCATCACTGTAGGCCTTATTTCTGTGATATAAAGATTTCCTATCGATGTGTGTTTCTCCGGGACACTGGATAGGCCCTGCCTGTGATCGGGACTGCAGCCTCTTGTCACACACTTTGTTATGTGCAATCTTCCTCCCGGGGGGCACATGGAGGCCATTCTATGCTTCTCCATGGCTGCAATCCGGGGAAGACTTGGTCTGCAGCTTCCAAGGATCAGATCTGAGGCCATTCAGGAAATGAGGATCTTGACAGCCGAAGGGATTTATAAATGGGGACAACTGATACCAATGAGCGCCACTCACCGTGCGTTCCAGGAGCAAAGTGACAGGAAACCCCCCGAATGTTGGATGAGACGATAATGAATGATCTGCATGTATGGGGACATGTATGCCGACATCTACAATACAGATCTTGTGGAATGTCCCTTCACATGGAGAGATTGTTATCTCCTATGTGATAACGCTCAGCAGAGATTTTATTGGGTGTTATAAAGTAGATTGTTATATGGCCTCCTCCACACGCACCTCCTGCACTCCTCCTCCTACACTCCTGCCAATGTCGGTTGTTCTGGTGACGGGCGAGGTTCAAACACGAATCCACGATTAAATCATAAACCATTCATTGGGTGTTGGATGGTTTGGTGGTCCTGCGTGTTCCTCAACCAGCATTTACCTGACTACCCACCCACTCAATGACCAGCGATGTACCGGTGTGTCGCCGGGCTTCCTGTGGTTGTACCGGGATGATGCCTGCAGACGTTTTTTAGAGCCAACAGTTGGCTCTCTTGTAAAAGCAATTGGAGCGGCTAACTAGTTGCTAGATGGCTATTACAAGCAGTGGGAGGAGACTCCACCCCCTACACACAGACCCCTTCCGCAGTTCTCTAAGGCTCCACCAGGAGACCCCAGACAGCCAAGCAAATCTGGATTCGGCTTTGATTGGCTCTCAGCTTTTGTAACCTGGAAAGCAATGTCATCACTGACGGTTTACCTGGATGTCAACAGCGCCATTTAAAAAAAATCAAAAACATTCAAAAACACAGACCGTGGTGCGATCAAATGCTTTTAAGTGCAGAGGACGGATCTGGGATCTCAGGTCCCAGAAGACAGCAGGGACCAGTGGGATCACGCAGCGCGACTTGCGCATGTGCAGTAAGGAACCAGGCTGCGAAGCCGCAAGGCTTCACTTTCTGATCCCCTCACCGAAAATGCCGGCACCTCCACCCGGGATTGGCTTCGGGTGAGGACATTGCGGGCGCCCTGGACAGGTAAGTGTCCATATATTAAAAGTCAGCTGCTGCAGTATTTATAGCTGCTGACTTTGAATTTTTTTTTTTCGGCGGAACTCTGCTTTAAAGTGTAATTTTCCCCCCAAAACTACGTTTGAAAACCGCTGCACAAATACTGTGTGACATAAAAAACTGCAAGACCAACCAATTTATTCTCTAGGGTCTCTGCTTTAAAAAAATATTTAATGTTTGGGAGTTCTAAGTAATTTTCTACCAAAAAATATAGATTGTTACATGTGAACAAAAAAAAGTCTGGGGGGGGGGGGGGGGTAAAGTGGTTACAGAGCACCCGGGGGAACCTCTGTAATGTGCAGTGACTGCTGCAAGAAATATCCCATATATAGAGACATTGTTCTACAAATAAACATCTAATACAGAACAAAGGATTCCCAGAGGACTCCGGGTTTGCTAAGGAGACAGCACAGCCTACTTTGCGGCTCCCTCTCACTGACATGTTGGACAAGGGATGTGCGCCTGTCATCCACTTCTGTGTGGAAACCGCAGCTTGAGTTACAGAACCTGTAAACAAAAAGTTTATTTTTTAAAAGGCTGTAAACAGAAACACATGAGAAGCCTGAAGCTCCACCTGCTGGCCAAAAAAAATGCAAAATAATAATAAATAATGTGTTATATTTCACATTTACTTGATTCAAATATTTGTATTTCATTGTTGTCCAAACCATACGTCGTATATTCATAGAACAGGTGCACTTCCTCATACCCTCCATCACACGAGGACGTCGTATATTCATAGAACAGGCGCACTTCCTCATACCCTCCAATCACAGGAGGACGTCGTATATTCATAGAACAGGCACACTTCCTCATACCCTCCAATCACAGGAGGACGTCATATATTCATAGAACAGGCGCACTTCCTCATACCCTCCAATCACAGGAGGACGTCGTATATTCATAGAACAGGCGCACTTCCTCATACCCTCCAATCACAGGAGGACGTCGTATATTCATAGAACAGGCGCACTTCCTCATACCCTCCAATCACACGAGGACGTCGTATATTCATAGAACAGGCGCACTTCCTCATACCCTCCAATCACACAAGGACGTTGTATATTCATAGAACAGGCGCACTTCCTCATACCCTCCAATCACACGAGGATGTCGTATATTCATAGAACAGGCGCACTTCCTCATACCCTCCAATCACACGAGGACGTCGTATATTCATAGAACAGGCGCGCTTCCTCATACCCTCCAATCACAGGAGGACGTCGTATATTCATAGAACAGGCGCACTTCCTCATACCCTCCAATCACACGAGGACGTCGTATATTCATAGAACAGGCGCACTTCCTCATACCCTCCAATCACACAAGGACGTTGTATATTCATAGAACAGGCGCACTTCCTCATACCCTCCAATCACACGAGGATGTCGTATATTCATAGAACAGGCGCACTTCCTCATACCCTCCAATCACACGAGGACGTCGTATATTCATAGAACAGACGCACTTCCTCATATCCTCCAATCACAGGAGGACGTCGTATATTCATAGAACAGGCGCACTTCCTCATACCCTCCAATCACACGAGGACGTCGTATATTCATAGAACAGGCGCGCTTCCTCATACCCTCCAATCACAGGAGGACGTCGTATATTCATAGAACAGGCGCACTTCCTCATACCCTCCAATCACAGGAGGACGTCGTATATTCATAGAACAGGCTCACTTCCTCATACCCTCCAATCACACGAGGACGTCGTATATTCATAGAACAGGCGCACTTCCTCATACCCTCCAATCACAGGAGGACATCGTATATTCATAGAACAGGCGCACTTCCCCATACCCTCCAATCACACGAGGAGGTCGTATATTCATAGAACAGGCGCACTTCCTCATCCCCTCCAATCGCAGGAGGACGTCGTATATTCATAGAACAGGCGCACTTCCTCATCCCCTCCAATCGCAGGAGGATGTCGTATATTCATAGAACAGGTGCGCTTCCTCATACCCTCCAATCACAGGAGGACGTCGTATATTCATAGAACAGGCGCACTTCCTCATACCCTCCAACCACAGGAGGACGGTGTATATTCATAGAACAGGCGCACTTCCTCATACCCTCCAACCACACGAGGACGTCGTATATTCATAGAACAGGCGCACTTCCTCATACCCTCCAATCACACGAGGATGTTGTATATTCATAGAACAGGCGCACTTCCTCATACCCTCCAATCACACGAGGACGTCGTATATTCATAGAACAGGCGCACTTCCTCATACCCTCCAATCACACGAGGACGTCGTATATTCATAGAACAGGCGCACTTCCTCATACCCTCCAATCACAGGAGGACATCGTATATTCATAGAACAGGCGCACTTCCTCATACCCTCCAATCATAGGAGGACGTCGTATATTCATAGAACAGGCGCGCTTCCTCATACCCTCCAATCACAGGAGGACGTCGTATATTCATAGAACAGGCGCACTTCCTCATACCCTCCAATCACACGAGGACGTCGTATATTCATAGAACAGGCGCACTTCCTCATACCCTCCAATCACACGAGGACGTTGTATATTCATAGAACAGGCGCACTTCCTCATACCCTCCAATCACACGAGGATGTCGTATATTCATAGAACAGGCGCACTTCCTCATACCCTCCAATCACACGAGGACGTCGTATATTCATAGAACAGACGCACTTCCTCATATCCTCCAATCACAGGAGGACGTCGTATATTCATAGAACAGGCGCACTTCCTCATACCCTCCAATCACACGAGGACGTCGTATATTCATAGAACAGGCGCGCTTCCTCATACCCTCCAATCACAGGAGGACGTCGTATATTCATAGAACAGGCGCACTTCCTCATACCCTCCAATCACAGGAGGACGTCGTATATTCATAGAACAGGCTCACTTCCTCATACCCTCCAATCACACGAGGACGTCGTATATTCATAGAACAGGCGCACTTCCTCATACCCTCCAATCACAGGAGGACATCGTATATTCATAGAACAGGCGCACTTCCCCATACCCTCCAATCACACGAGGACGTCGTATATTCATAGAACAGGCGCACTTCCTCATCCCCTCCAATCGCAGGAGGACGTCGTATATTCATAGAACAGGCGCACTTCCTCATCCCCTCCAATCGCAGGAGGATGTCGTATATTCATAGAACAGGTGCGCTTCCTCATACCCTCCAATCACAGGAGGACGTCGTATATTCATAGAACAGGCGCACTTCCTCATACCCTCCAACCACAGGAGGACGGTGTATATTCATAGAACAGGCGCACTTCCTCATACCCTCCAACCACACGAGGACGTCGTATATTCATAGAACAGGCGCACTTCCTCATACCCTCCAATCACACGAGGATGTTGTATATTCATAGAACAGGCGCACTTCCTCATACCCTCCAATCACACGAGGACGTCGTATATTCATAGAACAGGCGCACTTCCTCATACCCTCCAATCACACGAGGACGTCGTATATTCATAGAACAGGCGCACTTCCTCATACCCTCCAATCACAGGAGGACATCGTATATTCATAGAACAGGCGCACTTCCTCATACCCTCCAATCATAGGAGGACGTCGTATATTCATAGAACAGGCGCACTTCCCCATACCCTCCAATCACACGAGGACGTCGTATATTCATAGAACAGGCGCACTTCCTCATACCCTCCAATCACACGAGGATGTTGTATATTCATAGAACAGGCGCACTTCCTTATACCCTCCAATCACACGAGGACGTCGTATATTCATAGAACAGGCGCACTTCCTCATACCCTCCAACCACACGAGGACGTCGTATATTCATAGAACAGGCGCACTTCCTCATACCCTCCAATCACACGAGGATGTTGTATATTCATAGAACAGGCGCACTTCCTCATACCCTCCAATCACACGAGGACGTCGTATATTCATAGAACAGGCGCACTTCCTCATACCCTCCAATCACACGAGGACGTCGTATATTCATAGAACAGGCGCACTTCCTCATACCCTCCAATCACAGGAGGACGTCGTATATTCATAGAACAGGCGCACTTCCTCATACCCTCCAATCACAGGAGGACGTCGTATATTCATAGAACAGGCGCACTTCCCCATACCCTCCAATCACACGAGGACGTCGTATATTCATAGAACAGGCGCACTTCCTCATACCCTCCAACCACAGGAGGACGTTGTATATTCATAGAACAGGCGCACTTCCTCATACCCTCCAACCACACGAGGACGTCGTATATTCATAGAACAGGCGCACTTCCTCATACCCTCCAATCACACGAGGATGTTGTATATTCATAGAACAGGCGCACTTCCTCATACCCTCCAATCACACGAGGACGTCGTATATTCATAGAACAGGCGCACTTCCTCATACCCTCCAACCACACGAGGACGTCGTATATTCATAGAACAGGCGCACTTCCTCATACCCTCCAATCACACGAGGACGTCGTATATTCATAGAACAGGCGCACTTCCTCATACCCTCCAATCACAGGAGGACGTCGTATATTCATAGAACAGGCGCACTTCCTCATACCCTCCAATCACACGAGGACGTCGTATATTCATAGAACAGGCGCACTTCCTCATACCCTCCAATCACAGGAGGACGTCGTATATTCATAGAACAGGCGCACTTCCCCATACCCTCCAATCACACGAGGACGTCGTATATTCATAGAACAGGCGCACTTCCTCATACCCTCCAACCACAGGAGGACGTTGTATATTCATAGAACAGGCGCACTTCCTCATACCCTCCAACCACACGAGGACGTCGTATATTCATAGAACAGGCGCACTTCCTGTTGTATATTCATAGAACTCCAATCATGATGTTGTATAGTCATAGAACTCCAATCACACGAGGACGTCGTATATTCATAGAACGTCGTATATTCATAGAACAGGCACACTTCCTCATACCCTCCAATCACAGGAGGACATCATATATTCATAGAACAGGCGCGCTTCGTCATACCCTCCAATCACAGGAGGACGTCATATATTCATAGAACAGGCGCACTTCCTCATACCCTCCAATCACAGGAGGACGTCATATATTCATAGAACAGGCGCACCCTCCAATCACAGGAGGACGTTGTATATTCATAGAACAGGCGCACTTCCTCATACCCTCCAATCACAGGAGGACGTCGTATATTCATAGAACAGGCGCACTTCCTCATACCCTCCAATCACAGGAGGACGTCGTATATTCATAGAACAGGCGCACTTCCTCATACCCTCCAATCACACGAGGACGTCGTATATTCATAGAACAGGCGCACTTCCTCATACCCTCCAATCACAGGAAGACGTCGTATATTCATAGAACAGGCGCACTTCCTCATACCCTCCAATCACAGGAGGACGTCGTATATTCATAGAACAGGCGCACTTCCTCATACCCTCCAATCACAGGAGGACGTCGTATATTCATAGAACAGGCACACTTCCTCATACCCTCCAATCACAGGAGGACGTCGTATATTCATAGAACAGGCGCACTTCCTCATAGCCTCCAATCACAGGAGGACTTCGTATATTCATAGAACAGGCGCACTTCCTCATACCCTCCAATCACAGGAGGACGTCGTATATTCATAGAACAGGCGCACTTCCTCATACCCTCCAATCACAGGAGGACGTCGTATATTCATAGAACAGGCGCACTTCCTCATACCCTCCAATCACAGGAGGACGTTGTATATTCATAGAACAGGCGCACTTCCTCATATCCTCCAATCACAGGAGGACGTCGTATATTCATAGAACAGGCGCACTTCCTCATACCCTCCAATCACAGGAGGACGTTGTATATTCATAGAACAGGCGCACTTCCTCATACCCTCCAATCACAGGAGGACGTCGTATATTCATAGAACAGGCACACTTCCTCATACCCTCCAATCACACGAGGACGTCGTATATTCATAGAACTGGCGCACTTCCTCATACCCTCCAATCACAAGAGGACGTCGTATATTCATAGAACAGGCGCACTTCCTCATACCCTCCAATCACACGAGGACGTCGTATATTCATAGAACAGGCGCACTTTCTTGTCAAACAGGTTATTGAAGTTTCTCGGTACAATCACACCGCACAACAAACGTGCCGCCATTTACCTCCTGATAGGACAATTCTTCTTTTATTTTGTTATTTAAATAAAGGAACCCACAAGTGGGCAGATAGTACTTGCCACGTCAGCTGACAGTCACACGTTATTGTTTCCCAAAGTAGTCTTCATAGCCTAATAATAATCTGGTACTCTGTATGGGCAAAACTATGTGAACCCCTCCTAATGATGGAGTTCAGGTGTCTCCAGTGAACTGTCCTGGCAATTCTCCATCATACAAAGACATTGTAGACAACCAACCTTTTGGTAACAGTTTGGTGAAGACCCTTTTCTGTTCCAGCATGACTGAGCCACCCCTATGTACAAAACCAGCTCCATAAAGACATGGTGTGACCAGTTTGGTGTGGAGGAACTCCTGTGTCCTGCACAGAGCTCTGACCTCATCCCTACTGAACACATTTGGGATGAATTGGAATGCCGATGGTGATCAAGGTCTTCTCATCCAACATCAGCACCTGACGCTACAAATGCTCTTTTGCCTAAATAGCCACCACTAAATAGTTTCCACAGTCTTCCTAGATGAGTGGAGGACAGTATAATTGTAGAGGATGCCGACTCCATATAACCCGTCATGGTTTTACCAATTTAGTGTGGAGGAACTTGAGTGTCCTGCAAAGAGCCCTGACCTCAACCCTACTGAATGCTTTGGAATGAACTGGAACATCAATGGTGAGCCAGGTCTTCTCATCCAACATATGTACTTGACCTCACAAATTCCCACAGACACCCTCCAATATCTTGTAGGAAGCCTTACCAGTAGAATAGAGCCAGCTCCATAAAGACATGGTGTGGCCAGTTCAGTGTCTAGGAATTCCAGTGTCCTGCACAGAGCCCAGACCTCATCCCTACTGAATACCTTAGGGATGAATTGGAAGGACAATGGTGACCCAGGTCTTCTCATACAACATCAGTACCTGACCTCACAAATGGATACAAATTCCCACAGATAACCTCCAAAATCTTGTGGAAAGTCTTCCCAACAGAGTGGAGGATGGTAAAGCCACAAAGGAGTAACTCTTTCTTGGTTGAACTGGATGGACTTGTGTCTTTTTTTTCAACTAGATTTACTATGTAACTCTATATTAATTGCCCATGGGGAAGGGAAAATCCATATTATTCGCCATGGTTTTGTAATAGGTTCATATACGTGTTACCTCTTGGCCATTTAGCAGAAGTAGAAAGGATGTATCCATGAAACTGATAGTTTGTATTTGCCATCAGCTTTCTGTCCAGTCTTTGACATTATTACCCCGACAGCCAGATTCCCCCAGCCATGGCAGGTGGACCTTATAAGCACCCAATGTCACCAGCCTCAGGGAGTTCTGACATTCCCTCATAGAGTTCACCAGCAGGCACTTGGAATGGAAGTTCTCCTTCAGCTGCACTGCTGTGGAAACTCCCACCAAATACACAGATAGTAAACTTCCCTGATAAGTACGGGTTCCCTCTGTTAGGACTTGTTCTGTGCTGTCTCTGTACATAGGGGGGGGTGGGGGGGGGCATTCCACATTCAGAGAGCTGAGGACACAATGCTACAGGCACACCGCCAACTAGTAAGGACTGGGAGTCCACTGAGGGCCATGGAGCTCTTATATTCAGACTAGCTGAGAAAAGCTCATCTGCTATATGGGCAATGTTCGGCTTTATAACCTTCGACCCCGACAGATGGCAGCTAAGCAACAAAACATCATGAAAATAACGATTGTTTAACCATTTAATGACCATTTTTCTGTATGTTGTTGCCGTAAAATCCGGAGTAAATGCGATGTCCCACCAATTTCACCGGTAATAAAGTCAGAGCTGGATTCCGGCAGATATAAGAATGAATAGATGACAATCCGGGATCATGTGAATTTCTGGATTCATTTACAGTGGAACTAAAAGTAACAAATGAAGAAATGGGAGCAGGCCGGCTCTGTGTGTACTTACCTTCCTACTGGAGGTCTTCCTTAGAACACACACATGTGCCACTCAGCATATGTTCTTGGCACACCCCCGAGCCGGAATGAAGGAATTCCTCCGCACGTGTGACGGCATTTCCCGACCCGGCAACCGCGAGAAGCTGAGGTGATGTTGGTGCCGGTGAGGGACCTCAAATCATTGGAGTGGAGGTAAGTACTTACAGAGTTTACTTATGATCATGGTACTAGAGATCCCTGATTGGGTCTATCAGTTTCCTGTGAGCCCAATACTATTCTTATAATAATACACAATTTACATAGCGCCAACAGTTTACGCAGCGCTTTACAATGTAGAGGGGGGACAGCACAATTACAGTACAGTTCAATACAGAAGGGACAGGGGGGCCCGGCTCGTAGAGCTTACATTCTAAAGGAGGGGGAGGTGGTACAAAAGGTAATAGATGCGGGGAATGATTTGATGGGGTGGCTAGAAGTTCCTAGAAGTAATAGAAGTTCCTGATTGGGTCTATCAGTCTCCGGTGATCCTAATACTAGACGTCACTGATTGGGTCTATCAGTCTCTGGTGATCCCAGTACTAGACGTCCCTGATTCAGTCTAACAGTCTCCTGTGGTTCCGGTACTGGAAGTTCCTTTATGGGTCTATCAGCCTCCAGTGATCCTGGTACAAGAAGTTCCTGATTGAGTCTATCAGTCTCTGGTGATCCCAGTACTGGATGTTCCTGATTGGGTCTATCAGTCTCCGGTGATCCCGGTACTGGATGTTCCTGATTGGGTCTATCAGTCTCCGGTGATCCTGGTACTAGAAGTTCCTGATTGGTTATATCAGTCTCCTGTGATCCCGGTACTAGAAGTCCCTGATTGGGTCTATCAGTCTGCAGTGATCCCGGTACTAGAAGTCGCTGATTGGGTCTATCAGTCTCCTGTGATCCCGGTACTAGAAGTCCCTGATTGGGTCTATCAGTCTGCAGTGATCCCGGTACTAGAAGTCGCTGATTGGTTCTATCAGTCTCCGGTGATCCTGGTACTAGAAGTTCCTGATTGGGTCTATCAGTCTCCTGTGATCTCCGCATTAGAAGTTCCGAATTGGGTCTATCAGTCTCCTGTGATCCTGGTACTGCAAGTTCCTGATTGGGTCTATCAGTCTCCTGTGATCCCGGTACTAGAAGTCACTGATGGCCCTCCACCACCTTCCTAATTCTGGGTTGTACCAACTTGGCCTCCACCACCTTCCTACTGCTGGGTGTACCAACATGGCCTCTGCTACCTTCCTAATGCTGAGTGTACCAACATGGCCTCCACCACCTTCCTACTGCTGGGTGTACCAACATGGCCTCTGCTACCTTCCTAATGCTGAGTGTACCAACATGGCCCCCTTCCTACTGCTGGGTGTACCAACATGGCCTCTGCCATCTTCCTACTGCTGGGCGTACAAACATGGCCTCTGCCACCTTCCTACTGCTGGGTGTACCAACATGTCCTCTGCCACCTTCCTACTGCTGGGTGTACAAACATGGCCTCCGCCACCTTCCTACTGGTGGCATCCAGCTTCTTTCACAGATGTCACTATACTATATTTATTTATATACGCTCACTTTATTGCTAAATTTACTCTGAAATTCAAGACCTAGCTGGGTGTAGTAAGAGGTCCGCATGGGTGTTCTATCAGATTATCGCTACCTGTCAGATCATGAAGTGTTTGGAACGCATAGTGCATGCGCAGTAAGTAGTTTTTGGTCAGAATGTCACTTCTATTACACAATCTGATGGGTAGCGGTAATCTGATAGAACACCAGCAGGTGGATGAAGCCTTTTACTTACACAAAGCCATGGGTTTTCATTACAACTTTCTAGACACTGGCGTCCTAACAACCAATGATGTCATCAGTTGATAAGAAGGATGTCTGTTGCTTCCACAGCATCTTTGACCCTCCTCTGCTCCTCTCCCTCAGCACTGGGGTCACATTAGCTGACTGATAGAGAGAAATTGAGGGAGAGGAGAAACATAGGAATACTAGTCAGTACCAGTGTGTGAAAGTGTATTTGCTTTAGCAGAATAAATCACCTCCAACGTTGGGTGTCCCACATGTGTGGATGTTGCTGCATTATCTAAAACTATTAGAATTGTTTCTTACATTTTAGAATGGGGTGCCTGGCGACTGTTCATCATTTTAAAGGGCGCCTAAACTACAAAAAGGTCAAGAAACCCCGATATAGAGCAGGATCGGTGGTAGAGGTCTCACAATCATTGAGACTTTGATGTCCGTTTCATTGATGAGATGGATGGAAATGTATACAATGTATCTGCACATTACACAGGAAGTCATCATAGAACCCGGAGAGGAAGTGATGCCGATATCATCAGGAAGATGGAAACATTGTTCCTAAGGGGAAAAACTCTGATAGTGAACCCAGATGAGGCGGGGGTAAGGACACTGTTTTGAAGGGGGGGACACTGTTCTGAAGGGGGGGGGGGGGGACACTGCTCTGAAGGGGGGGGGACACTGCTCTGAAGAGGGGGGACACTGCTCTGAAGGGGGGGGGGACACTGCTCTGAAGGGGGGGAGAACACTACTCTGAAGGGTGGAGAACACTGCTCTAAAAGGGGGGGGTGTGACACTGCTCTGAAAGGGGGGGACACTGCTCTGAAGGGGGGAGAACACTGCTCTAAAAGGGGAGGTGCGACACTTCTCTGAAAGGGGGGGACACTGCTCTGAAGGGGGGGAGAACACTGCTCTGAAGGGGGGGAGAACACTGCTCTGAGGGGGGAGAACACTGCTCTGAGGGGGGGGGGACACTGCTCTGAAGGGGGGAGAACACTGCTCTGAGGGGGGGAGAACACTGCTCTGAGGGGGGGAGAACACTGCTCTGAAGGGGGGGAGACACTGCTCTGAAAGGGGGGACACTGCTCTGAAGAGGGGGCACTGCTCTGAAGGGGGGGCGCTGCTCTGAAGGGGGGGAGAACACTGCTCTGAAGGGGGACACTGCTCTGAAGGGGGGGAACACTGCTCTGAAGGGGGGGAACACTGCTCTGAAGGGGGGGGAACACTGCTCTGAAGGGGGAGAACACTGCTCTGAAGGGGGGGACACTGCTCTGAAGGAGGGGGGAGAACACTGCTCTGAAGGGGGGAGAACGCTGCTCTGAAGGGGGGAACTGCTCTGAAGGGGATACCACTGCTCTAAAGGGGATACCACTGCTCTAAAGGGGGGACACTGCTCTGAAGGGGGGGAGAACACTGCTCTTAAGGGAGGGAGAACACTGCTCTTAAGGGGGAGAGAACACTGCTCTTAAGGGGGGGGGGGGGACACTGCTCTGAAGGGGGGAGAACACTGCTCTGAAGGGGGGAGAACACTGCTCTGAAAGGGGGGACACTGCTCTGAAGTGGGGGCACTGCTCTGAAGGGGGGCACTGCTCTGAAGGGGGGAGAACACTGCTCTGAAGGGGGGAGAACACTGCTCTGAAGGGGGGACACTGCTCTAAAGAGGGGGAACACTGCTCTGAAGGGAGGACACTGCTCTGAAGGGGGGAGAACACTGCCCTGAAGGGGGGAGAACGCTGCTCTGAAGGGGGGAGAACGCTGCTCTGAAGGGGGGGAACTGCTCTGAAGGGGATAACACTGCTCTAAAGGGGGGGACACTGCTCTGAAGGTGAAGGGGGGAGGACACTGCTCTGAAGGTGAAGGGGGAGGACACTGCTCTGAAGGGGAGAACACTGCTCTGAAGGGGAGAACACTGCTCTGAAGGGGGGGAGAACACTGCTCTTAAGGGAGGGAGAACACTGCTCTTAAGGGGGGGGGGGGGACACTGCTCTGAAGGGGGAGAGAACACTGCTCTGAGGGGGGGAGAACACTGCTCTGAGGGGGGGAGAACACTGCTCTGAAAGGGGGGACACTGCTCTGAAGGGGGGGCACTGCTCTGAAGGGGGGGCGCTGCTCTGAAGGGGGGGGAGAACACTGCTCTGAAGAGGGGGATAACATTGCACTGAAGGGGGGGGACACTGCTCTAAAGGGGGGGAACACTGCTCTGAAGGAGGGGGGAGAACACTGCTCTGAAGGGGGAGAACGCTGCTCTAAAGGGGGGGAACTGCTCTGAAGGGGATAACACTGCTCTAAAGGGGGGGGGGGCACTGCTCTGAAGGGGGGAACACTGCTCTGAGGGTGAAGGGGGGAGGACACTGCTCTGAAGGGGAGAACACTGGTCTGAAGAGGGGGAGAACACTGCTCTAAAGGGGGGGACACTGCTCTTAAGGGGGAGAGAACACTGCTCTAAAGGGGGGGTGACACTGCTCTGAAGGGGGGGGGGACTGCTCTGAAGGGGGGGGACACTGCTCTGAAGAGGGGGCACTGCTCTGAAGGGGGGGGACACTGCTCTGCAGGGGGGGAGAACACTGCTCTGAAGGGAGGACACTGCTCTGAAGGGGGAGAGAACACTGCTCTGAAGGGGGGAGAACACTGCCCTGAAGGGGGGAGAACGCTGCTCTGAAGGGGGGAGAACGCTGCTCTGAAGGGGGGGACACTGCTCTGAAGGTGAAGGGGGGAGGACACTGCTCTGAAGGTGAAGGGGGAGGACACTGCTCTGAAGGGGAAAACACTGCTCTGAAGGGGAGAACACTGCTCTGAAGGGGGGGAGAACACTGCTCTTAAGGGAGGGAGAACACTGCTCTTAAGGGGGGGGGGGGGACACTGCTCTGAAGGGGGAGAGGACACTGCTCTGAGGGGGGAAGAACACTGCTCTGAGGGGGGGAGAACACTGCTCTGAAAGGGGGGACACTGCTCTGAAGGGGGGGCACTGCTCTGAAGGGGGGGTGCTGCTCTGAAGGGGGGGGAGAACACTGCTCTGAAGGGGGGGGAAAACACTGCTCTGAAGGGGGGGGGGACACTGCTCTAAAGGGGGGGAACACTGCTCTGAAGGAGGGGGGAGAACACTGCTCTGAAGGGGGAGAACGCTGCTCTAAAGGGGGGGAACTGCTCTGAAGGGGATAACACTGCTCTAAAGGGGGGGGGGGGCACTGCTCTGAAGGGGGGGACACTGCTCTGAGGGTGAAGGACACTGCTCTGAAGGGGAGAACACTGGTCTGAAGAGGGGGAGAACACTGCTCTAAAGGGGGGGACACTGCTCTTAAGGGGGAGAGAACACTGCTCTAAAGGGGGGGTGACACTGCTCTGAAGGGGGGGGGACTGCTCTGAAGGGGGGGGACACTGCTCTGAAGAGGGGGCACTGCTCTGAAGGGGGGGGACACTGCTCTGCAGGGGGGGAGAACACTGCTCTGAAGGGGGGGACACTGCTCTGAAGTGGGAGAGGACACTGCTCTGAAGGGGGAGAACACTGCACTGAAGGGGGGGGGGGGGACACTGCTCTGAAGAGGTGGAGAACACTGCTCTAAAGGGGGGAACACTGCTCTGAAGGGGGGAGAACACTGCTCTGAAGGGGGGAGAACACTGCTCTGAAGGGGGGGGGGGCAACACTACTCTGAACGGGGGGGGGGCACTGCTCTGAAGAGGGGGAGAACACTGCTCTGAAGGGGGGAGAACACTGCACTGAAGGGGGGGGGACACTGCTCTGAAGAGGTGGAGAACACTGCTCTAAAGGGGGGAACACTGCTCTGAAGGGGGGAGAACACTGCTCTGAAGGGGGGAGAACACTGCTCTGAAGGGGGGAACACTGCTCTGAAGAGGGGAGAACACTGCTCTGAAGGGGGGGCAACACTACTCTGAACGGGGGGGGGCACTGCTCTGAAGAGGGGGAGAACACTGCTCTGAAGGGGGGAGAACACTGCACTGAAGGGGGGGGGGACACTGCTCTGAAAGGGGGGAACACTGTTCTGAAGAGGTGGAGAACACTGCTCTAAAGGGGGGAACACTGCTCTGAAGGGGGGAGAACACTGCTCTGAAGGGGGGAGAACACTGCTCTGAAGGGGGGAGAACACTGCTCTGAAGGGGGAGAACACTGCTCTGAAGGGGGGAGAACACTGCTCTGAAGGGGGGAACACTGCTCTGAAGGGGGGAGAACACTGCTCTGAAGGGGGGGAGACACTGCTCTGAAGGGGGGGAGACACTGCTCTGAAGGGGGGGAATGCTCTGAAGGGGGGGCAATGCTCTGAAGGGGGGGCAATGCTCTAAAGGGGGGAACACTGCTCTGAAGGGGGGGCAATGCTCTAAAGGGGGGAACACTGCTCTGAAGGGGGGGGGGAAGACTGCTCTAAAGGGGGGAGGGAAAACTGCTCTGAAGAGGGGGAGAACACTGCTCTAAAGGGGGGACACTGCTCTGAAGGGGGGAACACTGCTCTTAAGGGGGGAGGACACTGCTCTGAAGGGGGGGGGAGAACACTGCTCTGAAGGGGGGAGACACTGCTCTGAAGAGGGGGGACACGGCTCTGAAGGGAGAAGACTGCTCTGAAGGGGGAGGGGACACTGCTCTGAAGGGGGGGAGAACACTGCTCTTAAGGGGGGGAGAACACTGCTCTTAAGGGGGGGGGGGGGCACTGCTCTTAAGGGGGAGAGAACACTGCTCTAAAGGGGGGGTGACACTGCTCTGAAGGGGTGGGAACTGCTCTGAAGGGGGGGACAATGCTCTGAAGAGGGGGCACTGCTCTGAAGGGGGGAGAACACTGCTCTGAAGGGGGGGAATGCTCTGAAGGGGGGGACACTGCTCTGAAGGGAGAGAGAAGACTGCTCTAAAGGGGGGGGAAACTGCTCTGAAGAGGGGGAGAACACTGCTCTAAAGGGGGGGGACACTGCTCTGAAGGGGGGAGGGGACACTGCTCTGAAGGGGGGGAGAAGACTGCTCTAAAGGGGGGGGGGAACTGCTCTGAAGAGGGGGAGAACACTGCTCTGAAGGGGGGGAACACTGCTCTGAAGGGGGGAGAACACTGCTCTGAAGGGGGGAGAACACTGCTCTGAAGGGGGGAGACACTGCTCTGAAGGGGGGAGACACTGCTCTGAAGGGGGGGAATGCTCTGAAGGGGGGACACTGCTCTGAAGGGGAGGAGAAGACTGCTCTAAAGGGGGGGGGGGAACTGCTCTGAAGAGGGGGAGAACACTGCTCTAAAGGGGGGGACACTGCTCTGAAGGGGGGAGGGGACAGTGTTCTGAAGGGGGGGAGAACACTGCTCTAAAGGGGGGACACTGGTCTGAAGAGGGGAACACTGCTCTAAAGGGGGGGAGAACACTGCTCTGAAGGGGGGAGACACTGCTCTGAAGAGGGGGGACACGGCTCTGAAGGCAGAAGACTGCTCTGAAGGGGGAGGAAGACTGCTCTGAAGGGGGGGCACTGCTCTGAAGGGGGAGGGGACACTGCTCTGAAGGGAGAACACTGCTCTGAAGGGGGGCACTGCTCTGAGGGGGGGGCAACACTGCTCTGAAGGGGGAGAACACTGCTCTGAAGGGGGGCAACACTGCTCTGAAGGGGGGCAACACTGCTCTGAAGGGGGGAGAACACTGCTCTGAAGGGAGAGAACACTGCTCTGAAGGGGGAGAGAACACTGCTCTGAGGGGGGGAGAACACTGCTCTGAGGGGGGGAGAACACTGCTCTGAAGGGGGAGAACACTGCTCTGAAGGGGGGGGACACTGCTCTGAAGGGGGGGAAACACTGCTCTGAAGGGGGGGAAACACTGCTCTGAAGGGGGGGAGAACACTGCTCTGAAGGGGAGTAATGATGCTGTTATGAAGGGTGGGGGGATTGAGGACACCAATTGCAGGGTCCTTAAAGCTGAGTTCCACTCAAACATGGAAGCTCTGCTTATCTGACTCCTCCCCTCCGGTGCCACATTTGGCACCCATTTTTTGGCAGGTACCTGTCCCCACTTCCGAGAGATTTCGCAGCAAGATCACGCAGAAGTTTGCCCCCCCACCGCCAAGCCATTCAGAAAGCAGTAGGGAACTGTAATGCCGCAACGCTTCATTCCTGGTTTCCCATACAGGCAATGGTGGCGGCACCCGAGAGCCGATGGAAACATCGGCCTGGATTCCAGGACAGGTGACTCAGCAGCTATAGGATTTGTTGTAGTATGCGTAGCTGCTGACTTTTTACTGGGGGCGGCAGAACTCCGCTTTAACCCCCCCCCTTCATAGCAAAGGGGGGAGTTAGGACATTGACACGAAGGGGAACTGTGACATTAGGTGGGAATCTGATGTAAGGGGATTGTGATATACAAGTGGGTGTGGGGGGGGGGCTGTGATGGGAAACATGCGATTCGGACCTCTGCTGGAAGAAAAGTTTACTGTCTGGACTTCTGTGAATTTGAATTCAGTACCCCCGCCCTAGAGGGTCATTGGATGTGAGAATGATGGGATGGAGATCTAACATCTGGCCATAAGGGGAGAGCTGTGTTTGCAACACGGGGTGTAGTTGTTGATGCCCCCCCATGAAGACCGTCCCATCTATGTCAATTGGGACAAAGGGGCTGCTGCCCCCAATCTGACATCTGTGCAGGTCCCCCAACTCAGACAGTGTCCAATCAAGGACTTGCACTGATATCATATTGGGGGCAGTAGCCGTGTCTGTGCAGCCACTTTGTCCCAACTAACATGCATTGGGGGGGGCACCAACAGCTGTACACCCCGTGTGGGGGCGCACAGCCCCCCCATACAGCCAGCCGAAGTTTGTTCGATTTCCATCCCTCCAGGAAAGTCACAATTAACATGCATGGGATTGCCGGAACTCCTACATGGGAGGAGAGAAAGGAGAAGGAAATAAAAGAAATCCACAAAAACGTATTTTTATATAAAAGAAAGATTTATTTGTAGCACTTAACCTGAATATACAAAGTAGTGGTCGAGCATCAACTAATGAGGTATACGGTTATATAATGACAAGAAGACTGTGTATCCCCAGAAATCTCCGCCATACACTTCCATAGTACATTAGGATACAGAGGAAAAAAAAAAAAAAAAAAAATTTACAGAAAGAACCTTAACATTTTTTTCCCCAAACTTCTGTTTTGTTTTTGCACCACAAACTATATACTGAACAGCAACATAATCTGAGAATCCGAAGATCTATACAGAATGCCCAGCGTTCCCTTCCGGCGATCTCTTTGGCCTTCATTGCATATGAAGAACGTTCTATTCTAAACACCGTTATATATTACAAGAAAGGCAGCTTCACTCCCAACGCACGCGGCGCGCCGCCGTCCGCCGCTTCATAGATGGACAGAGAAATCAAGCAAAGCTATACCAACCACTGAAAACAAAAAAAAAATTCTGTTCTTTTTTTTTTTTATTGTAGCAATCAACCAGTACAAACAAAGCACCAATAAATAACATTTTACAAATAAAAAACCTTAGCGCTATCTTGGCTGTGATGATGGTAAAAGGTCCTCTAGTGCATGTGGGTTTACAGTATATAAAAAGTCATCGTCCTGTAAAATGTACAGATATAAAGCACGTCCTCTACAAGTCAAACCATGTCACTTAAGCTATAAAAACGTCAGGGAGGGGGTGGAGTTAAGCGGACTCTTTCACTTCTGTGGAATCTCCGTTTTCTGTCTTCTGTTTTTTAGGTTCGATTTTCTTCTAGAAAAAAAAAAAAAGAAGGAGGATAGAAGATGAGAAGACGCAAATATATTTAAAAAGTAACGACAGTTTATAGGAGAGATCACTAGGGGGCGCAGCGCTCAGCAATGCCTATATGACCCATCTAGTGGTTTCACAGGGTCCTCAGTAATAGCACAGTTTATAGGAGAGACCACTAGGGGGCGCAGCGCTCAGAACTCTCAAGCTAAGCTCCCAATCTCACACACATACTGGGGACAATTACCCTCCCAGCTCGTCTTTGTAGTGTGGGAGGAAACCGGAGTACCCGGAGGAAACCCAACACAGGGAGAAGATGCAAACTGCTGTGCCGTAGTTGGGATTAGCCAATACTGGGGGACCTGAAGCCTCAGCCCACCCAGTGGATCTATGTATGGCTCCTGTCCTCCAGGGGGCGATATCTATGACAGGTGAGTAGATGGTCACCCAGTGGATCTATGTATGGATCCTGTCCTCCAGGGGGCGATATCTATGACAGGTGAGTAGATGATCACCCAGTGGATCTATGTATGGCTCCTGTCCTCTAGGGGGCGATATCTATGACAGGTGAGTAGATGGTCACCCAGTGGATCTATGTATGGATCCTGTCCTCCAGGGGGCGATATCTATGACAGGTGAGTAGATGGTCACCCAGTGGATCTATGTATGGATCCTGTCCTCCAGGGGGCGATATCTATGACAGGTGAGTAGATGGTCACCCAGTGGATCTATGTATGGATCCTGTCCTCCAGGGGGCGATATCTATGACAGGTGAGTAGATGGTCACCCAGTGGATCTATGTATGGATCCTGTCCTCCAGGGGGCGATATCTATGACAGGTGAGTAGATGATCACCCAGTGGATCTATGTATGGCTCCTGTCCTCCAGGGGGCGATATCTATGACAGGTGAGTAGATGGTCACCCAGTGGATCTATGTATGGCTCCTGTCCTCCAGGGGGTGATATCTATGACAGGTGAGTAGCTCTATGACTGACTCTCATTGTGCCCGGGATTCGTTCCTCACCTCTTCTTCTGCTGCACGTTTCACAGGATGTCCATCAGATTCAGTCTTCTTATCACCTTTACCTTCTTCCTCCTCCTCCTCCTCTTCCTCCTCATCCTCACCCTCTCCTTCTACTGGAAGAACAAAGAGAGAGATGAACACCCGACCAATCACCGATCACACAAAAACAACAAGATCTCATTGAAGATACAAAGCAGAACGATTGTGTGGAAGGATCAGCTCCGGGGTGGAGGTCTATCATGTGGTGGGGATGGAAGCTTCCATCGGAGCCTTTCACACACGTTTTGCTTTGTCAGAGATTTCCTTCACATAGAAAGGGCAAAAAGTTACCTTCATCCTCCTCTTCAGCGTCCTTGGAGTCCTCCTCCTTGTCTTCTGCACCGTTCTCCTCCTGGAAAGGAAGAAATGTTTACTGATCTACCTGAGCGCTCCTCTCCCATCTACACAATGTCAGCGCTCCTCTCTGTACCTGAATGTCAGCGCTCCTCTCTGTACCTGAATGTCAGCGCTCCTCTCTGTACCTGAATGTCAGCGCTCCTCTCTGTACCTGAATGTCAGCGCTCCTCTCTGTACCTGAATGTCAGCGCTCCTCTCTGTACCTGAATGTCAGCGCTCCTCTCTGTACCTGAATGTCAGCGCTCCTCTCTGTACCCGAATGTCAGCGCTCCTCTCTGTACCCGAATGTCAGCGCTCCTCTCTGTACCTGAATGTCAGCGCTCCTCTCTGTACCTGAATGTCAGCGCTCCTCTCTGTACCTGAATGTCAGCGCTCCTCTCTGTACCTGAATGTCAGCGCTCCTCTCTGTACCTGAATGTCAGCGCTCCTCTCTGTACCTGAATGTCAGCGCTCCTCTCTGTACCTGAATGTCAGCGCTCCTCTCTGTACCTGAATGTCAGCGCTCTTCTCTGTACCTGAATGTCAGCGCTCTTCTCTGTACCTGAATGTCAGCGCTCTTCTCTGTACCTGAATGTCAGCGCTCTTCTCTGTACCTGAATGTCAGCGCTCTTCTCTGTACCTGAATGTCAGCGCTCCTCTCTGTACCTGAATGTCAGAGCTCCTCTCTGTACCTGAATGTCAGCGCTCTTCTCTGTACCTGAATGTCAGCGCTCTTCTCTGTACCTGAATGTCAGCGCTCTTCTCTGTACCTGAATGTCAGCGCTCTTCTCTGTACCTGAATGTCAGCGCTCTTCTCTGTACCTGAATGTCAGCGCTCTTCTCTGTACCTGAATGTCAGCGCTCCTCTCTGTACCTGAATGTCAGCGCTCCTCTCTGTACCTGAATGTCAGCGCTCTTCTCTGTACCTGAATGTCAGCGCTCTTCTCTGTACCTGAATGTCAGCGCTCCTCTCTGTACCTGAATGTCAGAGCTCCTCTCTGTACCTGAATGTCAGCGCTCTTCTCTGTACCTGAATGTCAGCGCTCTTCTCTGTACCTGAATGTCAGCGCTCTTCTCTGTACCTGAATGTCAGAGCTCTTCTCTGTACCTGAATGTCAGCGCTCCTCTCTGTACCTGAATGTCAGAGCTCCTCTCTGTACCTGAATGTCAGAGCTCTTCTCTGTACCTGAATGTCAGCGCTCCTCTCTGTACCTGAATGTCAGCGCTCCTCTCTGTACCTGAATGTCAGCGCTCTTCTCTGTACCTGAATGTCAGCGCTCTTCTCTGTACCTGAATGTCAGCGCTCTTCTCTGTACCTGAATGTCAGCGCTCTTCTCTGTACCTGAATGTCAGCGCTCCTCTCTGTACCTGAATGTCAGCGCTCCTCTCTGTACCTGAATGTCAGCGCTCCTCTCTGTACCTGAATGTCAGCGCTCCTCTCTGTACCTGAATGTCAGCGCTCCTCTCTGTACCTGAATGTCAGCGCTCCTCTCTGTACCTGAATGTCAGAGCTCCTCTCTGTACCTGAATGTCAGCGCTCCTCTCTGTACCTGAATGTCAGCGCTCTTCTCTGTACCTGAATGTCAGCGCTCTTCTCTGTACCTGAATGTCAGCGCTCCTCTCTGTACCTGAATGTCAGCGCTCCTCTCTGTACCTGAATGTCAGCGCTCCTCTCTGTACCTGAATGTCAGCGCTCTTCTCTGTCTCCTCTACTAGTGACATCTGAGAGTCACACAGCCTCACCCAACACAGAAAGGAGACAACTTATGTCAGGACTGAGTGTGAGAAAATCAGTCCTCCGGAGAGGTAATTCTGCCGTTCACCTCTATGAGGTACAACAAGTAACCGGTCCCAACCCACAGAGCTTACACTCAGAGGAGAGTTTTATTATAGAAAAGATCAAATATCTCACCTTCTATTAGGAACCTTACAGTGGATGTAAAGCCGCTCTCATCATTTCTAGAGGACTTCCATAGTGCTGATCTATAAGGATAGACACGCCCCCTGCATGTATCTCTAAGGATAGACACGCCTCCTGCAGGTATCTCTAAGGATAGACACGCCCCCTGCAGGTATCTCTAAGGATAGACACGCCTCCTGCAGGTATCTCTAAGGATAGACACGCCTCCTGCAGGTATCTCTAAGGATAGACATGCCTCCTGCAGGTATCTCTAGGGATAGACACGCCTTCTGCATGTATCTCTAGGGATAGACACGCCTTCTGCATGTATCTCTTAGGATAGACATGCCCCCTGCCGGTATCTCTAAGGATAGACACGCCTCCAGCATGTATCTCTAAGGATAGACACGCCTCCTGCATGTGTCCTTACCTATCAATTATCTCCCCTTGGAGCCCCACAATACTCCAGACTCTGTGGGCGGGTCTGTTGTCTGGAGCTCGGTGGGTGGAGTTGTGATGTCAGTAGACTCCCCGCCCACCTCTACACTCCCCTTGGCCGGCCATCAATATTTCTTACACTGAACTTCTGCTGGTCTGGTGGATTATGCCTCATGATCACCAACATCCAGTCAAAACCCAGGAAAGTCACCACATGACTTCAGCATGTCCAATCATACTGAGGTGTGGAGCAGCCAATCCCGGGAGAGCTGAAGAAGAAAGGAGGAGGGGATGTGAAGTACACAGAATGTCTCTCACCTCCCACATGAGATAAGGCAATCAGCCGTCACTCACAGCAAGAGGGGAGAATGGACTTCGTTTTGTCAGATTTTATCTCACTGAAAAAAGATCAGAGGATTCCTCAGAGCTGGAAAAACTCTTCGTGATGAGACTGATGACATGACATCCTATACTGTACCAGATAGGAGCCTTCATTACAAAAAATGTTCTGGGTTTACATCCAGTGACCTCCGACTGTCATCAGTATTTATATATTCTGACCCAGCAGGAGAAGAACACTTTATATGAGCCGTCATTCACCTCTGTATGTATGACACTGTGGGCAAAGGAATCTTCATACTTCACATCACAGTCTATGACCTCACAATCTGTCCCCTCCCCCCACAAATGTAAACACATTGTCCCCTCCCCCCACTAATGTAAACACATTGTCCCCTCCCCCCACGAATGTAAACACATTGTCCCCTCCCCCCACTAATGTAAACACATTGTCCCCTCCCCCCACGAATGTAAACACATTGTCCCCTCCCCCCACTAATGTAAACACATTGTCCCCTCCCCCCACGAATGTAAACACATTGTACCCTCCCCCCACTAATGTAAACACATTGTCCCCTCCCCCCACTAATGTAAACACATTGTCCCCTCCCCCCACTAATGTAAACACATTGCCCCCTCCCCCCACGAATGTAAACACATTGTACCCTCCCCCCACTAATGTAAACACATTGTCCCCTCCCCCCACTAATGTAAACACATTGTCCCCTCCCCCCACTAATGTAAACACATTGCCCCCTCCCCCCACTAATGTAAACACATTGCCCCCTCCCCCCACTAATGTAAACACACAGCGGGTGATACAGGGATATCAGAGAGGAAGTCATGTCTGATTACCGACATCTACAGAGGATTATATCATCTCTGTGAATAGTTTATTGTCCATATTCCGGGTACAGAACTACAATCACCACCCTCCATACAGAACTACAATCACCACCCTCATTCATGTCCATATTCTCAGTACAGAACTTCAATCACCACCCTCCATACAGAACTACAATCACCACCCTCCATACAGAACTACAATCACCACCCTCCATAATGTAAATAAATAGAAGGACTCACAGTTCCGTTTTTGGCCTTCTCACTCCCGTTCTCTTTCTTCTCTGATTCCTCTACGACTTCCTTCTCCTTCTCCACCACTTCCTTCTTCTCCTTCAGATCCTGGAAAGAGGAAAAATCCCACCAATCAGACAATCGTCTATAACCCCACCAATCAGACCATCGTCTATAACCCCACCAATCAGACCATCGTCTATAACCCCACCAATCAGACCATCGTCTATAACCCCACCAATCAGACCATCGTCTATAACCCCACCAATCAGACCATCGTCTACAATCCCACCAGACAATCGTTTACAATCCCACCAATCAGACCATCGTTTACAATCTCACCAATCAGACAATCGTCTACAATCCCACCAATCAGACAATCGTCTACAATCCCACCAATCAGACCATCGTCTACAATCCCACCAATCAGACCATCGTCTATAGATGTGATCAGTGATGAGAGGTAATCACATCTCATGTATATGGAGAGTGGAGATCTCCCTGTATATTGTATGGTGTGTATTACATTGTAGGAAATATATCACTTGTATAGATTGTATGATATGTAATATTTTATATTAAATATCATAATATAATAATCAAAATATTATATATATATCTGTAGTAAATTGCATGGTTTGTATGTAGATTGTACGATGTGTAGATTGTACAGTGTATGAGTAGATTGTACGGTGTATATGAGTAGATTGTACAGTGTGTGTGTAGATTGTATGGTGTGTGTGTAGATTGTACAGTGTGTGTGTAGATTGTATGGTGTGTATGAGTAGATTGTACGGTGTGTATGAGTAGATTGTACGGTGTGTATGAGTAGATTGTACAGTGTGTGTGTAGATTGTACAGTGTATATGTAGATTGTATGGTGTGTAGATTGTACAGTGTATATGTAGATTGTACAGTGTATATGTAGATTGTACGGTGTGTATGAGTAGATTGTACAGTGTGTGTATAGATTGTACGGTGTATATGTAGATTGTACAGTGTGTGTATAGATTGTACGATGTGTAGATTGTACAGTGTGTGTATAGATTGTATGGTGTGTAGATTGTACAGTGTGTGTATAGATTGTATGGTGTGTAGATTGTACAGTGTATATGTAGATTGTACAGTGTATATGTAGATTGTACAGTGTGTGTATAGATCGTATGATTTGCACAGAGCGGCTCATTACTCTCTATGGCCATAAACGGATCGCAGAGAACAGAGGTGGAGGGGGCGGGGCGAGGGAGGAGTAAGGGGCGGGGGATGAGTCGGAGAAGCTGAACATCTGGCACAGTGAGGGGGGTGCGCGCTCCCGTCTCTTCCTCTCCCGGAGAGGCCGCGCGGAAAAACAAAGCCTCGTCCACCACCTGGCGGGGGGAGTACGCGCACGTGCCCTGGAGCGCGCTCCCGCCAGAGAGAGGGAATAGAGAGGGGGGGGAAGGTCGCTCCGCCCCCTCCCTCCTCTCCCCGGGAGCGCGCATCACCCTTCCCGCCGTTTGATGTAGATGAGAATAGAGAGGAGAGGAGAGGAGGGGGAGGGGGACACAGGTGGGAGAGGAGAGAGAAGATCGCACCGTCATAAATACCGACATATGTACACCGCCCCGGTATATGGGAGCGATATAATCACCTCATCATTATATATAATCACCTCACATAGGATGACACCCCGCTCCGGTATATGGGGGCGATATAATCACCTCATAGATCTCTATATATATATATAATGACACACAGAGCCCGGGGTGCGGAGAGGAGGATTTGCCCCCCGGGGGGGTATTAGAGATGAGATGTGGGGGAGGGGAGGGTTGTACCGGAGAGGAGCCCCGGGGGGGGGAGGGGAGGGGGGTCTCTTCTTCTTCTGATCACACCGGAGGAGGAGGAGGGGGAGGAGGGATGTTCTCCCGGAGGGTCTCCTCTCCTCTCCTCTCCTCTCCTCACACAATGGGGGGGGAGGGGAGTTCTCCGGTTTCCCGCCTCTCCTCTCCTCACAGTACGAGGACCGGGGGGGGGGGAGGGGAGATAATATATTCGGACTCACCTTGGTGTCGGCGGCGGAGGGGACGGTGGTGTCTACTTCGGTATCGGCCATAATAGTTCCTCGGAGGAGATCGGGCGGACTGAGGAGAAGATCGGAGGAGATCGGGCGGACTGAGGAGAAGATCGGAGGAGATCGGAGGAGATCGGAGAAGATCGGCCGGACTGTGAGGAGAAGACGAGGAATGAATCCACCGGAGCGCCGACACACAATTAAATACAAACTTCGGCGGGGCGGGGATATGCAGATGAGCTCTCCTCTTACTGGCTGGCGCGCGACCCTTCCTCCGAGCTGATTGGAGTAGGCGGACGCCTGTTAGTTCTTCTGGGCCCGCCCCCGGGCAGTTGCCTTGGCGCTCCGAATGCCATTGGTTAAAATGAAAAGGAGAATTCCCCGCCCCCTTTGTTCCAGGAGTCCCTCTTCAGTTGGAACGGAGAGGAGATGCTCGGGCGCTCTGATTGGCTGGCGGGGAGGCTGGATGAACGTAAGGGGCCCGCCCACTTTTGTCATCATCAGGAGGATGGTTAGTGGCTGGTACCCCGCACTCCGTCCTCCGCTTCCTATTGGCTGCTACCTCAGACTCCGTCCTCCGCCTCCTATTGGCTGGTACCTCAGGTTCCGTCCTCCGCTTCTTATTGGCTACTACCTCAGACCTTATCCTCCGCTTCCTATTGGCTGGTACCCCGAGCTCCGTCCTCCATTTGCTATTGGTCGCTGCTCTACCTGAAGGAGGGTGAAGGGAGCCTCCCTCTATCTGCTGATTGGAAGTTCTCTGCGCTCTATTATCAGCCGGACCCTCCCCGAGAACCCCGCCCACAGTGACAACCCCTCCCCCCCCATACTCACAATACAGGAAACGTTGTCACCACATCATTCACTCTAATTAATGAAATCAAATAATAATATTATAAATCCTGAATAATGCTATAATAACAACAAATATATAATGTTGAATATTAATAATCTGGATTTTTTTTGGACAAAAATGACCTAAACCCCTCAAATCACAATTAGTAGGAATGTAGGAAGTCTGGAGCCAGGGGACATGGCAACCAATCAGATTCCACATTGTTCAGTGAAGTACTGAACATGAAATCTGGAATCTGATTGGTTGTTATACACAGTGGCCCCAGACTTAGTAAATTTGCGCCCCCTCCCCCCCCCCCCTTTCTGCTAAATTAAGTCACAAGCCGCAATAAAATCGCACTGAAGTATCACAATGTCCGAGCCGTATAAATGGGGGCCAAATCTGAGAAAACCGACCCCAATTCCCCCCTCTACACCCTCCATGTGTATGAGGACTCCTCCCACTGAGCCTATGGGGACCGTCCAATCAGAACACAGCAATCAGAACTGCAGGGAGCACCCAGCACCCAATCATAGACGATCCAACAGAACGGCTCTACAGAAGCCAATCGTTACATCGATATCTTTACAACCTTCAACATCGTAACATTTCCAGAACCTCCCCCTTCCTGACCAAATCCACTCCCTGGTCACCTCTCCCACCATGACTACTCAAACTCCATCCTCATTGGCCAACCTTTACATAGGCTCCTCCCCCCTCTAGACCATTATGAATGCAGCTGCCAGACTCATCCACCTTACCAACCGCTCCGTGTCCTTCACCCCTCTCTAAAAACCTCTACCAATCCCTTCACTGGTCTCCATTCAGTGTCCTCCACCCCTCTCTACCAATCCCTCCACTGGTCTCCATTCATTGTCCTCCACCCCTCTCTACCAATCCCTCCACTGGTCTCCATTCAGTGTCCTCCACCCCTCTCTACCAACCTCTACCAATCCCTCCACTGGTCTCCATTCAGTGTCCTCCACCCCTCTCTAACAATCCCTCCACTGGTCTCCATTCAGTGTCCTCCACCCCTCTCTACCAACCTCTACCAATCCCTCCACTGGTCTCCATTCAGTGTCCTCCACCCCTCTCTAACAATCCCTCCACTGGTCCCCATTCAGTGTCCTTCACTCCTCTCTACCAACCTCTACCAATCCCTCCACTGGTCTCCATTCAGTGTCCTCCACCCCTCTCTACCAACCTCTACCAATCCCTCCACTGGTCTCCATTCAGTGTCCTCCACCCCTCTCTACCAATCCCTCCACTGGTCTCCATTCAGTGTCCTCCACCCCTCTCTGCCAATCCCTCCACTGGTCTCCATTCAGTGTCCTCCACCCCTCTCAACCAATCCCTCCACTGACCTCCATTCAGTGTCCTCCACCCCTCTCTACCAATCCCTCCACTGGTCTCCATTCAGTGTTCTCCACCCCTCTCTACCAATCCCTCCACTGGTCTCCATTCAGTGTCCTCCACCCCTCTCTACCAATCCCTCCACTGGTCTCCATTCAGTGTCCTCCACCCCTCTCTACCAATCCCTCCACTGGTCTCCATTCAGTGTCCTCCACCCCTCTCTGCCAATCCTTCCACTGGTCTCCATTCAGTGTCCTCCACCCCTCTCTACCAATCCTTCCACTGGTCCCCATTCAGTGTCCTTCACTCCTCTCTACCAACCTCTACCAATCCCTCCACTGGTCTCCATTCAGTGTCCTCCACCCCTCTCTACCAATCCTTCCACTGGTCTCCATTCAGTGTCCTCCACCCCTCTCTACCAATCCTTCCACTGGTCCCCATTCAGTGTCCTTCACTCCTCTCTACCAACCTCTACCAATCCCTCCACTGGTCTCCATTCAGTGTTCTCCACCCCTCTCTACCAATCCCTCCACTGGTCTCCATTCAGTGTCCTCCACCCCTCTCTACCAATCCCTCCACTGGTCTCCATTCAGTGTCCTCCACCCCTCTCTACCAATCCTTCCACTGGTCCCCACTCAGTGTCCTCCACCCCTCTCTACCAACCTCTACCAATCCCTCCACTGGTCTCCATTCAGTGTCCTCCACCCCTCTCTACCAACCTCTACCAATCCCTCCACTGGTCTCCATTCAGTGTCCTCCACCCCTCTCTACCAATCCCTCCACTGGTCTCCATTCAGTGTTCTCCACCCCTCTCTACCAATCCCTCCACTGGTCTCCATTCCATGTCCTCCACCCCTCTCTACCAATCCTTCCACTGGTCCCCATTCAGTGTCCTTCACTCCTCTCTACCAACCTCTACCAATCCCTCCACTGGTCTCCATTTAGTGTCCTCCACCCCTCTATCAATCCCTCCACTGGTCCCCATTCAGTGTCCTCCACCCCTCTCTACCAATCCTTCCACTGGTCCCCATTCAGTGTCCTTCACTCCTCTCTACCAACCTCTACCAATCCCTCCACTGGTCTCCATTCAGTGTCCTCCACCCCTCTCTACCAACCTCTACCAATCCCTCCACTGACCTCCACTCAGTGTCCTCCACCCCTCTCTACCAACCTCTACCAATCCCTCCACTGGTCTCCATTCAGTGTCCTCCACCCCTCTCTACCAACCTCTACCAATCCCTCCACTGGTCTCCATTCAGTGTCCTCCACCCCTCTCTAACAATCCCTCCACTGGTCTCCATTCAGTGTTCTCCACCCCTCTCTACCAATCCCTCCACTGGTCTCCATTCAGTGTCCTCCACCCCTCTCTACCAATCCCTCCACTGGCCTCCATTCAGTGTCCTCCACCCCTCTCTACCAATCCCTCCACTGGTCCCCATTCAGTGTCCTTCACTCCTCTCTACCAACCTCTACCAATCCCTCCACTGGTCTCCATTCAGTGTCCTCCACCCCTCTCTACCAACCTCTACCAATCCCTCCACTGGTCTCCATTCAGTGTCCTCCACCCCTCTCTACCAATCCCTCCACTGGTCTCCATTCAGTGTCCTCCACCCCTCTCTGCCAATCCCTCCACTGGTCTCCATTCAGTGTCCTCCACCCCTCTCAACCAATCCCTCCACTGACCTCCATTCAGTGTCCTCCACCCCTCTCTACCAATCCCTCCACTGGTCTCCATTCAGTGTTCTCCACCCCTCTCTACCAATCCCTCCACTGGTCTCCATTCAGTGTCCTCCACCCCTCTCTACCAATCCCTCCACTGGTCTCCATTCAGTGTCCTCCACCCCTCTCTACCAATCCTTCCACTGGTCTCCATTCAGTGTCCTCCACCCCTCTCTACCAATCCTTCCACTGGTCCCCATTCAGTGTCCTTCACTCCTCTCTACCAACCTCTACCAATCCCTCCACTGGTCTCCATTCAGTGTTCTCCACCCCTCTCTACCAATCCCTCCACTGGTCTCCATTCAGTGTCCTCCACCCCTCTCTACCAATCCCTCCACTGGTCTCCATTCAGTGTCCTCCACCCCTCTCTACCAATCCTTCCACTGGTCCCCACTCAGTGTCCTCCACCCCTCTCTACCAACCTCTACCAATCCCTCCACTGGTCTCCATTCAGTGTCCTCCACCCCTCTCTACCAACCTCTACCAATCCCTCCACTGGTCTCCATTCAGTGTCCTCCACCCCTCTCTACCAATCCCTCCACTGGTCTCCATTCAGTGTTCTCCACCCCTCTCTACCAATCCCTCCACTGGTCTCCATTCCATGTCCTCCACCCCTCTCTACCAATCCTTCCACTGGTCCCCATTCAGTGTCCTTCACTCCTCTCTACCAACCTCTACCAATCCCTCCACTGGTCTCCATTTAGTGTCCTCCACCCCTCTATCAATCCCTCCACTGGTCCCCATTCAGTGTCCTCCACCCCTCTCTACCAATCCTTCCACTGGTCCCCATTCAGTGTCCTTCACTCCTCTCTACCAACCTCTACCAATCCCTCCACTGGTCTCCATTCAGTGTCCTCCACCCCTCTCTACCAACCTCTACCAATCCCTCCACTGACCTCCACTCAGTGTCCTCCACCCCTCTCTACCAACCTCTACCAATCCCTCCACTGGTCTCCATTCAGTGTCCTCCACCCCTCTCTACCAACCTCTACCAATCCCTCCACTGACCTCCACTCAGTGTCCTCCACCCCTCTCTACCAACCTCTACCAATCCCTCCACTGGTCTCCATTCAGTGTCCTCCACCCCTCTCTACCAACCTCTACCAATCCCTCCACTGGTCTCCATTCAGTGTCCTCCACCCCTCTCTACCAATCCTTCCACTGGTCCCCATTCAGTGTCCTCCACCCCTCTCTACCAACCTCTACCAATCCCTCCACTGGTCTCCATTCAGTGTCCTCCACCCCTCTCTACCAACCTCTACCAATCCCTCCACTGACCTCCACTCAGTGTCCTCCACCCCTCTCTACCAACCTCTACCAAACCCTCCACTGGTCCCCATTCAGTGTCCTCCACCCCTCTCTACCAACCTCTACCAATCCCTCCACTGGTTTCCATTCAGTGTCCTCCACCCCTCTCTACCAACCTCTACCAATCCCTCCACTGACCTCCACTCAGTGTCCTCCACCCCTCTCTACCAACCTCTACCAATCCCTCCACTGGTCTCCATTCAGTGTCCTCCACCCCTCTCTACCAACCTCTACCAATCCCTCCACTGGTCTCCATTCAGTGTCCTCCACCCCTCTCTACCAGTCCCTCCACTGACCTCCATTCAGTGTCCTCCACCCCTCTCTACCAACCTCTACCAATCCCTCCACTGGTCTCCATTCATTGTCCTCCACCCCTCTCTACCAACCTCTACCAATCCCTCCACTGGTCTCCATTCAGTGTCCTCCACCCCTCTCTACCAACCTCTACCAACCCCTCCACTGGTCTCCATTCAGTGTCCTCCACCCCTCTCTACCAATCCCTCCACTGACCTCCATTCAGTGTCCTCCACCCCTCTCTACCAACCTCTACCAATCCCTCCACTGGGCTCCATTCATTGTCCTCCACCCCTCTCTACCAATCCCTCCACTGACCTCCATTCAGTGTCCTCCACCCCTCTCTACCAATCCCTCCACTGACCTCCATTCAGTGTCCTCCACCCCTCTCTACCAATCCCTCCACTGACCTCCACTCAGTGTCCTCCACCCCTCTCTACCGACCTCTACCAATCCCTCCACTGGTCTCCATTCAGTGTCCTCCACCCCTCTCTACCAATCCTTCCACTGGTCCCCATTCAGTGTCCTCCACCCCTCTCTACCAACCTCTACCAATCCCTCCACTGGTCTCCATTCAGTGTCCTCCACCCCTCTCTACCAACCTCTACCAATCCCTCCACTGACCTCCACTCAGTGTCCTCCACCCCTCTCTACCAACCTCTACCAATCCCTCCACTGGTCTCCATTCAGTGTCCTCCACCCCTCTCTACCAACCTCTACCAATCCCTCCACTGACCTCCACTCAGTGTCCTCCACCCCTCTCTACCAACCTCTACCAATCCCTCCACTGGTCTCCATTCAGTGTCCTCCACCCCTCTCTACCAATCCCTCCACTGACCTCCATTCAGTGTCCTCCACCCCTCTCTACCAACCTCTACCAATCCCTCCACTGGTCTCCATTCAGTGTCCTCCACCCCTCTCTACCAATCCCTCCACTGGTCTTCATTCAGTGTCCTACACCCCTCTCTGCCAATCCCTCCACTGACCTCCATTCAGTGTCCTCCACCCCTCTCTACCAATCCCTCCACTGGCCTCCATTCAGTGTCCTCCACCCCTCTCTACCAATCCCTCCACTGACCTCCATTCATTGTCCTCCACCCCTCTCTACCAATCCCTCCACTGGCCTCCATTCAGTGTCCTCCACCCCTCTCTACCAATCCCTCCACTGGCCTCCATTCAGTGTCCTCCACCCCTCTCTACCAATCCCTCCACTGACCTCCATTCATTGTCCTCCACCCCTCTCTACCAATCCCCCCACTGACCTCCACTCAGTGTCCTCCACCCCTCTCTACCAATCTCTCCACTGATCTCCATTCAGTGTCCTCCACCCCTCTCTACCAATCCCTCCACTGGCCTCCATTCAGTGTCCTCCACCCCTCTCTACCAATCCCTCCACTGGCCTTTATTCAGTGTCCTCCACCCCTCTCTACCAATCCCTCCACTGGTCTCCATTCAGTGTCCTCCACCCCTCTCTACCAATCTCTCCACTGATCTCCATTCAGTGTCCTCCACCCCTCTCTACCAATCCCTCCACTGGTCTCCATTCAGTGTCCTCCACCCCTCTCTACCAATCCCTCCACTGGTCTCCATTCAGTGTCCTCCACCCCTCTCTACCAATCCCTCCACTGGTCTCCATTCAGTGTCCTCCACCCCTCTCTACCAATCCCTCCACTGGCCTTCATTCAGTGTCCTCCACCCCTCTCTACCAATCCCTACACTGGCCTTCATTCAGTGTCCTCCACCCCTCTCTACCAATCCCTCCACTGGCCTCCATTCAGTGTCCTCCACCCCTCTCTGCCAATCCCTCCTCTGACCTCCATTCAGTGTCCTCTATTCCTCTCCCCTCTCTGCCAATCCCTCCACTGGCTTCCACTCAACGAACAAATAAAATTAAAAATAGTCACCACAACCTACAAAGACATCCACACCTCTGCACCTAGCTACATCACTAACATCATCCAAAAATATCACCCAAACCTCTGCACTCCTCTGAAGACCCCTTTCTTTCTAGCTTCCTCATGACCTCCTCCAGGACCTCCAGAGCTTCTCCCATCCTCTGGAACTCCCTACCCCAATCTGTCTGGTTATCTCCTACTCTGTCCACCTTTAGGAGAGCCCTAAAAAACTCATTCAGAGAAGCCTACCCCTCCTCCACCTAAATCCTATACTTTGACCACCTCCATCAGATCATGCCCCGAAGCTATTACTTTTGTACCACCTCCCCCTCCCTATTAGATTGTAAGCTCAACTAGCAGGGCCCTCCTTATCCTTCTGTACTTGTATTGAACGTGTACCATCCCCCTTTATATTGTAAAGTACTGTGGAAATTGTAATAATTAGGCTGACTTTGATACAGTCGGGTCCATAAATATTGGGACATGGACACAATTCTAATCTTTTTGGCTCTATAAACCACAATGGATTTGAAATGAAATGAACAAGATGTACCTTAACTGCAGACTTTCAGCTTTAATTTGAGGGGATTTACATCCAAATCAGGTGAATGGTGTAGGAATTACAACAGTTTGTATATGTGCCTCCCACTTTTGAAAGCACCAAAAGTAATGGGACAGATTAACAATCATCCATCAAACTTTCACTTTTTAATACTTTGGTTACAAATCCTTTGCAGTCAATTACAGCCTGAAGTCTGGAACACATAGACATCACCAGACGCTGGGTTTCATCCCTGGTGATGCTCTGCCAGGCCTCTACTGCAAATGTCTTCAGTTCCTGCTTGTTCTTGGGGCATTTTCCCTTCAGTTTTGTCTTCAGCTAGTGAAATGCATGCTCAATCGGATTCAGGTCAGGTGATTGACTTGACCATTGCATAACATTCCACTTCTTTCCCTTAAAAAACTCTTTGGTTACTTTCTCAGTATGCTTCGGTCATTGTCCATCTGCACTGTGAAGCGCCGTCCAATGAGTTCTGAAGCATTTTGCTGAATATGAGAAGATAATATTGTCCGAAACACTTCAGAATTCATCATGCTGCTTTTGTCAGCAGTCACATCATCAATAAATCCAAGAGAACCAGTTCCAATGGCAGCCATACATGCCCACGCCATGACACTATCACCACCATGCTTCACTGATGAGGTGGTATGCTTTGGATCATGAGCAGTTCCTTTCCTTCTCCATACTCTTCTCTTCCCATCACTCTGGTACAAGTTGATCTTGGTCTCATCTGTCCATAGGATGTTGTTCCAGAACTGTGAAGGTTTTTTTTAGATGTTGTTTGGCAAACTCTAATGTGACCTTCCTGTTTTTGAGGCTCACCAATGGTTTACATCTTGTGGTGAACCCTCTGTATTCACTCTGGTGAAGTCTTCTCTTGATTGTTGACTTTGACACACATACACCTACCTCCTGGAGAGTGTTCTTGACCTGGCCAACTGTTGTGAAGGGTGTTTTCTTCACCAGGGAAAGAATTCTTCGGTCATCCACCACAGTTGTTTTCTGTGGTCTTCCGGGTCTTTTGGTGTTGCTGAGCTCACCGGTGCGTTCTTTCTTTTTAAGGATGTCCCAAACAGTTGATTTGGCCACACCTAATGTTTTTGCTATCTCTCTGATGGGTTTGTTTTTTCAGCCAAATACAAACTGTTGTAATTCCTACACCGTTCACCAGATTTGGATGTAAATACCCTCAAATTAAAGCTGAAAGTCTGCAGTTAAAGCACATCTTGTTTGTTTCATTTCAAATTCATTGTGGTGGCGTATAGAGCCAAAAAGATTAGAATTGTGTCAATGTCCCAATATTAATGGACCTGACTGTATATGATGTAGAATGTAGAGAGGATTCAATGACTGCGATATGTCCAGGCCAGGTCCAGGTAGCAGCAAAGAAAACTCAAGCTGTGACATTTCCACCACCGTGCTTCACAGTTGGTATGAGAGTCTTCTGAAATACTGTCTTCAGTTCTCAGCAATCATGTCTGCTGTTACTGTGACCAGAAAGCTCTGTCTTTGATAGAATCGTCCTCCATTCATTGTTCTGGAAGGTCTGGATCAGCCTTTCACAACAGTTTCAACACCATTGAAATAAGTTTTCGGTCTCAGGGAACCCTCTGCTAATAATTCCTATATCTACAACTCATGACACATCAAGGTGATGGTCATTGGGAAGAATGTTCCTTACGCTTACAGATAGTTCAAACGATGAATGGTGTCAGTGGGAACTTCCCTGAGGAGCAGGAACCAATGATTGCTCAAGGGACCTCTGGAGGAACCCTAGATGAGAAACCCTGCCCTAGATGTTCAATGGTCATCTGGAACCTTCTCTATAGTTCATTTTTGGACTGCAAAGGCTTTCTCTTAGCACTCCTCCCATAATGGCTGGATTGGTGCAATCTCTGATTGTAGATGTACTTTGACCCCAACTGTTCCATGAGTTACCAGAACACATTTTCATGTGTAAGGACGGAAATTTCAAATCTATTTCCGGGACAGAAGTACGGCCAGCACTCCGAGAATATAACCGTATCTTCTCCCTCTTCCTGCTTTATATATTCCGTATATATCTGAGGAGGAGGGAGCGCACACGGCATGCAGCTGGTACTCTCAGAGTGCTGGCCGTACTCCCGTTCTGGAAATAGATTTTGAATTGCTGACCTTATATATGGAAATGTGCAGCCATTTTGTTTTCTGTCTCCTTTATCTGGTTGGTTGTACAAAGGTGGGTGTACCTACCTTCCATCACAGATGATGGCACTAGTTTTTCAAAGTGATTTCTCAGCAAAATAAATCATAGAGAGACAAGGATGGGTGGATGGCTAGATAGGTGGAGACATGGATGGATGGATGGACAGAGACACAGATGGATGGATGGATGGAGACATGGATGGATGGATGGATGGATGGAGACATGGATGGATGGATGGACAGAGACACAGATGGATGGATGGATGGAGACATGGATGGATGGATGGATGGAGACATGGATGGATGAGACATGGATGGATGGATGGAGACATGGATGGATGGAGACATGGATGGAGGGAGACATGGATGGATGAGACATGGATGGATGGATGGAGACATGGATGGATGGAGATATGGATGGATAGAGACATGGATGGATGGATGGATGGAGACATGGATAGATGGATCGATGGAGACATAGATGGATGGAGACATGGATGGATGGATGGATGGATGGATGGATAGAGACATGGATGGGGGAGTTTTATTTGCAGCAAATGAATCGTCAAATACAATAAGTTATATAAAACATTATTTTTATTATACAAACATTGAAAATCACAGTGTTATAATATATGAATCTTGCTGCAGAATATGTTAACATAATCCACCAAATACTAGCAACAGGAAAAGGCAGGGCGGATATACTCAAATTGTACAGTAATTCTGCCCCAAACTTGTACCCCAACGCGTTTCGGCCTAATGAAGTTGTGGTCTTCTTCAGGGATTATTTGTCTAAAAAATACACATCAAAGACTTAGAATCATAACATATCACAATGTGTAACTGTCCGTATGAATCAGATACATTTACTGCTAGTGGATGGATATTAATCTTGTAACCATTCAATCCAGATCATTTCCCGTGCTGTGTCCCTGTCGCCCCCCCCAGGGAGATCCATATACAGTTGTGCTCATAAGTTTACATACCCTGGCAGAGTTTATGAGTTCTTGGCCATTTTTCAGAGAATATGAAATGATAACACAAAAACTTTTCTTTCACTCATGGTTAGTGTTTGGCTGAAGCCATTTATTATCAATCAACAGTGTTTACTCTTTTTATATCATAATCACAACAGAAACTACCCAAATGACCCTGATCAAAAGTTTACATACCCCGGTGATTTTGGCCTGATAACATGCACACAAGTTGACACAAAGGAGTTTGGCTATTAAAGGGAACCATCCTCACCTGTGATCTGTTTGCTTGTAATTAGTGTGTGTGTATAAAAGGTCAATGAGTTTCTGGACTCCTGACAGACCCTTGCATCTTTCATCCAGTACTGCACTGACGTTTCTGGATTCTGAGTCATGGGGAAAGCAAAAGAATTGTCAAAGGATCTGCGGGAAATGGTAGTTGCACTGTATAAAACAGGAAATTGATTTTCCCCACAGTACATTTCTCTGCCACTAGATGTCCTCAGTCTGATGGCCAGTATCATGCAACCCACTTCCTTTGAGCCCAGGTCACCATAGACCCACCCTTAGCCTGTGATTTAACAGTGAAAGGAGAGGCAGCGCAGTGATGGACTCATCTCTCTGTCACTCTGCTCTGTGATCTGAGCCCCTCCCACCACCGATCCCGGGGCGCTCCTATCCCACTTCTCTACACCCATCACACTGCACCACACCCCAACACACCCCACTACAACCCACCACACCCCACTACAACCCACCACACCGCAATACAGCCCACCACACCCCACTACAACCCACCACACCGCAATACAGCCCAACACACAACACTGCAACCCACCAAACCCCATCACACCCCAACTCACCCCACTACAAACCACCACACCCCACTACAACCCACCACACCGCAATACAGCCCACCACACCACACCCCACAACAACCCACCACACCGCAATACAGCCCAACACACAACACTACAACCCACCAAACCCCATCACACCCCAACTCACCCCACTACAACCCACCACACCGCAATACAGCCCAACACACAACACTGCAACCCACCAAACCCCATCACACCCCAACACGCCCCACTACAACCCACCACACCCCACTACAACCCACCACACCGCAATACAGCCCAACACACAACACTGCAACCCACCAAACCCCATCACACCCCAACTCACCCCACTACAACCCACCACACCCCACTACAACCCACCACACCGCAATACAGCCCACCACACCACACCCCACTACAACCCACCACAACGCAATACAGCCCAACACACAACACTGCAACCCACCAAACCCCATCACATCCCAACTCACCCCACTACAACCCACCACACCGCAATACAGCCCACCACACCGCAATACAGCCCACCACACCCCACTACAACCCACTACACCGCAATACAGCCCACCACACCACACCCCACTACAACCCACCACACCGCAATACAGCCCAACACACCCCACTACAACCCACCACACCACACCGCACCACACCCCACTACAACCCACCACACCGCAATACAGCCCAACACACAACACTACAACCCACCAAACCCCATCACACCCCAACACACCCCACTACAGCCCACCACACCCCACTACAACCCACCACACCACAATACAGCCCACCACACCACACCCCACTACAACCCACCACACCGCAATACAGCCCAACACACAACACTACAACCCACCAAACCCCATCACACCCCAACACACCCCACTACAACCCACCACACTGCGCCACACCCCAATTATTATTTTACAGGATTTATATAGCGCCAACAGTTGGCGCAGTGTTTACAACGTTAGGGCAGACAGTACAGTTACCATACAATGCAATACAGGAGAAATCAGAGGGCCCTGATCCTGAGAGCTTACAATCTAGAAGGGAGGGGGAAGTGATACAAAAGGTAATAACTGTGGGGGAGGATCTGATGGAGAAAATAAAAATACAGTTGTTAGGTGGAGGCAGAATAGGCTTTTCTGAAGAGGAGGGTTTTCAGGGCTCGTCTAAAAGCAGGCAGAGTAGGAGATAGTGGACAGATTTAGGTAGGGAGTTCCAGAAGATGGGAGAAGCTCAGGAGAAGTCCTGGGGCAAGTATGGGAGGAGGTGACGAGGGAACTAGAGAGCAGGAAGTCTTACAAGGAACAAAGAGAACAATTAGGTTGGTATTTAGAGACGAGGTCAGTGATGTAGCTGGGGGCAGAGTTGTGGATGTCTTTGTAAGTTGTTGTTAGAATTTTGAATTTAATTCATTGAGTGAGTGGAAGCCAATGGAGGGATTGGCAGAGAGGGGTGGAGGACACTGAATGGACATCAGTGGAGGGATTGGTAGAAAGGGGTGGAGGACACTGAATAGAGGCCAGTGGAGGGATTGGCAGAGAGGGGTGGAGGACACTGAATGGAGGCCAGTGGAGGGATTGGCAAAGAGGGGAGGAGGACACTGAATGGAGGTCAGTGGAGGGATTGGTAGAGAGGGGTGGAGGACACTGAATGGAGGTCAGTGGAGGGATAGGTAGAGGTTGGTAGAGAGGGGTGGAGGACACTAAATGGAGATCAGTGGAGGGATTGGCAGAGAGGGGTGGAGGACACTGAATGGAGGTCAGTGGAGGGATTGGCAGAGAGGGGTGGAAGACACTGAATGGAGGTCAGTGGAGGGATTGGTAGAGAGGGGTGGAGGACACTGGATGGAGACCAGTGGAGGGATTGGTAGAGAGGGGTGGAGGACATTGAATGGAGACCAATGGAGGGATTGACAGAGAGGGGTGGAGGACACTAAATGGAGGCAAGTGGAGGGATTGGCAGAGAGGGGTGGAGGACACTGAATGGAGAGCAGTGGAGGGATTGGCAGAGAGGGGTGGAGGACATTGAATGGAGACCAGTGGAGGGATTGACAGAGAGGGGTGGAGGACACTGAATGGAGACCAGTGGAGGGATTGGTAGAAAGGGGTGGAGGACACTGAATAGAGGCCAGTGGAGGGATTGGCAGAGAGGGGTGGAGGACACTGAATGGAGGACAGTGGAGGGATTGGCAAAGAGGGGAGGAGGACACTGAATGGAGGTCAGTGGAGGGATTGGTAGAGAGGGGTGGAGGACACTGAATGGAGGTCAGTGGAGGGATTGGCAGAGAGGGGTGGAGGACACTGAATGAAGACCAGTGGAGGGATTGGCAGAGAGGGGTGGAGGACACTGAATGGAGAGCAGTGAAGGGATTGGTAGAGAGGGGTGGAGGACATTGAATGGAGACCAATGGAGGGATTGACAGAGAGGGGTGGAGGACACTAAATGGAGGCAAGTGGAGGGATTGGCAGAGAGGGGTGGAGGACACTGAATGGAGACCAGTGGAGGGATTGGTAGAGAGGGGTGGAGGACACTGAATGGAGAGCAGTGAAGGGATTGGTAGAGAGGGGTGGAGGACACTAAATGGAGATCAGTGGAGGGATTGGCAGAGAGGGGTGGAGGACACTGAATGGAGGTCAGTGGAGGGATTGGCAGAGAGGGGTGGAGGACACTGAATGAAGACCAGTGGAGGGATTGGCAGAGAGGGGTGGAGGACACTGAATGGAGAGCAGTGAAGGGATTGGTAGAGAGGGATGGAGGACATTGAATGGAGACCAATGGAGGGATTGACAGAGAGGGGTGGAGGACACTAAATGGAGGCCAGTGGAGGGATTGGCAGAGAGGGGTGGAGGACAGTGATTGGAGGCCAGTGGAGGGATTGGCAGAGAGGGGTTGAGGACAGTGATTGGAGGCCAGTGGAGGGATTGGCAGAGAGGGGTGGAGGACACTGAATGGAGACCAGTGGAGGGATTGGTAGAGAGGGGTGGAGGACATTGAATGGAGACCAATGGAGGGATTGACAGAGAGGGGTGGAGGACACTAAATGGAGGCCAGTGGAGGGATTGGCAGAGAGGGGTGGAGGACAGTGATTGGAGGCCAGTGGAGGGATTGGCAGAGAGGGGTGGAGGACAGTGATTGGAGGCCAGTGGAGGGATTGGCAGAGAGGGGTGGAGGACACTGAATGGAGACCAGTGGGGGGATTGGCAGAGAGGGGTGGAGAACACTGAATGGAGACCAGTGGAGGGATTGGCAGAGAGGGGTGGAGGACATTGAATGGAGACCAGTGGAGGGATTGACAGAGAGGGGTGGAGGACACTGAATGGAGACCAGTGGAGGGATTGGTAGAAAGGGGTGGAGGACACTGAATAGAGGCCAGTGGAGGGATTGGTAGAAAGGGGTGGAGGACACTGAATGGAGGACAGTGGAGGGATTGGCAAAGAGGGGAGGAGGACACTGAATGGAGGTCAGTGGAGGGATTGGTAGAGAGGGGTGGAGGACACTGAATGGAGGTCAGTGGAGGGATTGGCAGAGAGGGGTGGAGGACACTGAATGGAGACCAGTGGAGGGATTGGTAGAGAGGGGTGGAGGACACTGAATGGAGAGCAGTGAAGGGATTGGTAGAGAGGGGTGGAGGACACTAAATGGAGATCAGTGGAGGGATTGGCAGAGAGGGGTGGAGGACACTGAATGGAGGTCAGTGGAGGGATTGGCAGAGAGGGGTGGAGGACACTGAATGAAGACCAGTGGAGGGATTGGCAGAGAGGGGTGGAGGACACTGAATGGAGAACAGTGGAGGGATTGGCAGAGAGGGGTGGAGGACACTGAATGGAGACCAGTGGAGGGATTGGTAGAGAGGGGTGGAGGACATTGAATGGAGACCAGTGGAGGGATTGGCAGAGAGGGGTGGAGGACAGTGATTGGAGGCCAGTGGAGGGATTGGCAGAGAGGGGTGGAGGACACTGAATGGAGACCAGTGGGGGGATTGGCAGAGAGGGGTGGAGGACACTGAATGGAGAACAGTGGAGGGATTGGCAGAGAGGGGTGGAGGACACTGAATGGAGAACAGTGGAGGGATTGGCAGAGAGGGGTGGAGGACAATGAATGGAGGTCAGTGGAGGGATTGGCAGAGAGGGGTGGAGGACACTGAATGGAGATCAGTGCAGGGATTAGTAGAGAGGGGTGGAGGACACTGAATGGAGACCAGTGGAGGGATTGGTAGAGAGGGGTGGTGGACACTGAATGGAGACCAGTGGAGGGATTGGCAGAGAGGGGTGGAGGACACAGAGCGGTTTGTAAGGTGGGTGAGCAGCATTCGTGATGGACTGAAGAGGGGAGAGCCTATGGAAAGGGAAGCCAATGAGAAGGGAGTTGCAGTAGTCGAGGTGAGAGATGACCAGGGAGTGAATTAGGAGCTTTGTTGTGTCATTGGTTAGGAAGGGGCGTATTTTGGAGATGTTGCGTCGGTTGAGGCGGCAAGATTTGGAAAGTGGGTGTGGGGCAGAAAGGAGAGTTCAGAGTCCAGGGTTACACCTAGCACCCTGGCATGCAGGGGGATGGGCTGATAGAAGTGCTATTGATCTTGACAGAGAAATCGAGGGAGGAGGCACGTGGGGAATAATATTATGAGCTTAGTTTTGGACAAGTTGAGTTTGAGGAAGTGATGTGATATCCAGGCTGATATGTCTGTTAGTAAATCAGTGATGTGTGAGAAGACAGATGGAGTGAGCTGAGGGGTGGAGAGACAGATTTGGGTGTTGTCAGCATAGAGATGGTATTTGTAAGCCATGGGAGGCTATCAGCTGACCCAGGGAGGAGGTGTAGATGGAAAATAAGAGAGGTCCAGGGGAACCTTGGGGAACCCTGACACTGAAGATGCGGTTGGATAAGTAGGAAGAGAACCAGCGTAGAGTACAGTCACAGAGACCAAAGGTGTGGAGTTTTTTGAGGAGGAGGAGGTGGTGGTCCACTGTGTCAAAGGCAGCAGAGAGGTCCAAGAGTGGGAGGACAGAATAGTGTCCATTGGATTTAGCTGTTAGCAGATCGTTTGTGAGTTTTAGGTGAGCAGTTTCCGTGCAGTGTTGAGGGCGAAATCCAGACTGAAGGGAATCAAGAAGGTTATTCTTGGCGAGGTGGTCGCTCAGTCAGTTGTAGACCAATACAACTCAACACACTCCACTACAACCCTACACACTGTGCCACACCCAATACAACCCACCATATCACACCCACAACATCGCACCCCAACACACCCACTATACCGCACCCCAACATCCCACTACAAGCCACCACACCATGCCACACCTTAATACAACCCAACACACCCTACTACAACTCACAACACCATGTCACACCCCAATACAACTCACCACACCACACCCCACCACACCCACCATACCACACCCAAAACATCACACCCTAACACACCCACTATACCACACCAAATCCACTACACCCCAACACATCCCACTACAACCCACCCACCACACCAAAACATACCCCACCACACCCCAGTACAACTGACCACCCCCCGTTACAACCAGCACACGCCACTACTACCCACTACACCCCATCACACCTCACTACAACCCAATACAACTCACCACACCCACAACATCGCACCCCAACACACCCCAATACAACCCACTACACCTCATCACACTTCACTACAACCCAATACAACTTACCACACCCACAACATTACACCCAAACACATCCCACTACAACCCACCGCACTGCACAACACCCAGGGCCGGATTTGCCACAAGGCCACCGAGGCCAGGCCTCGGGGCGGCAGTGGTGTAGGGGCGGCGCCGCTCCTGCAGCGACTTCGCGGCCGCCCCCCCTTTCGTGCTGTCTATTATGGGCACCAGTGCCCATAGAAAATATGGCCGCGAGCCGACCACGCAACTGCGCATGCGCCGTTCCGAAGCCGGCCGGGCTCGGGAAAGTTCGTAAGCGCTCGGCCAGGCGGCGCATGCGCAGTAGCGTGATTGCGCCGCGTGGCGCCATTTTTAAAACAATCCAGAGTATCTAGTAATGTCAGCGGTGCGGCGGCAGTGGAGAGAGATGACATTTCTCATTGCCCGCACCGCTGTTCCGCCCTCCTCCTCCTGATGGCAGGCAGCATGGCAAGGGACATCCCAATCTGGTGGCAGGGAGCATGGCAAGTGACATCCCCATCTGGTGGCAGGCAGTGTGGCAAGTGACATCCCCATCTGGTGGCAGGCAGTGTGGCAAGTGACATCCCCATCTGGTGGCAGGCAGTGTGGCAAGTGACATCCCCATCTGGTGGCAGGCAGCGTGGCAAGTGACATCCCCATCTGGTGGCAGGCAGCGTGGCAAGTGACATTCCCATCTGGTGGCAGGGAGCATGGCAAGTGACATCCCCATCTGGTGGCAGGGAGCATGGCAAGTGACATCCCCATCTGGTGGCAGGGAGCATGGCAAGTGACATCCCCATCTGGTGGCAGGGAGCATGGCAAGTGACATCCCCATCTGGTGGCAGGCAGCATGGCAAGTGACATCCCCATCTGGTGGCAGGCAGCATGGCAAGTGACATCCCCATCTGGTGGCAGGCATAGTGGCAAGTGACATCTCCATCTGGTGGCAGGCAGCGTGGCAAGTGACATCCCCATCTGGTGGCAGGCAGTGTGGCAAGTGACATCCCCATCTGGTGGCAGGCAGCGTGGCAAGTGACATCCCCATCTGGTGGCAGGCAGCGTGGCAAGTGACATCCCCATCTGGTGGCAGGGAGCATGGCAAGTGACATCCCCATCTGGTGGCAGGGAGCGTGGCAAGTGACATCCCCATCTGGTGGCAGGCAGCATGGCAAGTGACATCATCATCTGGTGGCAGGCATAGTGGCAAGTGACATCTCCATCTGGTGGCAGGCAGCGTGGCAAGTGACATCCCCATCTGGTGGCAGGCAGCATGGCAAGTGACATCCCCATCTGGTGGCAGGCATAGTGGCAAGTGACATCTCCATCTGGTGGCAGGCAGCGTGGCAAGTGACATCCCCATCTGGTGGCAGGCAGTGTGGCAAGTGACAAGAGATGGTGGCAAGTGACACGCTCAGGGCTCCCAATGATTCTGCATTATGGTGAGTTGAACTATTTCAGTTTATATTACAATGTAATGATAGAAATAATGTGTTTCAATTATCCTGACACCATACCAACCATGGTGCCGGGGATGATTGAAGCACTAACACCAGCCAGCCATTGCCTTGAAAATTTGCCTGCGAAAAATCCTTACACCTCGCGCGCTTACCCTGAAGTATTTTTAGTCTGTACAATTAAAGCCAGTTGTTTTCAGTGTTCTCGTGTGTGGAGATGTGTTTTTAATTGATCTATTGTAGAAGTCATCGATAAAGGACGTGGTGTGTGTATGTGTGTATGTGTGTGTGTGTGGGGGGGGGGGGGGCGGCATTGAAGGACCCGGCCTTGGGGCGGCAAAGGGAGTAAATCCGGGCCTGACAACACCCCAACACACCCCAATACAAACCACCACACCCCAACACAACTCACCACACCCCCAACATCGCACACCAACACACCCCACTACAACTCACTATGCCCCACTACAACCCACCACACCCCAACACACCTCAATGCAACTCACCACACCCACAACATCGCACCCCAACACACCTCAATGCAACTCACCACACCCACAACATCGCACCCCAACACACCCCACTACGCCACACTACAACCCACCACACCCCAGTACAAACCACCACACCCCAACATACCCCACTACAACCCACCACACCCCAACATACCCCACTACAACCCACCACACCCCAACATACCCCACTACAACCCACCACACCCCAACACACCTCAATGCAACTCACCACACCCACAACATCGCACACCAACACACCCCACTACAACTCACTATGCCCCACTACAACCCACCACACCCCAGTACAAACCACCACACCCCAACACACCCCACTACGCCACACTACAACCCACCACACCCCAGTACAAACCACCACACCCCAACATACCCCACTACAACCCACCACACCCCACTATACAGGAAAAGAAGAATGTTTGTGTCCCCCCCCCCCCCCCCCCCCGTACTGACTGATTTTATTTACATCAGAATAACAATGGGAGACGTGAGGAGGGAAGAGGACAGACAGACCCTCCAAATGAGGACAATCTCCGGGCTCTGTAGGTGGTCCCATGAATGCCCCGAGGGGGGGGGGGGGGATATTCAGGAGAACGGGGGAGGGGGAACCTCATCATGGACAGGAGATGCGTCCTCTGTCTGTGCAACTTTACATCTCAATACAGGAAGAGCCACCGACATCCAAATATTCCATTCATTGTCATAAATCTCATTATACAATATATATGTTCAGTATATACACCCATCAGACATCACATGATGACCACCCACCTAATATTGGGTAGGTCCCCCTTTCCTGACCCGTCCAGACATGGGACTCCCCCAGACCTCTGAGCTGTGGTATCCGACACATAGGGGCGCCACCTTTCCGTCAAGTCAAACACTTTAGTGGAGAACAGAAATTTCTTTTTTTTGTATAAACTATACATAGATTTTGCAATTAAATAACATTTCTAATCATATGACCTTAATGAAAAGAGTTCTCCCTTTACATCAGAGTCCCCCTTTACATCAGAGTCCACAGAGTCCCCCTTTACATCACAGTCCAAGAGTCCCCCTTTACATCACAGTCCACAGAGTTCCTCCTTACATCAGAGTCCACAGAGTCCCCCTTTACATCAGAGTCCACAGAGTCCCCCTTTACATCACAGTCCAAGAGTCCCCCTTTACATCAGAGTCCACAGAGTCCCCCTTTACATCACAGTCCAAGAGTCCCCCTTTACATCACAGTCCACAGAGTTCCTCCTTACATCAGAGTCCACAGAGTCCCCCTTTACATCACAGTCCACAGAGTCCCCTCTACATCAGAGTCCACAGAGTCCCCCTTTACATCAGATTCTACAGAGTCCCCCTTTACATCTGAACTCACAGAGCCCCCCTTTACATCAGAGTCCACAGAGTCCCCCTTTACATCAGAGTCCACAGAGTTCCCCTTTACATCAGAGTCCACAGAGTTCCCCTTTACATCTGAACTCACAGAGCCCCCCTTTACATCAGAGTCCACAGAGTCCCCCCTTTACGTCAGATTCCAGAGAGTTCCTCTTTACATCAGAATTCAAATAGTTCCCTTACACTCTACAGACTCTGATGTAAGGAAGAACTCTGGGGACTCTGACGTAAAGGATGCTCTGGGAACCCTGATCTGAGGGAGAACACTGAGAACTCTGATGTAAGGAGGAACACTGTGGCCTCTGGTGTAAAGGAGAACTCTGATGTAAGGGGTGCTCTGAGAACCCTGATTTACCTTGGTGTACTCACTCAGAGGCCGGAGGGAGATGGATGGTGAGCTCACTCACCCCTTGGCAGTCACCTCTCATCCAGATGTATCTGAGGCTGCTTGGCTTCATTTCCAGCCCCCACTTTCCTTTCCTGAGGCTCAGCGCTGGAGATTAGAGTGTGGGCAGTCACAGAGGGGTGGGAGGCGGATTTATACTGTATATACTCGTTATATATATTCTGTATACTGTATATACTCTGTATATACTGTATGTTCTTTATACTAACTGTATAGACTCTGTATATATGTTCTGTATACAGTATATATTCAGTATATATGTTCTGTATATGGTATATACTCTGTATATATGTTCTGTATACTGTATAGACTCGGTATATATGTTCTGTATATATTCGGTATATACGCTCTGTATACTGTATATATTCAGTATATATATGTTCTGTATACGGTATATATTCAGTATATATGTGTTCAGTATATACTCTGTATATTTGTACACTGAGTATGACAGATCGAACGTTCGGTCTTATTTACAGCTCGTTATTCTCAGAGGGTTATAAGCCGTCCTCCTGGGATCCGGAGTCGCCCGTCGGGTGTAATCTTAGCGGGTCTCACTCTGATCTTCTCTGCCGCAGATTCGGTGTCCGGTGACACCCGATCACACACAGCCGGCGTCATGTACTCCTCCATGTGCTCGGTGTACAATGGCCACCCATACACCAGATGTTCCATGAGACTGTAAACCGATCGTTATCAGCAAAGAGTATGGAAGATGACAATCAGAGCCGGGACTCCGAGGATCAGAAGATGGATGGAAGTGACTGAACTCTTCTACAATGTCATTCTACCATTAACAGGAAGGCTGGCGGGGGTGGGGTGTAGAGCTGCTTGTCTTCTGAAACCCCATATACATTCGTTCTGTGAGAATGAGCGCAAAATCGAATATTATTAGGCTATTTTCTCTCCAGGTTGAATGTTACTCATTCATACGAATAGATTGAATCAGGAAAATACCACAATATGACCACTAGATGGAGCTGATGAATATAGGAAATAAATACTTATCTACTATGATCATCAGCTCCATCTAGTGGCCATAATGTGGTATATGAAATTATTTTCTCTCCAGGTTGAATGTTATCAATTTATAGGAATAGATTTATTTAGAAACATCCCACAATATGGCCACTAGATGGAGCTGATGATCAAAGTAGATAAGTATTTATTTCCTATATTCATCTGCTCCATCTAGTGGCCATATTTTGGTATTTTCCTGATTTAATCTATTCTTATAAATTATTACCATTCAACCTGGAGAGATAATAATGTCATAACATTCAGTTTTGCCCCATTTACACAGAAATTAATGTACATGGGAATTCGTAGGATGAATAGTTGATGTTTAGACAATTATGGGATGGATGTGTACATTTATCGGTCACAGGAGAGGAATGAGCCGTGATCCCGGCCCATACATTACCAAGATTGTAGAGGAATCAGATTGTAACCGGCTTCACACTGACTGACCTTTCATTAGCTAGCGAGATACTGAACATTCGATGTATAGAAACATTCGATGTATAGAAACATTCAGTGTATAGAAATATTCGATGTATAGAAACATTCAGTGTATAGAAACATTCGATGTATAGAAATATTCGATGTGTAGAAACATTCGATGTATAGAAATATTCGATGTGTAGAAACATTCGATGTATAGAAATATTCGATGTGTAGAAATATTCAGTGTATAGAAACATTCGATGTATAGAAACATTCAATGTGTAGAAATATTCGATGTGTAGAAATATTCAGTGTATAGAAACATTCGATGTATAGAAACATTCGATGTATAGAAATATTCGATGTATAGAAATATTCGATGTGTAGAAATATTCAGTGTATAGAAATATTCGATGTATAGAAATATTCGATGTGTAGAAATATTCAGTGTATAGAAACATTCGATGTATAGAAATATTCGATGTGTAGAAACATTCGATGTATAGAAATATTCGATGTGTAGAAATATTCAGTGTATAGAAACATTCGATGTATAGACTGCCCGGGGCAGATAAAGCCCATTATAATGGAATAAAGAATGAAGTGAACGCTGTGTAGTCTTATTATTATTATTATACAGGATTTATATGTTATTATAAATATTATTATTACACAGAGTTTATATAACACCAACAGTTTTGTGCAGTGCTTTACAACACGAGGGCAGACAGTACACTTACATTACAATACAATACAGGAGGGATCCTGATCCTGAGAGCTTACAATCTAGGAGATTTATTATGTTACTTTGTGTCCTCTTCAGATCTGTGTGAAGAAAACTGTATACAATCACATGGGAGGAGCTGAACACTCGTCCCTGAAGAAGCGGATGTTGTCCCCCGAAACGCGCTGGAACCAACATAATTCAATCCGAGACGTTTCCTCTGATGTGCTCAGCGATTGTATTCTATTCATGTGTAGGACGATCAATTTTATTCATTGCAATGGACGTCTGTCTATCTGTCACCAGTGCGCCCCTCCGGTATGTAGGATGTGAAGTGTCCGGAATAAACCTTTATTCACTTATTCAGTATATAGAATGAGGATTCTCAAATATTCTCTACTCCATACAACACGACTCATCACCTCCACCCACACTGAGCCCACGTTCTGTGCGCACGCCGATCGTTCTCTATCATTAGTGGTTAAAGTGGAATTCCCAGCTTAGTATATTTTATAGTTATATTGTTCCAGCTTGGACCCGTGATACTATACAGAGCATCTGGAAAGTATTCACAGCGCTGCACTTTGTCCACATTTTGTTATGTTGCAGCCTTATTCTAAAATGGATTAAATTCATTATTTTCCCCAAAATTCTACAAACAATCCCCCATAATGACAACGTGAGAGAAGATTGATTGAAATCTTTGCAAATTTATTAAAAATAAAAAAGGAAAAAATCCCATGTACATAAGTATCACAGACTCCTCCCATGTACATAAGTATCACAGACTCCTCCCATGTACATAAGTATCACAGACTCCTCCCACGTACATAAGTATCACAGGCTCCTCCCACGTACATAAGTATCACAGACTCCTCCCATGTACATAAGTATCACAGGCTCCTCCCATATACATAAGTATCACAGGCTCCTCCCACGTACATAAGTATCACAGGCTCCTCCCACGTACATAAGTATCACAGGCTCCTCCCACGTACATAAGTATCACAGGCTCCTCCCACGTACATAAGTATCACAGACTCCTCCCAAGTACATAAGTATCACAGGCTCCTCCCACGTACATAAGTATCACAGGCTCCTCCCACGTACATAAGTATCACAGACTCCTCCCACGTACATAAGTATCACAGGCTCCTCCCACGTACATAAGTATCACAGGCTCCTCCCATGTACATAAGTATCACAGGCTCCTCCCACGTACATAAGTATCACAGACTCCTCCCACGTACATAAGTATCACAGGCTCCTCCCACGTACATAAGTATCACAGGCTCCTCCCATGTACATAAGTATCACAGGCTCCTCCCACGTACATAAGTATCACAGGCTCCTCCCATGTACATAAGTATCACAGGCTCCTCCCATGTACATAAGTATCACAGACTCCTCCCACGTACATAAGTATCACAGGCTCCTCCCATGTACATAAGTATCACAGACTCCTCCCATGTACATAAGTATCACAGGCTCCTCCCATGTACATAAGTATCACAGGCGTGCTTCTAGCCAATCAGATTACAAACAAAACCAACAGAGACTCCACCCCTCCCCGGTAGGATGTGGGAATGCATGTAAATTGCACATGCAGAGAAATGCGTTGCTTTTGAGCAGATTCATTCTTAATGCCCCCCCCACCCCCCACACCTGAGAATGCAGTCACATGGTGCAAACACTTTATGCGTCTTCCTTGTGGATATACGGCTTTGAAAAGTGTCGGGACGTTTGTTCTGCATTTCCCGCAGGTACAGCAAACCATTCACATGAAACGCGTCACCCGGGAAACGATAAGATGTGAATCCAGCCTAATGCCGCGTACACAACGATCGGAAATGCCGCCAGCAAAAGACCAATGAGAGCTTTTGGTCGGAAAATGCGACCGTGTGTAGCTCCATCGGACTTTTTGTGGTGGAATTCCACCCGGCAAAAGATTGAGAGAAGGTTCTCTATTTTTTGGTCGCAAAAAGTTCCTATCCGAAAATGCGATCGTCTGTATGGAATTTGGACGCGCAAAAAAAATCACGCATGCTCGGAAGCATTGAACTTCATTTTCTCGGCTCGTCGTAGTGTTGTACGTCACATGCGTTCTTGACAGTGGAAAGTTCAGAGAAGGTTTTTGTGACCCGTGTGTATGGAAGGCGAGCTTGAGCGGAATTCCGTCAGAAAAACTGCCCAAGACTTTTCCGACGGAAATTCCGCTCGTGTGTACGGGGAATTAGACTAAGTGAAAAGTTTTGTCCGGACGTTCCCTTTAATTCTCAGTTCTCTGTTACGTCTCATCGTTTGTATTGATGTATTTTAGGAGTAATACACAATCTGTCCAGTTGGTGGCGCTCACAATTTTTTTCCCTGGCAGGTCACACAGCGATGGATTCACATTGTGAGAAAATTTTCCTTTCCAGGATTTTTTTCTTCAGTTTCAATCACACAAATTATCTTCTATAGAATCCGGAAACACCAAATCACTGAATATAACCCAAACTCTACCCCACCCCTAATCCCTAACCCCTACCCCACCCCTAATCCCTAACCCCTACCCCACCCCTACCCCAAACCCCCACCCCTACCCCATACTCCTAACCCCTACCCCACCCCTAATCCCTACCCCTACCCCTACCCCATATACCCTACCCCTAATCCCTACCCCCTACCCCAAACCTAAACCCTACCCCTAATCCCTAACCCCTAGCCCACCCCTACCCCAAACCCCCACCCCTACCCCATACTCCTAACCCCTACACCACACCCCTAACCCTAAACCCTAAACCCTACCCCTAACCCTACCCTAACCCCTAAACCCTACCCCTAATCCCTAACCCCTACCCCTAATCCAAACTTAAACCCTACTCCTACCCCTAACCCCTACCCCTAATCCTAAACCTAAACCATACCCCTAACCCTAAACCCTACCCTAACCCCTAAATCCTACCCCTACACCATACCCCTAACCCTAACCCTAAACCCCACCCCTACCCTCTACTCCTAACCCCTAACCCCTACCCCTAAATCCCACACCTAACCTTAATCCCTAACCCCTAACCCCAATTCTACCCCTAAGCCAAAGCCCAAATATAACGCAGCAACCACCACAAACCCCTTGTCGTTATCACCAACGCCGCCCCAACATCCCGATACACAGCGAGCTGAGCGCCGAAAAATACGAAATCGCCATCAATTTCCAGATATTTCTGTATTCTAGTGCTGCCAAAATGAAGGAAAGGGAAGAAGACCCCCCAATGGGAAGAATGTGGATGATGATTCCAGAATCTGGTGCAGCTCTGCATGGCAGCCAATCAGCTTCTAGCTTCATCTTCTTCATAGAAGCTTTGACAATAAAACCTGGAAGCTGATTGGCTCCCATGCACAGCTGCACCAGATTCAGCACTCTCCAGTTTTAGTAAATCTCCTCCAATGGGTGAGGGGGGATTTGTGCTTGAAAAGGCAATATGGTAGGAGGGGGATTTATGGTAGTAGGGATGATTGGGGGGGATTTGGAGTGGAGGGGAAATTTGAGGGATAGAGGATTTGTGCTAGGTGGGGGGGGGGGGGGGTTGTGCTGGGGGCATATGGAGAGAAAGGATTTGAGCTGGGGGGGGATGGGGGCAAAGATTTGTGCCAGGAGGGGGGGATTTCAGCAGGGGGTGGATTTATACTGGGAGGAAGGGGAGGGTTATGCTTAGAGGGAACATACAGGTTAATGCTTGATTTTTTTTTTTTATGGGGGGGGGGGGGGGATTTTTGCTGACATATAAACATACATCTGGGGGGGGGGGTGATTTTGGCATGTCCCCCCCCCCTATCTCTACATGACCTTGTCCCGTCACTGCTGGATATCCCGGATCTGCCGAACATTCCAGACCAGGAATCCACAGAACTCCGAGGTTGCGAGAGAAATTGAACCAAATCATTGCTGAGCTCCATCTCCTGAACCCAGCGTCTCACCTGTGATGGTTTGTGTGCGACGTGATGATTGGTGAAGTATAATAAATTATATCCCTCCCCCAATCACTAGGAACTCTGTGTAATCCTCATCCTCTCATCATCAGTAATAGACAGGAAGGAGAGAACATTTGCTGGTTTTACACTTTTTTTACATTTCTTCAGTTACTTCCTGGTTTCTGCTCTGGCCACAATGATGTCATCCATCCCAGGAGTCTTCATGGGAGGAGGGGCTTTTTCAGCTAAGCCACACCCCCTGCCTTATTATAACAAAAATGCTGCGCTAAAATAATAGTAAAGTGTCCACAAAAATGTGACCATAAACTGAAGTGTGTCAAAGTAACAAAAATAAAAAAAACATATAGAAATCCTTCACCAGTGGTAGGAATACACACTCACCAGAAGGATATGATGTCTCCCCAATGCTTGGAAACACCCGTAGTGCCAATCCTTCACCAATGGTAGGAATACACACTCACCAGAAGGATATGATGTCTACCCAATGCTTGGAAACACCCGTAGTGCCAATCCTTCACCAATGGTAGGAATACACACTCATCAGAAGGATATGATGTCTCCCCAATGCTTGGAAACACCGGTAGTGCCAATCTTCACCAATGGTAGGAATACACACTCACCAGAGGGATATGATGTCTACCCAATGCTTGGAAACACCCGTAGTGCCAATCCTTCACCAATGGTAGGAATACACACTCACCAGAGGGATATGATGTCTACCCAAGGCTTGGAAACACCCGTAGTGCCAATCCTTCACCAATGGTAGGAATACACACTCACCAGAGGGATATGATGTCTACTCAAGGCTTGGAAACACCCGTAGTGCCAATCTTTCACCAATGGTAGGAATACACACTCACCAGAGGGATATGATGTCTACCCAATGCTTGGAAACACCCGTAGTGCCAATCCTTCACCAATGGTAGGAATACACACTCACCAGAGGGATATGATGTCTACCCAATGCTTGGAAACACCCGTAGTGCCAATCCTTCACCAATGGTAGGAATACACACTCACCAGAGGGATATGATGTCTACCCAAGGCTTGGAAACACCCGTAGTGCCAATCCTTCACCAATGGTAGGAATACACACTCACCAGAGGGATATGATGTCTACCCAATGCTTGGAAACACCCGTAGTGCCAATCCTTCACCAATGGTAGGAATGCACACTCACCAGAGGGATATGATGTCTACCCAATGCTTGGAAACACCCGTAGTGCCAATCCTTCACCAATGGTAGGAATGCACACTCACCAGAGGGATATGATGTCTACCCAATGCTTGGAAACACCCGTAGTGCCAATCCTTCACCAATGGTAGGAATGCACACTCACCAGAGGGATATGATGTCTACCCAAGGCTTGGAAACACCCGTAGTGCCAATCCTTCACCAATGGTAGGAATACACACTCACCAGAGGGATATGATGTCTACCCAAGGCTTGGAAACAGCCGTAGTGCCAATCCTTCACCAATGTTAGGAATACACACTCACCAGAGGGATATGATGTCTACCCAAGGCTTGGAAACAGCCGTAGTGCCAATCCTTCACCAATGGTAGGAATACACACTCACCAGAGGGATATGATGTCTACCCAAGGCTTGGAAACACCCGTAGTGCCAATCCTTCACCAATGGTAGGAATGCACACTCACCAGAGGGATATGATGTCTACCCAATGCTTGGAAACACCCGTAGTGCCAATCCTTCACCAATGGTAGGAATGCACACTCACCAGAGGGATATGATGTCTACCCAAGGCTTGGAAACACCCGTAGTGCCAATCCTTCACCAACGGTAGGAATGCACACTCACCAGAGGGATATGATGTCTCCCCAATGCTTGGAAACACCCGTAGTGCCAATCCTTCACCAATGGTAGGAATACACACTCACCAGAGGGATATGATGTCTACCCAAGGCTTGGAAACACCCGTAGTGCCAATCCTTCACCAATGGTAGGAATACACACTCACCAGAGGGATATGATGTCTACCCAATGCTTGGAAACACCCGTAGTGCCAATCCTTCACCAATGGTAGGAATACACACTCACCAGAGGGATATGATGTCTACCCAAGGCTTGGAAACACCCATAGTGCCAATCCTTCACCAATGGTAGGAATACACACTCACCAGAGGGATATGATGTCTACCCAATGCTTGGAAACAGCCGTAGTGCCAATCCTTCACCAATGGTAGGAATACACACTCACCAGAGGGATATGATGTCTACCCAAGGCTTGGAAACACCCGTAGTGCCAATCCTTCCCCAATGGTAGGAATACACACTCACCAGAGGGATATGATGTCTACCCAAGGCTTGGAAACACCCGTAGTGCCAATCCTTCACCAATGGTAGGAATGCACACTCACCAGAGGGATATGATGTCTACCCAATGCTTGGAAACACCCGTAGTGCCAATCCTTCACCAACGGTAGGAATGCATACTCACCAGAGGGATATGATGTCTCCCCAATGCTTGGAAACACCCGTAGTGCCAATCCTTCACCAATGGTAGGAATACACACTCACCAGAGGGATATGATGTCTACCCAAGGCTTGGAAACACCCGTAGTGCCAATCCTTCACCAATGGTAGGAATACACACTCACCAGAGGGATATGATGTCTACCCAATGCTTGGAAACACCCGTAGTGCCAATCCTTCACCAATGGTAGGAATACACACTCACCAGAGGGATATGATGTCTCCCCAATGCTTGGAAACACCCGTAGTGCCAATCCTTCACCAACGGTAGGAATACACACTCACCAGAGGGATATGATGTCTACCCAAGGCTTGGAAACACCCATAGTGCCAATCCTTCACCAATGGTAGGAATACACACTCACCAGAGGGATATGATTTCTATTAACAGAACAGCAATCAACGCTTTGTGTAAATGACATCCAGCATCACAACTCTCGCTCCACAGATGGCAGAACCAGACTGCTATATTCCACTCCACCGGGGGATAGTACCAGAGTTATTTTTGCTCATAGTCTAGTAATTTAATATTTCCAAATATACTTAAAAAACATCCATTATAAAAACATCCATTATAAAAACATCCATTATAAAAACATCCAGCATAAAAACAAATGCCACTTTCAAATTTACATAAGGGGCCACTAAACCTGCAGAGAATGGCGGCACGACCTCTCACCCTTCACAATGTAGCTCTATGTATGTTTCACACAAGTGCACATCATCAGCCCTCCTGCCTGCATGTCTGAGCTAGAGGCAGTTGGATTCTACAAAGTGAATGCTACATTAATCATCTGCCCTTACTGGATGGAGACATGGATGGATGGATGGAGACATGGATGGATGGAGACATGGATGGATGGATGGAGACATGGATGGATGGAGACATGGATGGATGGAGAGATGGATGGATGGAGAGATGGATGGAGGGAGACATGGATGGAGGGAGACATGGATGGATGGATGGAGACATGGATGGATGGATGGAGACATGGATGGATGGAGACATGGATGGATGGAGAGATGGATGGAGGGAGACATGGATGGAGGGAGACATGGATGGATGGATGGATGGAGGGAGACATGGATGGAAGGAGACATGGATGGAGGGAGACATGGATGGATGGATGGAGACATGGATGGAGGGAGACATGGAAGGGTGGATGGATGGAGACATGGATGGATGGAAGGAGACATGGATGGATGGATGGAGACATGGATGGATGGATGGATGGAGACATGGATGGAGACATGGATGGATGGATGGATGGAGACATGGATGGATGGAGACATGGATGGATGGATGGATGGATGGATGGATGGAGACATGGATGGATGGATGGATGGATGGAGACATGGATGGATGGATGGATGGAGACATGGATGGATGGATGGATGGATGGATGGATGGAGACATGGATGGATGGATGGATGGAGACATGGATGGATGGATGGATGGATGGAGACATGGATGGATGGATGGATGGAGACATGGATGGATGGATGGATGGATGGATAGATGGAGACATGGATGGATGGATGGAGACATGGATGGATGGATGGATGGATGGAGACATGGATGGATGGATGGAGACATGGATGGATGGATGGATGGATGGATGGAGACATGGATGGATGGATGGATGGATGGATGGAGACATGGATGGATGGATGGATGGAGACATGGATGGATGGATGGATGGATGGATGGATGGATGGAGACATGGATGGATGGAGACATGGATGGATGGATGGATGGATGGATGGATGGAGACATGGATGGATGGATGGATGGATGGATGGAGACATGGATGGATGGATGGAGACATGGATGGATGGATCGGGGGATGGAGACATGGATGGATGGAGACATGGATGGATGGATCGGGGGATGGATGGATAGATGGATGGATGGATGGACGGAGACATGGATGGATGGAGACATGGATGGATGGGTGGATGGATGGATGGATCGGGGGATGGATGGATGGATCGGGGGATGGAGACATGGATGGATGGAGACATGGATGGATGGATCGGGGGATGGATGGATGGATGGGGGGATGGATACATGGATGGATGGATGGATGGATGGATGGATCGGGGGATGGATAGATGGATGAGGGTTTGCTTTGAATATTAGACATGAATGAAATTCTCAGTTTGGCTTTAATAAAGAAGTGATGGGGGAGGGGAGGGGGGCTTTCTATTGGTTCCTCAGTATTGTAGGAAATAACAGAAGAATAAGGAAGATGGTGGATCTGTGGGTAGTAATCGATCGATGTCGGGAGGAATGTATTGGTGGGAGAGATGACGATGGTCGGGCGCACTCTCTGTCGCGGTTTCGCACACTTTGTGGGTCTCATTCATTGATGGGGATGATTTTAGGATAATTGTCCTTTCACTGGGAATTTAATAAATGATTTCCATCTTCCAATCATCTGCAAGCAACAATACTTTCTTTTTCTGTTCCTGGCTCCTGATTGGGTGTTGGGATTTGGGGAGATGAACGGGTCTATTTGCCTTCAGTAGATCTCTGGCCATGGTTGGTGACGGATTGTACGGTGTATGGGCGCCGCTGTGCGATATTCTTAGCATGGAAAGGAGGGACACCCCAATACCAATCTCTGGAGGAGATAATCAGACAACGATCGCTCCACACACAAAGATCTGAATGTGTTCTATTGATCTCCCCCTCCCCCCCACTCCGGGACAATGGAACGCCCAGATTTCGGTCTTGTCTTGTAAATGAGACGGCGGCCATCTTTCTTGCCTGCGGCCGTCTTCCATTCTTCTCTCTTTGTTTCCTCCACTTTGATGGCATCTCACATTCCCCAAACAATCGTCCAATTCCCTCCAAGAGGTCTCATTGTATCCCCCCCTCCCCCCAGCTGTGCAATTATCTGCCACCCCTCCCCCGCTACATCGCATACCTTACAGGATCATCCCACACATACGTCTTATCCATACAATCAGATTGTACAGGCAATTCCCAGAAATGATCCGATCGATCGATCGCTATGACTTCAGTAAATATCAGTGATTTCCCCCCATTCATAAACCCAACATATCAGTCTGTGATCCCCAATACTGACCCCCCCCCCACCCCCACCATGGATGGACACCACCCCGGGGGACGGGACTCCACCCTCATCCACCCATCACACCGCCAGATATACCGAGAAATCTGCCGTACAATCAGATCCACGAGACCCGTTCATATCGAGCGTTTTGGAATTGTGGGGGCCGAATCGCCTCAAAACGCATCAAAACGCATCAAAACGCGGGACGCAGCTGTGGTGCCATTTTTTTAAAAATTTTATTATTTTTTTTTTTTTTATTGTTTTTTTGCCATTATTCTCGGCGCCCCGTACGGCGTGTGCAGCGATCGTCCTGTGACAAAACATGCCAAAATCACTGCAAAAAAAAAAGGCAACGGCAAACTCGCCCGGCGCAACGCCAGAATTTCGCACATGAGCTTCTTTGGTGCGTTTCTGGAGCGCAGGGGGGTGGGGCGTTCAGCGCCGCTCCAAAAACGCATCTCAAAAAAAATGCAGGTAAAAGAAAACCCCGAAACTGTGGGGAGTAGTGTGGGTGATGCTGCAACCGCTCCATGACTAAGCTCCGGGGGAGGGGCGGAGTGAAACGCGTTGGAGGCGTGGCCTGGCGGGAGCCCAGCCTGAGGTTGTCTCTCTCATCCCATCATAGGACTCTGTGGATGGGAGGGGCGGAGTGAAATGCATTGGAGGCGTGGCCTGGCGGGAGCCCAGCCTGGGGTTGCCTCTCTCATCCCATCATAGGACTCTGTGGATGGGAGGGGCGGAGTGAAACCTGTTGGAGGCGTGGCCTGGCGGGAGCCCAGCCTGAGGTTGTCTCTCTCATCTCATCATAGGACTCTGTGGACGGGAGGGGCGGAGTGAAACGCGTTGGAGGCGTGGCCTGGTGGGAGCCCAGCCTGAGGTTGTCTCTCTCATACCATCATAGGACTCTGTGGACGGGAGGGGCGGAGTGAAACGCGTTGGAGGCGTGGCCTGGCGGGAGCCCAGCCTGAGGTTGTCTCTCATCCCATCATAGGACTCTGTGGACGGGAGGGGCGGAGTGAAACGCGTTGGAGGCATGGCCTGGCGGGAGCCCAGCCTGGGGTTGCCTCTCTCATCCCATCATAGGACTCTGTGGATGGGAGGGGCGGAGTGAAACGTGTTGGAGGCGTGGCCTGGCGGGAGCCCAGCCTGAGGTTGTCTCTCTCATCCCATCATAGGACTCTGTGGACGGGAGGGGCGGAGTGAAACGCGTTGGAGGCGTGGCCTGGCGGGAGCCCAGCCTGAGGTTGTCTCTCTCATCCCATCATAGGACTCTGTGGACGGGAGGGGCGGAGTGAAACGCGTTGGAGGCGTGGCCTGGTGGGAGCCCAGCCTGAGGTTCTCTCTCTCATCCCATCATAGGACTCTGTGGACGCTCGCCCCCCCCCCACCGGGGTCTTTCTTCTCTTCCTTCCGTGGATCAAACTTTGATCGGTTCCCCGGAGAGCGGCCCGAATATCGATCCGTGTCCAGCAGAAGTCGATCGTTAGATGAGTTTCTATCCAATGGGAAATGTTTTGTCAGCAGCCGCAGCCAATGATCAGAGAGGAGAGGAGAGTCCCGCCCTCGGAATACAACGTCCCGGCGAGGAGATTCCTCCAAACACCACGATTGTGTGGACGAGGAAATACGTTCGTTTTTAGTTTTGTTTTTCCTTCACCCGGCTGAAAAAAAAACAAAAACAAAGTAACTTTATCGGCGGCAAAAAGACCCAAAAATCAAACATTTCTTCTATTGCGGATCACCAATTCTTAGATGTGACGGCTGCATTCCTTTTCTCTTCCTTTGTTCGATTTTCACTGGTTGATCCTGCCAGTAAGTCTGCTTTTCAAAAGAACAAACTTTCTTCCAGATGTAACAATTAGCGGGATGGGACAAACCATTTACCACCGACAGGGGGGCTTACAATGATCAGCTTTTATTTATATAAAATCTTTATCCCAAAACTGTTCCTGTAACGGGTTATAAAGTGTGAGTTTGGCTTCAATGTATCTAAATCTGCTAATCCGTCTAACACTCCCCTCCCCCCGCAGACTGACAATGCAGCTGTCCAAAGGTGCCCCCTGTGCTCCTTCCTCCAGAGTGGGGGGGGGGGGGGGCTCTAATACAGGAGGTGAGGTGAGACCGGGGGGGGGGGGGGGGGGGCCTGAAAGGAGAAAACGAATGCAGCCACCACATCTAATGATTGGGAAGCTGCAATATGTGAGATTTCACATTAAATATTACAATACTCACAATACAGACATATGAAGTGAATTCAGCTCATTTAAATAATTCTGATTGGTCGGTTTCTTCTCCCAGGTCTTGTCATTAGAAATAAACCGCAAACCCCCCTCTATGCGACTCCTATGTGCGATCCAGGAAAATCGATCGGTGGTGTAATGATTACCCAGAAAATCTCCATCTGCAGATATCGATCATTGTCAGCAGATGGCGCCACAGAGCACCCAACATTCACCACCGACCGAAAATAACCAGAGAGATGAATGTGAGATGCAAAGGGTCACCTGTGCCGATTATGAGGGGTTCTCACCATCCCTGTGCTGAGTTCCCGGGTCTGTACACCCGCTGTGCCCATTATGAGGGGTTCTCACCATCCCTGTGCTGAGTTCCCGGGTCTGTACACCCGCTGTGCCCATTATGAGGAGTTCCCACCATCCCTGTGCTGAGTTCCCGGGTCTGTACACCCGCTGTGCCCATTATGAGGGGTTCCCATCATCCCTGTGCTGAGTCCTCAGGTCTGTACACCCTCTGTGCCCATTATGAGGGGTTCTCACCATCCCTGTGCTGAGTTCCCGGGTCTGTACACCCGCTGTGCCCATTATGAGGGGTTCCCACCATCCCTGTGCTGAGTTCCTGGGTCTGTACACCCGCTGTGCCCATTATGAGGGGTTCTCACCATCCCTGTGCTGAGTTCCCGGGTCTGTACACCCGCTGTGCCCATTATGAGGGGTTCTCACCATCCCTGTGCTGAGTTCCCGGGTCTGTACACCCGCTGTGCCCATTATGAGGAGTTCCCACCATCCCTGTGCTGAGTTCCCGGGTCTGTACACCCGCTGTGCCCATTATGAGGGGTTCCCACCATCCCTGTGCTGAGTTCTCAGGTCTGTACACCCTCTGTGCCCATTATGAGGGGTTCCCACCATCTCTGTGCTGAGTTCCTGGGTCTGTACACCCGCTGTACCCATTATGAGGGGTTCCCTCCATCCCTGTGCTGAGTTCCTGGGTCTGTACACCCGCTGTACCCATTATGAGGGGTTCCCTCCATCCCTGTGCTGAGTTCCCGGGTCTGTACACCCGCTGTGCCCATTATGAGGGGTTCCCACCATCCCTGTGCTGAGTTCCCGGGTCTGTACACCCGCTGTGCCCATTATGAGGGGTTCCCTCCATCCCTGTGCTGAGTTCCCGGGTCTGTACACCCGCTGTGCCCATTATGAGGGGTTCCCACCATCCCTGTGCTGAGTTCCCGGGTCTGTACCCCCGCTGTGCCCATTATGAGGGGTTCTCACCATCCCTGTGCTGAGTTCCCGGGTCTGTACACCCGCTGTGCCCATTATGAGGGGTTCCCACTATCCCTGTGCTGAGTTCCCGGGTCTGTACACCCGCTGTGCCCATTATAAGGGGTTCCCACCATCCCTGTGCTGAGTTCCCGGGTCTGTACACCCGCTGTGCCCATTATGAGGGGTTCCCACCATCCCTGTGCTGAGTTCCCGGGTCTGTACACCCGCTGTGCCCATTATGAGGGGTTCCCACCATCCCTGTGCTGAGTTCCCGGGTCTGTACACCCGCTGTGCCCATTATGAGGGGTTCTCACCATCCCTGTGCTGAGTTCCCGGGTCTGTACACCCGCTGTGCCCATTATGAGGGGTTCTCACCACCCCTGTGCTGAGTTCCCGGGTCTGTACACCCGCTGTGCCCATTATGAGGGGTTCCCACCATCCCTGTGCTGAGTTCCCGGGTCTGTACACCCGCTGTGCCCATTATGAGGGGTTCCCACCATCCCTGTGCTGAGTTCCCGGGTCTGTACACCCGCTGTGCCCATTATGAGGGGTTCCCACCATCCCTGTGCTGAGTTCCCGGGTCTGTACACCCGCTGTGCCCATTATGAGGGGTTCCCACCATCCCTGTGCTGAGTTCCCGGGTCTGTACACCCGCTGTGCCCATTATGAGGGGTTCTCACCATCCCTGTGCTGAGTTCCCGGGTCTGTACACCCGCTGTGCCCATTATGAGGGGTTCCCACCATCCCTGTGCTGAGTTCCCGGGTCTGTACACCCGCTGTGCCCATTATGAGGGGTTCTCACCATCCCTGTGCTGAGTTCCCGGGTCTGTACACCCGCTGTGCCCATTATGAGGGGTTCTCACCATCCCTGTGCTGAGTTCCCGGGTCTGTACACCCGCTGTGCCCATTATGAGGGGTTCCCACCATCCCTGTGCTGAGTTCCCGGGTCTGTACACCCGCTGTGCCCATTATGAGGGGTTAATTTTGTTTATTGAAAATCTTACAAACAACAACTTATATACAATAAAACCATAATAAATAAATAAAACATATTTACAAAATAATTGAATATGATAATACAAAACAAGAACATAATAAATGGTACAAACCAAATTGCGCACAACACAATCCCTACGGGAGAGCCAGACTAAGGAACATCACCGTCACCATGCATGGAGCCTTTTATCAAAAATATACTTGATCTTGAAAATCTAGGGGAGTGAATCAAGAATACAAAGAAAAGCCGCACACCCCGAGATCAACAGGCAGCAGCTACAGAGTCCTGATATTCCTCCACGCCCTTATCCAGACCTCCTGCTGCCACCTGCCTTTCTCAAGACCCCGAATCTTCCCAACCTCACCCAGAATGTCCTGCACCACCACTTCCACAGGGAGGATTTTACTCCGTAAGGATACCTGACACTGTGCACTCCACGTGAAATAACGGACTACTAGACTAACTAAAAAAAGTGTTTCCAAATCATAATCCCGACGAGTCTGGAATGCCCCATACACCCACTCTGCATAACTCATATGGGGGAGGAAGGGTATAACTCAGAGCCCTCCCAACCCTCTTGTACACCTCTATATTAAAAGGGCATTGAAGTAGAAAGTGATCCATGGACTCCACCACTCCTCCACACTCCACTCTCGGGCAGCCCCGATCACTCATGGAAAGAAACTTCAAGTTGCCCTTCACATATAGTTTTCCATGAAAGGCAAGCCAAGCCTGATCCCTAAACTTCATTGGGATTCTCTCCAAATTAATCAATCGCAAACCCACCCCCCAAACCAGGCTTGGGCAATCCCTCAAGGCCAGTGGCTCGCAAAAAGCAGAGCTCATGATCCGCTTCTCAAGAAGTTTCCTTGGAAGAGATTTGACTTCTCCTGCTGTTACTTGCCACTGCCGAAGCATTTTCAAACACGGGGCAACATAAGCCGGGAGCTGTTCATGCTTGACCCTCAGGCTTTTCACTGGCCCACCATTTTCCCAGTCTCGCAGAAAAGGCCTAAACCAGGACTGGAAAATACCAACCCACCCAGGCGGTCTCTCTGCCAACATGTTACCAAGATTGTACTTCACAAACATCAGAGAGAAAAAGACTACAGGGTTGACCATCCCTAGACCACCCTCCCGCCTAGGAAGGTAAGTCACATTCCTTTTGACAAGGTTTATTCTGTTCCCCCATAACAGCTGGAAGAAACAACTATAGATCCTGGTATAAAGAGAAACTGGCAAAATGCAAACAAAACTGACATACAGAAAAATCGGAATCAGGTAAGTCTTGATCAGATCAACCTTTTCCCTCAAGGAAAGCTGCCAACCTTTCCAGCTTGCCACCTTGGCATCGGCATTCTCCAGCCTGTTCACCCAATTTACATGATCATAGTCACCTGGGCCGAATTCAATGCCTAGAACTCGAATTTTTTGTTGGGGCATCCGGGAGAACAAAGCTCTCACCTTCCACGCCCATCCAGAAAGCTTCACACTTGTCCTGGTTGACCTTTGAACCTGATGCCTCTGCATACTGCCCTATCACTGAGACCACCTCCTGCGCCTCCGCAGTCCCAGAGATAAAAACAGAAACATCATCAGCATAGGCCACAACCTTCAAAGGAGGCTCACCAGCGATGCCCAAAGGTACCCCACACAATGGTCCACTCTCTAGCCTTCTAATGAAGGGGTCGATTGCAAACACATATAGCAGAGGACTCAATGGACACCCCTAACGCACACCCGAGCCGACCGCAAAGGGCTGCCCGACCCAACCATTAACCAGAGGAAAGCTTTCAGCCCCTTTGTACAAAATCTTGAGCCAATCAATGAAACCCCCTCCAGGCCATATTTGTCAAGAAGGAGCCACAAGTACTCATGATTAACCCAATCAAAGGCCTTAGCCTGATCCAATGTCAGCAAAAATTTACCCCAACCAGCAGCCCTACAACGCTCCAAGGCCTCCCGGACAGCTAACACCGCTGAGAAAGTGCTTCTACCTTGGACCGAACAGTGCTGGTGGCAGGATAACAAACTGCCTGCAACTGGTGATAATCGCCAGAAGAAAATCTTTGCCAGTATCTTCCTATCGACATTAAGAAGGCTAATGGGGCGCCAATTCCCAATCATCGAAGGATCTTTACCCTTTGACAGAAGGATCACTGCAGATCGCCTCATGGAGGGAGGGAGAGAACCCTCATTCAAACAGCCATTAAAAACCTCCGCAAGGTAGGGAGCCAGGATCGTTTTAAAACATTTATAGAACTCGGCTGTCAAACCATCTGGCCCTGGAATTTTCTTGATGGCTAGTTTATCAATAGCCTGAATTACCTCATCTGCAGTGATTTCATCTGTCAAATTCATCAAAGATACATTACTTTCCAGTCCTGGTGTAGAGTCCAAAAAACCCAACATCCTTGTCCGATCAAGGTTCCTTCCTCCCAGGAGATCGGCATAGTATGACCTGACAACCTCCAGGATCCCTGACCTAGACTTCGTCAGAGAGCCCGTACTGTCCCTCAGGCCATTGACCGTCTTAACTGCTATGCTCTGTTTACAGTTCTGGTAAGGGTCAGGCGAATGGTATTTCCCATAATCCCTCTCCTGAACCAAAGAGGCATGCCGGTCATATTGATGTCTCCTAAGGAGGAGCTTCACCTCAGAGATCGCCCCAGAATCTCCTCCATTCGAAACAAGGCGGTCAAGTTTCCTCCGCAAACGCTGGTAGGTGATATACTTATCTTACTGCTTCTTTCTTCCTATGGCCTTGAAAAGCCCAACAGTCCGCTGTTTAACAAGCTCCCACCATTCTGACTTGCTGTTGCAAAAGTCTAGGATCGTTACCTGTGCTTGAAAAAAATCCTCAAAGGATTGTCTTACTCTCTCGTCTTCCAGGAGGGCCGAATTCAATCTCCAGATACCCCTCCCCCTAGGTGGCATGTCTGGGGCATTCAGAGTCACAGATAGAATACAGTGATCAGAAAACTCCACTGCCCGACACACAGGTGCCGAAAAAGCGGAGTCTCCCTTTAAAAAAAACCTATCCTACTCTGACTACTACCTCACTGAAAAGTGAACCCCGTGCTGTCTGGGCAGCGCTTAATGTGCGCATCTACCAGACCTGCTTCCCTAACTATCGCATTAAGAAAAAGGGTGTCATAGCCCAGCTTATCTCTGAAACCTCTCCTGTCTTTAGACCTAGTAATGGTGTTGAAATCACCTCCAAAGATAACCTGCTGGGCCATAAAAAGAAAAGGCTTAATCTTTGTAAAGAGGCATTTCCTGTCCCACTTCGTCTGGGGACCATAGATGTTAATCAGGCGCAAGTCCTGCCCCTTCACAGAGACGTCTACGACCATGCATCTCCCTATCTCTACCTCAATTACCCCCCGGCACGTTACCATACCAGAAAAAAGGACTGCAACTCCGCTGTAAGGCTCGGCTCAACAGCCTCCCCACCCCTGTCCTCTCCTTCACCCCCCTCCCCTCCACTCCCCCTTCCCTTATCTACCACCAGGCCAGCCTCTCCACCATCCACCCCACTCCTCTGCACCCCACGATCCTCAATAGAAACCCTGCAGCGTCAGGGGAAGGGGGTTGGCACCACACCTGATGCACCTGCCTCAGCACCTCTTGCTGCCTCTACAATTTTAGAAGACACAGACACAGAAGGATTGGACACATTTTTGGCAACTGGTACCTTACCTACAGAAGACATGGGCACACTAGGTAAACGCACAGACTGGGGAGACACAGACACATTAGGTATTGGCACAGACTGGGGCACAACAGACTGGGGAGACACATTAGGTATTGGCACAGACTGGGGCACCACAGATTGGGGAGACACATTAGGTATTGGCACAGACTGGGGCACCACAGATTGGGGAGACACATTAGGTATTGGCACAGACTGGGGCACCACAGACTGGGGAGACACATTAGGTATTGGCACAGACTGGGGCACCACAGACTGGGGAGACACATTAGGTATTGGCACAGACTGGGGCACCACAGATTGGGGAGACACATTAGGTATTGGCACAGACTCAGATGGACTCACAGGCACCCCAGCTGCTGAGCTCCGAGCATCCTCCACGTCCAGGCGGAAGAACTCTCTCACCATCCCTGTGCTGAGTTCCCGGGTCTGTACACCTGCAGTGCTCAGTAGAGATGTGTCTGGATTCATAGGGACCTCGGTAGAGATGTGTCTGGATTTGTAGGGATCTCGGTAGAGATGTGTCTGGATTTGTTGGGATCTCGGTAGAGATGTGTCTGGATTTGTAGGGATCGCGGTAGAGAAGTGTCTGGATTTGTAGGGATCTCGGTAGAGATGTGTCTGGATTTGTAGGGATCTCGGTAGAGAAGTGTCTGGATTTGTAGGGATCTCGGTAGAGATGTGTCTGGATTTGTAGGGAACTCGGTAGAGATGTGCCTGGATTTGTAGGGATCTCGGTAGAGATGTGTCTGGATTTGTAGGGATCTCGGTAGAGATGTGTCTGGATTTGTAGGGACCTCAGTAGAGATGTGTCTGGATTTGTAGGGATCTCGGTAGAGATGTGTCTGGATTTGTAGGGATCTCGGTAGAGATGTATCTGGATTTGTAGGGATCTCGGTAGAGATGTATCTGGATTTGTAGGGATCTCGGTAAAGATGTGTCTGGATTTGTAGGGATCTCGGTAGAGATGTGTCTGGATTTGTAGGGATCTCGGTAGAGATGTGTCTGGATTTGTAGGGATCTCGGTAGAGATATGTCTGGATTTGTTGGGATCTTGGTGGAGATGTGTTGGGATCTCGGTAGAGATGTGTTGGGATCTCGGTAGAGATGTGTCTGGATTTGTAGGGATCTCGGTAGAGATGTGTCTGGATTTGTAGGGATCTCAGTAGAGATGTGTCTGGATTTGTAGGGATCTCGGTAGAGATGTGTCTGGATTTGTAGGGATCTCGGTAGAGATGTGTCTGGATTTGTAGGGATCTCGGTAGAGAAGTGTCTGGATTTGTAGGGATCTCGGTAGAGATGTGTCTGGGAGCCTCGGTAGAGATGTGTCTGGATTTGTAGGGATCTCGGTGGAGATGTGTCTGGATTTGTTGGGATCTCAGTAGAGATGTGTCTGGATTTGTTGGGATCTCGGTAGAGATGTGTCTGGATTTTTAGGGATCTCGGTAGAGATATGTCTGGATTTGTTGGGATCTCGGTGGAGATTTGTAGGGATCTCGGTTGAGATGTGTTGGGATCTCGGTAGAGATGTGTTGGGATTTGTAGGGATCTCGGTAGAGATGTGTCGGGATTTGTAGGGATCTCGGTAGAGATGTGTCTGGATTTGTAGGGATCTCGGTGGAGAAGTGTCTGGATTTGTAGGGATCTCGGTAGAGAAGTGTCTGGATTTGTAGGGATCTCGGTAGAGAAGTGTCTGGATTTGTAGGGATCTCGGTAGAGAAGTGTCTGGATTTGTAGGGATCTCGGTAGAGAAGTGTCTGGATTTGTAGGGATCTCGGTGGAGATGTGTCTGGATTTGTAGGGATCTCGGTAGAGAAGTGTCTGGATTTATTGGGATCTCGGTGGAGATGTGTCTGGATTTGTAGGGATCTCGGTAGAGAAGTGTCTGGATTTGTAGGGATCGCGGTAGAGAAGTGTCTGGATTTGTAGGGATCTCGGTAGAGATGTGTCTGGATTTGTAGGGAACTCGGTAGAGATGTGCCTGGATTTGTAGGGATCTCGGTAGAGATGTATCTGGATTTGTAGGGATCTCGGTAAAGATGTGTCTGGATTTGTAGGGATCTCGGTAGAGATGTGTCTGGATTTGTAGGGATCTCGGTAGAGATGTGTCTGGATTTGTAGGGATCTCGGTAGAGATATGTCTGGATTTGTTGGGATCTTGGTGGAGATGTGTTGGGATCTCGGTAGAGATGTGTTGGGATCTCGGTAGAGATGTGTCTGGATTTGTAGGGATCTCGGTAGAGATGTGTCTGGATTTGTAGGGATCTCAGTAGAGATGTGTCTGGATTTGTAGGGATCTCGGTAGAGATGTGTCTGGATTTGTAGGGATCTCGGTAGAGATGTGTCTGGATTTGTAGGAGCCTCGGTAGAGATGTGTCTGGATTTGTAGGAGTCTCGGTAGAGATGTGTCTGGATTTGTAGGGATCTCGGTAAAGATGTGTCTGGATTTTTAGGGATCTCGGTAGAGATATGTCTGGATTTGTTGGGATCTCGGTGGAGATTTGTTGGGATCTCGGTAGAGATGTGTTGGGATCTCGGTAGAGATGTGTTGGGATCTCGGTAGAGATGTGTCTGGATTTGTAGGGATCTCGGTAGAGATGTGTCTGGATTTGTAGGGATCTCGGTAGAGATGTGTCTGGATTTGTAGGGATCTCGGTAGAGATGTGTCTGGATTTGTAGGGATTTCGGTAGAGATGTGTCTGGATTTGTAGGGATCTCGGTAGGGATCTCGGTTCCGGGTGACAACAATGCTGCATTGCTCCTGAATTCAGAGCTGTGTTGTCCCCTCATGGGGGCGGAGCCTGCTGCCAGTATGGTGGGAGGGGAAGATGCTGCAGGAGGCGTGGCTAGTGGCATTGTCACTGTTCATTCATAAGCCTGTAGCTTGTCAATCATCACCTAATCATGCTTAGTCCCGCCCCCTGCTTTCTGGAGTGACAACGCTGAAACCCCTCCCACTGTGAGCGGCAAGGCGGGTCCACTTCTTGTTGGACCTGTTATTGTCGGCGGTATTCATATATGTGACATCATGGGGGGAGGGGCTTCAATGCCGTACTGAGACATATATGACATCATGGGGGGAGGGGCTTCAATGAGGTACTGAGACATATATGACATCATGGGGGGAGGGGCTTCAATGAGGTACTGAGACATATATGTGATATCATGGGGGGGAGGGGCTTCAATGCGGTACTGAGACATATATGTGACATCATGGGGGGAGGGGCTTCAATGAGGTACTGAGACATATATGTGACATCATGGGGGGAGGGGCTTCAATGAGGTACTGAGACATATATGTGACATCATGGGGGGAGGGGCTTCAATGAGGTACTGAGACATATATGTGACATCATGGGGGGAGGGGCTTCAATGAGGTACTGAGACATATATGTGACATTATGGGGGGGGGGAGGGGCGGTACTGAACACGCTGTCACTCCCAGAAACTGTTTTCCATTGGGAGGGAGGGCGGAGGATGGGCTTCTGATCATGTGACTCCTGGATGGCCAATTACCGTGATCACATGATCAGGACCCCCTACTGGCCCCTGGGGGTAAATAACCCCTTAAAGGGCCAGCAGTGAGCGGGTTAGAGCGACTATCTTTGTCCAGTGTGGTAAATCGCAGGTTCACTTTAAGGTTTTGATCACATCGGCGAGTTTCAGGAATGCATTCAAACTCGCACACTTCCCCCGCAATGCACCGAAACGCGTTGCTGCCATTCATTCCTTAATCTCATTGGTTCCCCATATCCTGCATTAGGACAGAAGGAAAATGCGCTTCAGTGCGGCATTTTTTTTTTTACTGGTTCAGGCACTTTTTCTGCGAGTTTCTCACACACAGAGCCCTCCAAACGCAGCTCGCAAATCCGTCCGCCCTCATTGGTGCCTCCCTGGTGTAGGTGGAGCCTCAGGCCTTAGAATTTCCCTCATTGGGTCCCAGAAGCGTCCAATGGCGGTCATTATTTATCATGAGTTCATGTTTGGCGAGTTGTCAGATTTGGAAGACATTATAATAACATTTATTACAGAGAGGAAGTCGGCGTTTTCTGGGGTCAGGGGTCGGGGAGGTCACATGACACGCTGCACACCAAGACTTTCTACACGTTATTATTGAGGTGAGAGGGAACACCAGGGGGCGCCACCAACTCCAACAATGATTGCAGTCAGTGTCAGGGGAGCACCACAAGTCCCAGCATCCAGACACTATGGAACTACAAGTCCCAGCATCCAGACACTATGGAACTACAACTTCCAGCATCCAGACACTATGGAACTACAACTTCCAGCATCCAGACACTATGAAACTACAAGTCCCAGCATCCAGACACTATGAAACTACAACTTCCAGCATCCAGACACTATGGAACTACAACTTCCAGCATCCAGACACTATGAAACTACAAGTCCCAGCATCCAGACACTATGGAACTACAACTTCCAGCATCCAGACACTATGAAACTACAACTTCCAGCATCCAGACACTATGGAACTACAACTTCCAGCATCCAGACACTATGAAACTACAAGTCCCAGCATCCAGACACTATGAAACTACAAGTCCCAGCATCCAGACACTATGAAACTACAAGTCCCAGCATCCAGACACTATGAAACTACAAGTCCCAGCATCCAGACACTACGGAACTACAAGTCCCAGCATCCAGACACTATGAAACTACAAGTCCCAGCATCCAGACACTATGAAACTACAACTTCCAGCATCCAGACACTATGAAACTACAAGTCCCAGCATCCAGACACTACGGAACTACAAGTCCCAGCATCCAGACACTATGAAACTACAACTTCCAGCATCCAGACACTATGGAACTACAACACCTCCACCACATCACCCCCCACCCCTTCCCAGGTCTTCAGATGCCCTGTGATAGACCTAGGGGGTTGCAAACACTGGGGGTCTGGAGACCTGGGGGGGGGGGGTGCAAACACTGGGGGTCTGGAGACCTAGGGGGGGGGGTGCAAACACTGGGGGTCTGGAGACCTAGGGGGGGGTGCAAACACTGGGGGTCTGGAGACCTAGGGGGGGGGTGCAAACACTGGGGGTCTGGAGACCTAGGGGGGTTGCTCACATAGGAAATCTGCAGATTCAGGGGGTGCTAACACAGGGGGTATAGGTAGAGTTGTCACCTCATCCCTTTAAACCTGAACACATGTGAATTACTCACCTTCTGAGGATAATTTAATTCAGATAAGACACCAAGTGAGTTTAATTATCACCTTAATTATCCACAGAACCCGAGTAATTATTATGTCTTCAGGTTTAAAGGGATGAGGTGGCAACTCTAGGTATAGGGATCTATTAGGGGACACACACAGGAAATCTAGAGACCGGGGGGGGGGGGTTGTGCTAGACTCCAGACCCCCTGTGTTTGCACCCCTCCCCCTGGTCTCCAGACCCCCTGTCTTTTCACCCCCCTGGTCTCCACACCCCGTCTTTTCACCCCCCCCCTGGTCTCCACCCCCCCTGGTCTCCACACCCCCTGTCTTTTCACCCCCCCCTGGTCTCCACACCCCCTGTCTTTTCACCCCCCCCTGGTCTCCACACCCCCTGTCTTTTCACCCCCCCTGGTCTCCACACCCCCTGTCTTTTCACCCCCCCTGGTCTCCACACCCCCTGTGTTTGCACCCTCCTGGTCTCCAGACCCCCTGTCTTTGCACCCCCCCTGTCTCCACACCCCCTGTATGAGTCCATTGATCACACGTTGTCTCTTCTGGTTTCTCATGTAATATTTCTTTTCTATGGTGGTTTGATTTTGCTCGGTGTCCCTCATCCAGGCTCAGTGCGGATCCCTCGCTATCTCCTTCTATTTATATGGCGGGTGAAGTTCCGTCATTTCCTGTATTTGTAACTCTCGCAATCCTCTCTGATTTTTGTGCAGCAACTCAGATTTGTCTGAACTCTCCCAGCTGAACCCGTGATAGGCGGGACTTCATCTGCCACCGGCTCTGAGCAAAGATTCCTTCCTCTGTCTGTAGACACCCTGCAGAGCTGCTGACATCCCATCCATCCATCCCATCCGTCCATCCATCACCTTACTGACCCGCAACCATGGACTTCTTCAACAAGCTGATCCGATCCAACAGTATCAAGAAGAAGCCGGCCTCTGATCAGGTAATATATATAGGAGAAGCCGGCCTCTGATCAGGTAATATATATATATATATAGGAGAAGCCGGCCTCTGATCAGGTAATATATATAGGAGAAGCCGGCCTCTGATCAGGTGATATATATATATATATATATAGGAGAAGCCGGCCTCTGATCAGGTGATATATATATATAGGAGAAGCCGGCCTCTGATCAGGTGATATATATATATATAGGAGAAGCCGGCCTCTGATCAGGTGATATATATAGGAGAAGCCGGCCTCTGATCAGGTGATATATATAGGAGAAGCCGGCCTCTGATCAGGTGATATATATATATATATAGGAGAAGCCGGCCTCTGATCAGGTGATATATATATATATATATATATAGGAGAAGCCGGCCTCTGATCAGGTGATATATATAGGAGAAGCCGGCCTCTGATCAGGTGATATATATAGGAGAAGCCGGCCTCTGATCAGGTGATATATATAGGAGAAGCCGGCCTCTGATCAGGTGATATATATATATATATATAGGAGAAGCCGGCCTCTGATCAGGTGATATATATATATATATATATAAGAAGCCGGGTTACAATATACAGGGGGTCCCCGGGTTACAAACAAGTTAGGGACTGTAGGTTTGTTCTTAAGTTGAATCTGTTTGTAAGTCGGAACTGGTACATTTTTTAAGTGTAGCTTCAGCCAAAAAAAATATTTTTAAGCTTTTTGGAAAACATAGGGAAGGGTTATCACCCCTGTGACATTTGTTTTGCTGTCTGTGCTCCTCTTCAGAAGATTTCACCTCACTTTCTGTCCCAGTGACAATTGGATTTTGGGTTGTTGTGGTAACAAGGATTGGTGATAAATCATCAGTGGAGGTACCTTTCCCCCATAATAACTCTTACAGGAGAGAATTTCCCTTCCTAGGGGTAGATTTCATCTCACTTCCTGTTGTCTCCCTCCGTTCGTAAGTAGGAGTCGTTTGTAAGTCGGATGTTTGTAACTAGGGGACACAATATAAATATATATATATATACGGTTGGATAAGTAGGAAGAGAACCAGAGAAGAGTGTAGTCACTGGGACCAAAGTCTATATCTAATCTAAAATCTATATATATATATATATAACCTGATCAGAGGCCGGCTTCTCCTATATATATATATATATATATATATATATATATATATATATATATATATATATATATATAGACATTAGATATAGACTTTGGTCCCAGTGACTGGACTCTTCTCTGGTTCTCTTCCTCCTCATCCAGCCGCACCTTTAGCGTTTCCTACAATTCTACTTCCTCTTCTCCTCTTCCTTTCTCTGTTGGGGTCCCCCAAGGTTCTGTTCTTGGACCCCTCCTATTCTCCATCTACACCTCCTCCCTGGGTCATCTGATGGCCTCCAATGGCTTCCAATACCATCTCTACACTGACGACACCCAAATCTATTTCTCTACCCCTCAGCTCTCTTCCTCCATCTCCTCACATATCACTAATTTACTATCAGATATATCAGTCTGGATGTCTCACCACTTCCTCAAACTCAATCTATCCAAAACTGAACTTATAATTCTTCCTCCCCGCTATGCCCCTTCCCCCGATCTCTCAGTTAAAATTGATGGCACAACTATAAGCCCATCCCCCACATGCCAAGGTTCTAGGTGTCGTCCTGGACTCTGAACTCTCCTTCAAGCACCACATCCAATCACTGTCCAAATCCTGCCGCCTCAACCTCCGCAACATCTCCAAAATACGCCCCTTTCTAACCAATCACACAACAAAGCTCTTCACTCCCTGGTCATCTCTCACCTCAATTACTGCAACTCCCTTCTCATTGGCTTACCTCTACATAGGCTCCTCCCCCTCTTCAATCCATTATGAATGATGCTGCCAGACTCCTCCACCTCACCAATCGCTCTGTGTCTGGTACCCCTCTCTGTCAATCCCTCCACTGGCTTCCGATCACCCAACGGATTCAATTCAAAATACTAACAACTATGTACAAAGCCGTCCACAACTCATCCCCACCTACATCACTGACCTTGTCTCTAAATACCAACCTCCTCGTTCTCTTCATTCCTCTCAGGACCTCCTGCTCTCTAGATCCCTCGTCACCTCCTCCTATATCTGCCTCCAGGACTTTTCCAGAGTCTCTCCAATCCTATGGAACTCCCTACCCCAATCTGTCCGCTTATCTCCTACTTTATTAGCTTTTAGACGATCCCTGAAAACCCTTCTCTTCAGAGAAGACTACCCCACCCCCACCTAACAACTGGATTTTCATTTTCTCCATCAGCTCATCCCCCACAATTATTACCTTTTGTTTCCACTTGACCCTCCCTTCTAGATTGTAAGCTCTGAGGATCAGGACCCTCCGATCCCTCCTGTATTGTATTGTAAGTGTAATGTCTGCCCTCATGTTGTAAAGCGCTGTGCAAAACTGTTGGTGCCATATAAATCTTGTATAATAATAATAATAATTTATAGGAGAAGCCGGCCTCTGATCAGGTGATATATATAGGAGAGGCCGGCCTCTGATCAGGTGATATATATAGGAGAAGCCGGCCTCTGATCAGGTAATATATATATATATATATATATATATATATATATATATATATATATATAGGAGAAGCCGGCCTCTGATCAGGTGATATATATAGGAGAAGCCGGCCTCTGATCAGGTGATATATATAGGAGAAGCCGGCCTCTGATCAGGTGATATATATAGGAGAAGCCGGCCTCTGATCAGGGAATATATAGAGGAGAAGCCGGCCTCTGATCAGGTGATATATATATAGGAGAAGCCGGCCTCTGATCAGGTGATATATATAGGAGAAGCCGGCCTCTGATCAGGTGATATATATATATATAGGAGAAGCCGGCCTCTGATCAGGTGATATATATAGGAGAAGCCGGCCTCTGATCAGGTGATATATATATATATATATATATATATATATATATATATATATATATATATATAGGAGAAGCCGGCCTCTGATCAGGTGATATATATATATATATATATATATATATATATATATATATATATATATATATATATATATATATATATATATATATATATATATATATATATATATATATAGGAGAAGCCGGCCTCTGATCAGGTGATATATAGGAGAAGCCGGCCTCTGATCAGGTGATATATATATATAGGAGAAGCCGGCCTCTGATCAGGTGATATATATATATAGGAGAAGCCGGCCTCTGATCAGGTAATATATATATATATATATATATATATATATATATATATATATATATAGGAGAAGCCGGCCTCTGATCAGGTGATATATATATATATAGGAGAAGCCGGCCTCTGATCAGGTGATATATAGGAGAAGCCGGCCTCTGATCAGGTGATATATATATATAGGAGAAGCCGGCCTCTGATCAGGTGATATATATATATATAGGAGAAGCCGGCCTCTGATCAGGTGATATATAGGAGAAGCCGGCCTCTGATCAGGTGATATATATATATAGGAGAAGCCGGCCTCTGATCAGGTGATATATATATATAGGAGAAGCCGGCCTCTGATCAGGTAATATATATATATATATATATATATATATATATATATATATATATATATAGGAGAAGCCGGCCTCTGATCAGGTGATATATATATATATAGGAGAAGCCGGCCTCTGATCAGGTGATATATATATAGGAGAAGCCGGCCTCTGATCAGGGAATATATATAGGAGAAGCCGGCCTCTGATCAGGTGATATATATATATATAGGAGAAGACGGCCTCTGATCAGGTGATATATATAGGGGGGGGAGGGTAGTGGCTCCCACTTCCTCTTTCTCCCGGGGTTCCGCAGCACCAGAAGGAAGTTCACCTCTCCCCCTCCCCCTCCCTCAGCCACTCCCCCTCCCCCTCCCCCTCCCCCTCCCCCTCCCCTCCCCTCCCCTCCCCCTCTACCTCCCTGCGATCTTCTGGGACACTTCATAACTTGCAGACCATTCGCAGTGTATAGTGCGGCTCGCGCATGCGCAGTGTGTGCCCACAGTAAGAATGGCGGCGCCGTGGAGAGAAGGGGGGGAGGATCGTTGGACCCGGGGACAGGTGAGGGTCCGATTATTATAATTCAGTAGATTCACTTTTTTGTAGCTGCTGACTTTTAATTTCTTTTTTCGGCAGAACTCCACTTTAAATAACTCTGTTAGGTACAGTCTTTGATTGGACAGCGAAGGAGCAGCAGCAGACTGATTAGCTCCTTTATCACTCTGCTCTCTCCTCCTATCAGCATGCACCTTGTTATCACATGAGCGCTGCACCACAGCTGATTGGCACTGTTGAATTTCCCTCTACCAATCGATGCTCAGGGGATTGGGGGAAGAGGGGGTTGCGGGAAGGGGGGGAAGAGGGGAAGGGGGGGTTGGGGGAAGAGGGGGTTGCGGGAAGGTGGGAAGGGGGGATTGGGGGAAGGGGGGATTGGGGGAAGGGGGGGTTGCGGGAAGGGGGGGAAGAGGGGAAGGTGGGAATGGTGGAAGAGGGGGTTGCGGGAAGGTGGGAAGGGGGGATTGGGGGAAGGGGGGGTTGCGGGAAGGGGGGGAAGAGGGGAAGGGGGGGGATTGAGGGAAGAGGGGGTTGCGGGAAGGGGGGATTGGGGGAAGGGGGGGTTGCGGGAAGGAGGGGAAGGGGGGGTTAGGGGAAGGGGGGGGATTGGGGGAAGAGGGGGTTGCGGGAAGGGGGGATTGGGGGAAGGGGGGGTTGGGAGAAGGAGGGGTTGCGGGAAGGAGGGGATTGGGGGAAGGGGGGATTGGGGGAAGGGGGGGTTGCGGGAAGGAGGGGATTGGGGGAAGGGGGGATTGGGGGGATTGGGGGAAGGGGGGGGTTGGGAGAAGGAGGGGTTGCGGGAAGGGGGGATTGGGGGAAGGGGGGGTTGGGAGAAGGAGGGGTTACGGGAAGAGGGGGATTGGGGGAAGGGGGGGTTGGGAGAAGGAGGGGTTGCGGGAAGGGGGGATTGGGGAAGGGGGGGTTGCGGGAAGAGTTACATTGTATATAATCAGATTGTTACATTGATAACATTTACATCAGAGATGAAGTCATTTGTGTTTTCAGTGAGTTTCATTGGATGATTCAGTTTTGGGGGAGGAGCTCTGTGTATAACGATCGGTTCTCAGGATTGAATGAATCTCTAATCTTTGTAAACACGTTTGACACGAGTTTCCTGTTTTCTTCGTCTCGATCGTGAACGTTGATAATATAAGTCCTGATCGCGTGGCAGACATGCGGGGGAGGTGGTGACCCGGAGATCGGAGTGATTATGGGGTGTTGTGTAATATATGAAAGGAGCTGATAGGCTACGAGGAGGAGGGGGCGGGATTATGTCTGATTACAGAGGAAACGTCTCCCACCCAACAAATGATGGAGAAAGTCGGTGAGGAGAGGAGACTTCTAGAGGGAGATTTCTTCTCATTTCCTGTTACACTCAATAAAAGTCAGGGATGTCCCCGCCCCCATCACCTGCCACGCCCTCATATCTACACTAATGGATGGAGGGGGCGGGGCAAAGCACCCCACAGCCCATGTAACACCCCACAGCCCATGTAACACCCCACAGCCCATGTAACACCCCACAGTCCATGTAACACCCCACAGTCCATGTAACACCCCACAGTCCATGTAACACCCCACAGTCCATGTAACACCCCACAGCCCATGTAACACCCCACAGTCTGTGTAACACAGTTTCCTGTGGGTCACATCTGTGCGTTTTATGGAAATGACTTTTTTCTGGTTTTTGGTTCCAATGGATGAAAAACACAAAATGCCCCCGGAATATAGAAACTACCCCCCGGAATATAGAAACTGCCCCCCGGAATATAGAAACTGCCCCCCGGAATATAGAAACTGCCCCCCGGAATATAGAAACTGCCCCCCGGAATATGGAAACTGCCCCCCGGAATATAGAAACTGCCCCCCGGAATATGGAAACTGCCCCCGGTATACGGAAACTGCCCCCGGCATGGGTGGAGATCGCAGAATCTGGGGCAGCTTTGCGGAGTAACCAATCAGCTTCCAACTTCAATGAAGCTTTGACAATAAAACCTGGAAGCTGATTGGCCGCCATGCAGAGCTGCTCCGGATTCTGGGGGCTCCAGTTTTAGTAAATCCCCCTCCCCCATAGTGAGAACAATCAGCAGATCCAGAGATGAAGGAAGCGGAAATTATATGCAAATATTGACTTCTTGTAAAAGTCCAGCTTTGCCCCGCCCCCTCCATCCATTGGTGTAGATATGAGGGCGTGGCAGGAGATGGGGGCGGGGACATCCCTGACTTTTATTGAGTGTAACAGGAAATGAGAAGAAATCTCCCCCTATAGGATCACAGACTGCAGAAAGAAACTTGACAAAAAAATATTACATTGTATCCACAAAATATTACATTGTATCCACAAAATATTACATTGTATCCACAAAATATTACATTGTATCCACAAAATATTACATTGTATCCACAAAATATTACATTGTATCCACAAAATATTACATTGTATCCACAAAATATTACATTGTATCCACAAAATATTGACCCCCTTTTTTCTCCCCCCTCCCCCCAGGAATCCACAGATGAAAAATCTTCAGAAAAGAAAAAAGAGTTCTGGAAGTTTGTAAGTATAGAACTCGGGTTGGGAATTCCCCTCCCCCCCCCCCCCCCCCCCCCCCAATACAAGGCGAGCGACAGAGTGCGACTTCTACCCACAATTCACTTCTTTCTCCAGAGAGGCTCATTTGCATATTTCCCATAGAGCCTTGCCTGAGTCCCCGAAACCACGTGTGATTCAGAGAGGAATCGCACCGCATTCATTCTTCTATGGCTCAAATCACATCGCATTCATTCTTCTATGGCTCAAATCACATCGCATTCATTCTTCTATGGCTCAAATCGCATTCATTCTTCTATGGCTCAAATCACATCGCATTCATTCTTCTATGGCTCAAATCACATCGCATTCATTCTTCTATGGCTCAAATCACATCGCATTCATTCTTCTATGGCTCAAATCACATCGCATTCATTCTTCTATGGCTCAAATCGCATCGCATTCATTCTTCTATGGCTCAAATCGCATCCCATTCATTCTTCTATGGCTCAAATCGCATTCATTCTTCTATGGCTCAAATCGCATCGCATTCATTCTTCTATGGCTCAAATCGCATCGCATTCATTCTTCTATGGCTCAAATCGCATCCCATTCATTCTTCTATGGCTCAAATCGCATTCATTCTTCTATGGCTCAAATCGCACTGCATTCATTCTTCTATGGCTCAAATCACACTGCATTCATTCTTCTATGGCTCAAATCGCATTCATTCTTCTATGGCTCAAATCGCACTGCATTCATTCTTCTATGGCTCAAATCCCACCACATTCATTCTTCTATGGCTCAAATCACATTCATTCTTCTATGGCTCAAATCACATTCATTCTTCTATGGCTCAAATCACATCGCATTCATTCTTCTATGGCTCAAATCGCATCGCATTCATTCTTCTATGGCTCAAATCGCATCGCATTCATTCTTCTATGGCTCAAATCGCATCGCATTCATTCTTCTATGGCTCAAATCGCATCCCATTCATTCTTCTATGGCTCAAATCGCATTCATTCTTCTATGGCTCAAATCGCACTGCATTCATTCTTCTATGGCTCAAATCACATTCATTCTTCTATGGCTCAAATCACATCGCATTCATTCTTCTATGGCTCAAATCGCATCCCATTCATTCTTCTATGGCTCAAATCGCATTCATTCTTCTATGGCTCAAATCGCACTGCATTCATTCTTCTATGGCTCAAATCACACTGCATTCATTCTTCTATGGCTCAAATCGCATTCATTCTTCTATGGCTCAAATCGCATTCATTCTTCTATGGCTCAAATCGCATTCATTCTTCTATGGCTCAAATCACATCGCATTCATTCTTCTATGGCTCAAATCGCATCCCATTCATTCTTCTATGGCTCAAATCGCATCGCATTCATTCTTCTATGGCATAAATCGCATCGCATTCATTCTTTTATGGCTCAAATCCCACCACATTCATTCTTCTATGGCTCAAATCGCATCGCATTCATTCTTCTATGGCTCAAATCGCATTCATTCTTCTATGGCTCAAATCGCACTGCATTCATTCTTCTATGGCTCAAATCGCACCGCATTCATTCTTCTATGGCTCAAATCGCATTCATTCTTCTGTGGCTCAAATCACATCGCATTCATTCTTCTATGGCTCAAATCGCATCCCATTCATTCTTCTATGGCTCAAATCGCATCGCATTCATTCTTCTATGGCATAAATCGCATCGCATTCATTCTTTTATGGCTCAAATCCCACCACATTCATTCTTCTATGGCTCAAATCGCATCGCATTCATTCTTCTATGGCTCAAATCGCATCGCATTCATTCTTCTATGGCTCAAATCGCATTCATTCTTCTATGGCTCAAATCGCACTGCATTCATTCTTCTATGGCTCAAATCGCACCGCATTCGTTCTTCTATGGCTCAAATCGTATTCATTCTTCCATGGCTCAAATCGCACCGCATTCATTCTTTTATGGCTCAAATCGCATCGCATTCATTCTTTTATGGCTCAAATTCCACCACATTCATTCTTCTATGGCTCAAATCGCACCACATTCATTCTTCTATGGCTCAAATCGCACCACATTCATTCTTCTATGGTTCAAATCACATCCCATTCATTCTTCTATGGCTCAAATCGCATCCCATTCATTCTTCTATGGCTCAAATCGCACCGCATTCATTCTTCTATGGCTCAAATCGCATCCCATTCATTCTTCTATGGCTCAAATCGCATCGCATTCATTCTTCTATGGCTCAAATCGCATCGCATTCATTCTTCTATGGCTCAAATCGCACCGCATTCATTCTTCTATGGCTCAAATCACATTCATTCTTCTATGGCTCAAATCGCACCGCATTCATTCTTCTATGGCTCAAATCGCATTCATTCTTCTATGGCTCAAATCGCACCGCATTCATTCTTCTATGGCTCAAATCGCATCCCATTCATTCTTCTATGGCTCAAATCGCATCGCATTCATTCTTCTATGGCTCAAATCGCATCGCATTCATTCTTCTATGGCTCAAATCGCACCGCATTCATTCTTCTATGGCTCAAATCGCACCCAGAGGAACGCTGCAGGCACTTTTCCTTTTTTCACACCCATGTGATACAATTCAGTTACTCTCCCTGTGTTTTGCAAACTGTTTTTGGGGTGTTGGTAACTTATCTTCATTGCAGGGCAAAAGGGACAGCTGCCCCGGGCCCAGTCATTGTTGTGAGGCCCAAAGCAGCTGCCCCTTGAGCCTGCTCTGCCTGTAAATAGCTGATAAGTGGATTGCCCCGAGTCCAATCGATATCAACCGGTTCCCGACCGGCCGCCGCAGCTTTACTGCGGCAGAATGGCTCCTCTGGGCGAGCCGCCGTAACTGTACGTTGGCCCTTTAAGACGCTGTAGGAGGCGTGCGGGCGCGATGACGGGCAGGCATCCACAATCGCTCATGACAGAGCGAGAACCGGGATCTCTGTGTGTAAACGCACAAGTCCCGATTCTCTCAGAGGAGAGGAGACCGATCGTGTGCTCCTACTAAGTATGAACAGCGATCTCTCTCTCCTCCCCTAGTCAGTCCCCTCCCCCCACAGTTAGAACACTCACAGGGAACACAGTTAACCCCTTGATCGCCCCCTGGTGTTAACCCCTTCACTGCCAGTGACATTTATACAGTAATCAGTGCATTTTTATAGCTCTGATCGCTGTATAATTGTCAATGGTCTCAAAAAAATGTCCAATTTGTCCACCGCAATATCACAAAAAAAATCGCAGATCGCCGCCATTAGTAGTAACAAAAGAAAATATAATAATAATTAAAAATGCCATAAATCTATCCCCTGTTTAGTAGACACTATAACTTTTGTGCAAACCAATCAATATACGCTTATTGCAATTTTATTTATTTTTTTTTTTATCAAAAATATGTAGAAGAATACGTATCGGCCTAAACTGAGGACATTTTTTTTTTTAATTTGGGATATTTATTATAGCAAAAAGTAAAAAAATATTGTTTTTTTTTTTTTCAAAATTGTTGCTCTTCTTTTGTTTATAGCGTAAAAAATAAAAACCTCAGAGGTGATCAAATACCACCAAAAAAAAGTTCTATTCATGGGGGGAAAAAAGACGTCAATTTTGTTTGTGTGCAACGTCACACGACCGCGCAATTGTCAGTTAAAGCGACGCAGTGCCGAATCACAAAAAAATGGCCTGGTCATTAAGGGGGTAAATCTTCCGGGGCTGAAGAGGTTAATGACGGTCCTGCTTCATTGGCTTCCCCCGGCGATGCTTCTACTCCTCTTCCCTTCGTAGCCCGTTCACCAGCAGGACTGAGGAGGAGAACCCCTTGTTGGCTTGTGGTTGCTCTGGTTGGGTAGAGTCCAAGGCCCCGAGTAACAAGGATGGTGATTGGTTGCTTGAGTACCCATTGCAGCATCATGGAAGGAAGGGGAGAGAGTCGCCCCAATACCCTGGAGAAGAGATTTCTCTTCATTGTTGGCAGCTGACCTGAGTGGACCTGTTGTTGTGTCCAGCCTCAGCAAAGCATGGATTCACCTGAAGTCTTCTTAGAAGTCTGGTGAAGGAACGTTCGTGCTTCCAGATCCACAGCAATGAGGGAGAGTAGAATCAGGAATGTCTACAATTGGGGGTGTCTATGTGGATAATGGATGTGTACCATGTAAGCACTCACATGGAGCACTGGACTCCCCTTTTGTAGACACTAATATGTATGGGCCGTATGAAGAGACTAAATCACTTAACATGTGTGGACCACCGATGATCACACCCATGTGAGACATCCCATTCCTAAACCTTGGCCTCTACTATGGTGATACCCTTTCATGGCTATACCAACCTCCGCTCTCCTGGGAAAGTTTTCTATGGGATTTTGGAGGCTGTCTGTGGAAATTTGTGCCCGTTTTTTAGGTCCGGTACTGATGTTGGGTGAGAAGAACCATCAGGCCCCACATTGGCCACCAAAAAAAAAGGTGATCAGTAGGGATGAGGTCAGGGGATCAGTAGGGATGAGGTCAGGTGATCAGTAGGGATGAGGTCAGGTGATCAGTAGGGATGAGGTCAGGTGATCAGCAGGGAGGAGGTCAGGTGATCAGTAGGGATGAGGTCAGGTGATCAGCAGGGAGGAGGTCAGGTGATCAGTAGGGATGAGCTCAGGACTCTGTACAGGACACTTGAGTTCCTCCACACCAAACTGATCACACCATGTCTTTATGGAGCTGGCTTTGTACACGGGGGGGGGGGGCACAGTCATGGTGGAACAGAAAAGGGTCTTCACTAAACTGTCACCACAAGGTTGGAAGAGCTCAATTGTCTCCAATGTCTTTGTATGATGGAGGATTACCAGGACCTTCACTGGGGACCCCTGAACCCATCATTTGTTGAGGTTCACATACTTTTGGCTTTATAGTGCATTATATATGGCCCCCTTAAGAACTATTCCAAGCAACAAATGAAGGCAATCAGCTGCTAATGATACTCAGCAAGCACTGCGGCTGTGGTAAAATCAGATGCTTCTCCTCTGTAATGTGTGTAATTTCCTGCAGAAGACCATTATGCAGTTGGGCGGGTCACTGGAAATGGAGTCCCGGAATTCTGTGCTGTGACATTTTCTCTCTCTGCTTCCTCTTATCACATTCAGACCTCCAAGGTAGGCTCCTTATATGAGAGACATGAAGGAACCTGCAGTGTGGGTGTTTGGGAGTTCTTCTCCAGCATGACTGACTGTTGACTGAAGGGACTTTGAAGACCCCATACATTACAGTTTTGGGTGGATAAATATTGAAGTATTGATCGGGTAGGCCGTGCTCTGTCTATGTAAGTTAAGGGTTAAAGTTAATCTCTGATTAAAGTAATCACATCAATTTGGCACATGGTGTAATCGGCTCCTCCAGATGTCTGTACGAGGTTTGCTGATCTAATGTGCTGTCATCCAGCATCCCATCCGTAGTCTCTGGTTATGTCCCGAGGCTCCGTCCAGGAAGACGGCCCAGTGAGCAGTAATGGTTTACAAAAACAAGACCATCATTGAATGACCCAGCTGATAGAGATTAGGAAATCCCTATATAAATGATGGTACACCCAACTTGTGTGGACACCTCCTTGAATATCAAGGACCAGTAAGGAATGCCCAGTAATGGATGCCCAGTAATGAAGGCCCGGCAATGGATGCCCATGGGGACCCAGGAATGGAGGCCCAGTAATGAAGGCCTGGTAATGGATACCCAGTAATAGAAGCCCATTAAAAAAGGCCCAGTAATGGAAGCCCAGTAATGAAGGTCTGGTAAAAGATGTCCAGTAATGAAGGCCCAGTAATGAAGGCCCGGTAATGAAGGCCCGGTAATGAAGGCCCAGTAATGAAGGCCCAGTAATGAAGGCCCAGTAATGAAGGCCCAGTAATGGAAGCCCAGTAATGGATGCCCAAAACAAGGAATTGGTCGCACACTGGAACTCCAAATTATCTCGATGTCATCTTTATTGTCAAAAGGGTCAGACAGATCCGGGCAATGGTAGACGTTGCACAAGCGATAGCTTGCTTGTTCACAACCCCAAGGTTGATGGCCTGGTAATGGATGCCCATGGGGACCTAGTAATAAAGGCCAGTAATGGATGCCCAGTAATAGAAGCCCAGTAATAAAGGCCCAGTAATGAAGGTCCGGTAATGGATGCCCATGGGGACCCAGTAATGAATGCCCAGTGTTAGGCCTGGTAATGGATGCCCAGTAATAAAAGCCCAGTAATAAAGGCCCAGTTATGGAGGTCCAGTGAGGAAGGTCCGGTAATGGAGGCCCATTAATGCAGGCCCAGTAATAAAGGTCTGGTAATGGAGGCTCAGTAATGAAGGTCTGGTAATGGAGGTCCAGTGAGGAAGGTCCTGTAATGGAGGTCCAGTGAGGAAGGTCCGGTAATGGAGGCCCAGTAATGAAGGTCCGGTAAAGGAGGTCCAGTGAGGAAGGTCCGGTATTGGTGGCCCAGTAACAAAGGTCTGGTAATGGAGGTCCAGTGATGAAGGTCCACTAATGGAGGCCCAGTAATGAAGGTCCGGTAATGGATGCCCATGGGGACCCAGTAATGAATGCCCAGTGTTAGGCCTGGTAATGGATGCCCAGTAATAAAAGCCCAGTAATAAAGGCCCAGTTATGGAGGTCCAGTGAGGAAGGTCCGGTAATGGAAGCCCATTAATGCAGGCCCAGTAATGAAGGTCCGGTAATGGAGGCCCAGTAATGAAGGTCCGGTAATGGAGGCCAAGTAATGAAGGTCTGGTAAAGGAGGTCCAGTGAGGAAGGTCCGGTATTGGAGGCCCAGTAACAAAGGTCTGGTAATGGAGGTCCAGTGATGAAGGTCCGGTATTGGAGGCCCAGTAACAAAGGTCTGGTAATGGAGGTCCAGTGAGGAAGGTCCGGTAATGGAGGCCCAGTAATGAAGGTCCGGTAATGGAGGCCCAGTAATGAAGGTCCGGTAATGGAGGTCCAGTGAGGAAGGTCCGGTAATGGAGGCCCAGTATTGGATATGACATTACAGCATGTGGTAACATTTGTATAGAGATGGGAAAAGCTGTGATGTTCTCTGTTCTGGTAGCGCACAGCCGGCCTCCTCTGGGCTCCAGTGCTGAAAGTGAAGCCACGTCTCTCATTACACATAATCTGGGGGATGAGTGACTGGGACCCGCTATCATTGTTGCACCACAGAAGGAAAATTAGGATTCCTGACAGATTTATTGCAGTCGGCCTGGGACCAGGGGACAGGAGCTGGCAGGGAAGGATGAGTTCTATGAATATAATGACGGGGGACGTCATCTGAGATTGGTTGGGAAAGGCCAAAACTGATGGAAGAAGATATGATTGTATGTGTGGTAGATACCTACAGCGAGTCCATGGATGATATATAGGAAGAGATCCGCTATCACCGCACAGGCTCCAGTCCAGGCCTTGCATGATTGTGTCATTTCTGAGCCGCCATCCCAAAGGCTGAGCCTGGATGATGCCTGAACAGAGATGGCTCCGTACTTCTCAGGGGGAAACGGGAACACAACCAACTGGCCCTTTTATGGTAGGCGTGGTTTCCTGAAGGCTACTGAGCATGGACACAAAGTGTTTGAATCTCCCCAAATGGGGACACAAACTTGTCCAAGGACCTAATCCTTACCTACGCTATCCAAAACTACAAAAAAAATATTTAGGACTTTCAAAAACATAAATCATATAACTGATGGTCATCAGTCCCCGCGCCGGAGTCCCACCACTGCGCCAACAGGAAATATTCGAGATTTGTTGCCACTTTAAATAAATCATATTGAATTCTGTATTTACCATCTGCCTAAAATATAAAAGTAAATAGTGGGGCTGATATTTAAGTCTTGTAAATCATAACAATCAATACGATAAATGAAATGACAATTTCCAGTGATCTTGCGCATATCCTACAAACTATCATATATAAAACATAAATTATGAATTAACCACTCGCCATATAGCAAAATGACGTCCGCAAAGTGGTTGTGTTATCCGGACTGGACGTCATATGATGTTGTCGGAATTACAAGCTGCTGCGCTCCCCCGGGGACACACATCACGGCGATCGTTGTTGCGGCAACTTCGATCTAGGTAAAGAGTCTCTGACAGAGACTTCTTACCACGTGATCAGCCGTGTCCAATCACAGCTGATCACGATATAAACAGGAAGAGCCTTTGATCGGCTTTTCCTCACCCACGTCTGACAGATGTGAGTAGAGGAGAGCCGATCGGCGGTTCTTCTGACAGGGGGGTCGGTGCTGATTATCAGTGCAGCCCCCCCGAGGATGCCCACACTGGACCTCCAGGGACACCACCAGGACCACCAGGGATGCCCACCACTAGTCACCACCAGGTATGCCACCCATGGCCAGCAGGGATGCCAATCAGTGCCCACAATAGATGCCAATCAGTGTCAAACAATAATGCCTGCCAATCAGTGATGCCCATCAGTACCATCCATTAGTATACATCAGTGCCACCTATCAGTGCCCATTAGTGACGCCTTTCAGTGCCCATAAGTGCCACCTATGTGTATCCATTAGTGCTGCATATCAGTGCCACCAATCATTGCCGCATATTAGTGCCCATCATCAGTGCCCATCAGTGCAGCCCCATCAGTGCCCATCAGTGCCCATTAGTGAAGGAGAAAACTTACTTATTTACAAAGTTTTGTAACAGAAACAAAATTTGTTAAGCAGAAAATAAAAATCCCAGAGGTGATCAAGTACCACTAAAAGTTCTATTTGTGGGAACAAAATGATAAAAATGTAGTTTGGGTACAGTGATATATGACCGCGTAATTGTCATTCAAAGTGCGACAGCGCTGAAAGCTGAAAATTGGTCTGGGCCGGAAGGTGTATAAGTGTCTCCCCCGGTATTGAAGGGGTTAATGCAATAATGTGAAATAAATTACATTCGATGTTCATCCAAACATAAGTGACACAAATCATGAAATAAGTGCAGTGAAGTCCATAGATAAAAGAAGTCCAATTGTTCAAAGCTGTGAAGATGGAGCATCAATAAAAATACCAATTTATCCAATAGGTGAATCGGCTGACACCACCACACTGCGCTCACACAGCTCTCACCTCATAGATATAATCATATTCCTGGGAACAAGATCCAATAGAAACGACAAATTCCCCTTCCAGGATCCACAGTGTGCCGTTCTCTTCTTGTGAACACTCCGGGGAGAAGACGACTTTTATAATCCTCCGGGATTTCTGGGGCCGGAATCACCTCCACCTATGATGTAAATGGCCTGTGGGGGTCTAATGAGTAGTTTACATCTTCATTAAATGTTGGACCTCCAGATTCTAATGGTCATATATACATGTAAGCAAGTAAAGGCGCAAAATTGCTGGGCATTCCTATGTACCCATTATGTAGATGGCAGGAGGTGATAATTAATAAAGTCCATCAAAAGTCTATATGGGGAAAAAAAGGGACTAAATAAAACGTTCAAACAAGTGTTTCAAAGTCCACACTAATGGCTGCCTTCCTGGAAGAGCTGAACCTAAGCCCCAATAATCTGCAAAAAAACACAAGGAGAGGAGGCGCCTCTAAGTGCAGTATTAAAACCAATTTTAATAAAAACTCTGTGCAAACCACTCACATTTTGTAGATTAACATTAAGCATGTAATGTAACTAGAAATCCAGGAGGAGAGGGGTCCGTCAGGTCTGTCACTAACTGGCGCTGAGTCCTGCTGTGCGTGCGGCTGTGCCCGAACACCGCTGAAGCCGGCCGCGGTGATGAGGTTCCAAAGCGAGGCCTGAGACGCTGATGGAAAGCAGGCGCGGAGCTGTGACGTCACTGGGATGCGACGCGTTTCGTGAGCGTGCAGGCTACGATAGCACGGTAGCCGCGCTCCTTCATCAAAGCTGCAGAGGGATCGTGGAAGTGGTTTAAGAAGAGAATGGGGGCGGGGACTGGAGAGAAAAGGGGAAGAAGGAAGAGCGGATTGACAGGAACACAGTGAGGGGGAGGGAAAAGGACAAAGGATGATGGCTGTGTAACTGGTTTATCCAAAGAATGACAGGGTGTAAATCAATATGTAGGAGAATGTATATATAATATTTTATACTTTAGGTTTATTTTATGTTTACCATTCTCTTTTTTTCTTTTTCTTTGTACTAACTAACTTAACCCATTTCATACACTCCTGAACATTATGTAACATTAATCCTTTATTTTACCTCCTATTGTACCACACACGGGTTCCCCCCCCTTTTTCTATATTTCTATCACGTTAACACCATCTGTACATATGGATATTATTTCTAAAATAACCGCAAAAAAATATGCAACTACCAACGCAATATTTGCAACAATGTCCTCTGCAGTTCATTTTTCTGACACGATTAAGTTGCAAGGTAGGACACGTCAGAGCCTCTGTGGTAAATTCAAAAAACTAGAGAGATTGATTTGCACCACCAATTTTCATTGGTGGGACAAATTCTTTCTACAACTATATATTGACTTAAAAGTTTCCCCTAGAGGCCTGCGTGTGATGAAGGATTGTCCCCTCTACCTGAATGAAGAGCTAAATAAGGAATGGACTAGCATTGCAGAATTCTGCACCACTAAGTGGATGGGAACACTCATTTCTCACCGTACGGATAAATTTAACTCAGCCAACCAACAAATCAACTCCCTCATTGAAGAGATATCTAGATCCTCTACCGAGATTCCATCATCATGGTTAGAGATATTAAAAGAGAAAACACAAAAAGATGAAGATAATTTCATAAACAAAAAAATGGGGAAATTGAAACGTGACCTGGATGATTATAACCTCAATAGGATTTTTTCATGGAATAAAAAGAATAGGCCCTATACACCCCCCACTCATACCAATTCTCATTCCCTAAGCCATACTAGGCAGGACCCCGTATCCCTTAGTCACCCCCCCATACCTCTCATGAGTATTCGTTTTTCAAACGATAGAATTTCTAACATACAGCAGCGGAAGAGTCGTCACCTACAGTTTTCCAACCCATTGCCTCGTCATCCCCACAATGGCGATAATAACAAAAAGGATGAACTCATCCGTGCTTTACACCAATTCTACAATAGGCCCCTGAATCCAAAAACCCCGACTTCATCCATTTCTTCTGGCCCCAGTGTTTCAGTTGCTCCCATGGAGGTCCCAAACAAGTCTAGTGGTTCTTCTCTCACTCCTAACCCAGTGAATTCCTCCATTCCCACTAAACCAGAATCCTCTCTAATTAAGACACTATCTACCCCGAACAATCCAATCTCTTGTGGTCCCCCATCTGCACCCTCTTCCAGTATTATACCACCTCCTTTTTTAGCGCCCAGTCCTCCTCTTGCACAAACCTCCCGAAAAAGAAAACTCATAGAAGAGGATGCAGAGGGGGACAGAAGAGAAAATCAGACAAACACACTGAAATACCCCAAACTATAAAAATATTCAACTTATCTTCACATATGTTATCCCATGCAGATTTATCCCTCCTTGGTCGAGGACTCAACTTTGCGCCAACCAATAAACCAAACCCTTTTGTTCTTTTTAAAGATCTAAATGCTTATGTACGTAATCTTACTTTAAAAAGGCACTTTCATATCCAATCCGAAAAATTAGCTAATACCCCATGCAACCCCGATGCCCAGATCAGTTCCACTTTAGTACCACCTGAACTCAGCCCTGAACTCTCTTCAGATGCGGATAGTTCTGACGTATTTGATAGTGATGACGCATTGCTTCACATACTGACCCAGCATCTTGCAACATCCCCTCCAATTATCCATACTTCATTAAAACCGAAGTCTATATTTTTTCCTACACAATCTAAGGGCCCTTATATAGAAGCATTCTACAGAATTGTCTTCTCAGACTTAAAGAAACTGTGCGAATCCTCCTCGGCCTCCAAGTCCAACAACTTATCCCCCTCAGAAATTAAAGCTCTTGACCAAATCATTCATAGAGACGATCTGGTAATAAAATCTGCCGATAAGGGAGGAGGTATTGTACTACAGAATAAAGCAGATTATCTCAAGGAATCATACAGGTTACTTTCAGATAACAGGACATACGTCAAACTTTCTAAGGACCCTACCACCGAATACGCCATGGAAGCTGACCAACTGATTTCCACTGCCCTGCAAAAGGGTATTATCTCTAAAACTGAGAAGTCTTTTTTGCATAAGACCTTCTATCAGGTACCTTATTTTTATCACCTACCTAAGATCCATAAAAGCTTAGAGGATCCCCCAGGCAGGCCTATCGTGGCGGCCATGGAGAGTGTCACCACTGGTTTCAGTTTATATATTGACCAATTCTTACAACCCATGGTTACCCAGCTACAATCATATATTCGGGATGGTACTCACCTTATGGAAATGTTGTCCCCTTACAAGTGGGAGCCTACCTACATCTGGCTCTCACTCGACGTAAGTTCACTGTATACTTCCATTCCACACGACTTCGGACTGAAGGCACTGGAGCATTTCCTATCTGCAGATCCTTTGATCAACATGCGCCAAGCAGAGTTTGTTGTGCAAGCAGCAAGGTTTTGCTTGACGCATAACTATTTTTCCTTTAATGGAGAGTACTACCTACAGATACAGGGCACAGCAATGGGGGCAAACTTTGCACCATCTTACGCTAATCTAGCGATGGGTCTATGGGAAAATAATTTCATCTACAAAAACAATCCCTTTGCGGCCAACATCATATTCTTTGGTAGATATATCGATGACCTAATTATCATCTGGGATGGGGATATTGACCTAATCAACTCCTTTGTTCAACATTGTAATACCAACCCTTATGGGTTGTCCTTCACGTCAGTTTCTGACCCGGCTACCATTGCTTTTCTCGATCTGGAATTAGGACATGATGGTTCCATCATTACTTCTAAAAATTATACTAAGCCTACAGCAGGTAATTCCTATTTACACTTCAACAGTTGTCACCTTCCCAAATGGGTTACAAATATTCCAAAAGGACAGTTCTGCCGGCTTCGTCAGAACTGCACCAAGGATTCAGATTATGTCGAGCTAAGTGAAACTCTCAAGAGAAAGTTCCATGACAAAAAATATCCCGAACCCTTGGTGGAAGATGCTTTTAGTTATTACCTGCAAGGTAAACCATCAAAACCCAAAACTAATCCGTCGACTTATGGTGAGTCTAGCAAGTTTATAACCACCTTTCATAATAAGTACAAAGGTATGGAGAAGATTCTGGTAAAACACTGGGGGATATTACACCAAGACCCCCATCTAAAAACATTACTCCCAATTCGCCCCAAGGTGATCTATCGCAGGGCTCCCAACCTTAGAAGTAAGATTGCACCCAGCAAGTTCAGATCCATTCCAACAGCATCGTCTGTACCTACACTGATCCCCCTAGTAGGCATGTACCAGTGCCGTAAGGCCTTGTGCAAAACCTGCAAATTCATTCAGCATGGACAGAAGTCCTTTACCGCTAAGGGTAAGACCTTTGTGCTAAAGGAATTCTACAACTGTTCATCCGACTTCGTCGTTTATGGCCTAATGTGTCCGTGTGGCCTAATGTATGTGGGCCGGACAATTAGAGCCCTGAGACGAAGATTTGGGGAACACAGAAGGCTCATAGAAGGTGGAACAGATCCTCATAGTGTCCCAAGACATTTCTCCTTAGCCCACCAAGGTTCTACTGAGGGCCTGAAAGTGTGGGTAATTGAACAAATTCCGAGGTCTCTCCCGGCGGCTGAAAGATTCAAAAAGCTCTGTGCACGTGAGACTTTTTGGATCTATACCTTAGATGTACTCTCGCCGGGAGGAATCAACGAAAGCATTGAGATTGCAACTATTCTGTAAACACAATATTATACCCCAATGTACTCTTCTATCTATTTATTTTATATCTGTCTACCATTTATAACCAAATGAGTAAGCTGTTTTAATGATAATCATACACTGACCTCCGAAGGTCTGATGGGTTCCCCGTTTTCGCTTTTGTTTTTGTTTTTTGTTTTTGTTTTTCTGTGTTTTGACTGTTTTTTTAGAAAATGAACTCTATAGAACCCGTTCACCTCTCTACATACATGGGCTCCCCCCCCCCTTTTCCCCCCCCCCCTTTTTCTTGAATAGGCCCCCTTTCTTCCCTTTATGTTGTTATGAGCGGCGCATGCATGGAGGCCACTTAGCAGTGGGCCCCTTATGCGTGCGCATGCACCTGACAAAATACATACCTGTGCACATATATGCACATATTCGTACATGTATATAGATGTATTAATAATCTTAACCTTAATGTTAATCTTAATGTTCATTTTACTCAAACTATCATCTCATGATACAACAACATTTTTATTTAACTCTATTTATCCTTATTAGCATTTATAATTATCATCATCACTTTGAGCATATTTTTATTTTTATTTATTTTTATCTTTATTTTTATTTTTATTTTTATTTTTATTTTTATTTTTATTTTTATTTTCATTTTTATTTTTATTTTTATATTTATTTTTATTTTTATTTTTAATTTTAATCTTAATTTTTTATTTTTATTTTTATTTTTATTTTTATATTTATTTTTATTTTCACTTTTACTTTCACTCTCATGTTTATTTCTAATTAAATCTTCATATTCACCTTTATTCCATTTATATATACATTCTCCTACATATTGATTTACACCCTGTCATTCTTTGGATAAACCAGTTACACAGCCATCATCCTTTGTCCTTTTCCCTCCCCCTCACTGTGTTCCTGTCAATCCGCTCTTCCTTCTTCCCCTTTTCTCTCCAGTCCCCGCCCCCATTCTCTTCTTAAACCACTTCCACGATCCCTCTGCAGCTTTGATGAAGGAGCGCGGCTACCGTGCTATCGTAGCCTGCACGCTCACGAAACGCGTCGCATCCCAGTGACGTCACAGCTCCGCGCCTGCTTTCCATCAGCGTCTCAGGCCTCGCTTTGGAACCTCATCACCGCGGCCGGCTTCCTGTCTACCAGCCATGGATGGAGAAACATCAACCCATCAACATCAGTGGGGTTTCATATCTAATGTTCATTACCAATATAGAGAAGCTGAAAGTATTTTGAATAAATACCGGTCAATTTTACACATGGATAGACACTTGGGGGGTGTTCTCCCTGACCGACCCAAGTTTATAGATAGAAGAGCCCCTAATTTTGGTGACCAGGTGGTAAGGAAAATTCTGGACCCACCTGGCCAACAAACATTAAAAATTGATTGAAAGGGATTTTTTTCATGTAGGAGATACAGATGTTGCAGAGTCAGCAATAGAGGCGTGTCGAGTGTCACTAATGCTGACCACCAAACATTTTCCATAGATGAGTCCATCACATGTAATACTTCACATGTTCTTTAGGTGTTGTGGTGCCCATGCGGACTATAGTATGTGGGGAGAACTAAAAGACTTCTCAAGATCCGCATTTCTGAGCACCCGGCAAATATAAAAAAAGGGTTTTGGACCTCATAGTGTCTCTCTACACTTAAAGGAAAAGCGTAATCCAGATCCCAGACTATTGCAGTTTTGTGGGACAGATTGTGTTTTCAGGTCATGGAGGGGCTCAAACCTCGTACAGGATTTATCCCAAAGAGAAACCAGGTGGAGTTTTCTATTAAAAACTCCTAAAGGTTTGAACATTGAGCTGGACCTCAATTGTTTTATTAATGACTTCTGATTTTTGAATTGTTCTAATTTGCTCTGAAAGAAAAATAAAATCTTTTATGTGTTTGGTAGGCATTGAATATTAGATGTATATGTTTATATATATATTGTTTAGGTATATTTTTAATATATAATGTGAGTGTTATACAAAATAATGAATGTTAACATTTGATGGTGCTGCATGTAATATCTGTTTAATACCCGAAACATTGATTAACATGCTGACCGGATATAATGTGATGTAATGCAATGTGAATATGAACAATGTAAAGGCTGGTTTATTGTGGTTGCGGGGACACGCATGTGCAGTTAAAACACTAACGCCAGTAATGGACGTGAGGACTATAAAGGGAAGGGTTGCTGTGCCGTACAGCCAATCCCATTAATAAGTCGTGATGACGAAACGCGTCGGGTGTGACTGCATGGCAACCAGCTGTGACGTTTGACATCAAACCAGAAGTGACGATCCAAGTCTGATGAGTCAGTGTGGGTGAGATACAGATCGAACACAGCGGGTCCGCTGTGACCACAATACACCACCACTTAACAGGAGGATTTCTTTATGTTTGCTTTATTTGGAAATATGTGAGTGCAATAGCTGGAGATTTTGTTTTTACTTTATCACACTATTGGAGCACTTATTTTATTTTCATGTGGAGAGATCTTTTACCCTTTGCGCGGTTTGGATATCGGTGGGATGTTTTAACCCTTTGAGGGTAAAAGTCTATATGCCGAGTATTAGAGTGCGGGGCTCCTGAATTGGGGTGAGTGCGTTTCTTAAGGGGGGTGGAAGCACCTTCACATGTGGTGTGGAGGAAGACTTGAAATAATACAACTGTTATAGAGACAAAATCTAGACTATTTTATGGACTTTTTGTCACTGATGATACAGTCACTTGTACTTTATTTATTTTATGTTATAGTATTGATTGATACGATTTACAATACTTTAATATCAGCCCCACTATTTACTTTTATATTTTAGGTAGAGGGTCTCTTTTATACAAAGTATTTTAGAGCATATTATTAATTTATTTTTATTTTTTTTATATTAACTGCTGTTATTGGTAATTTTATTGTTGTTATTATGTCTTGTTTCCGTTCTGTTATGGTGTTTTTGTATTTGAATGTAATTGTTTCTCAATAATTTCCCTTTAGGATTAAAAAAAAGTATTCTGATTCTGAATAATTGCTGTGAGAAGGTCTCGAGCACTTGCACAGTCACCAATAATCCCCGTAATGTGGCTAAAATGCTTATTTCCTATGAACATCAGCTCCACCTAGTGACCATAACGCAGTATTTTCCTGAAATACCTCAGTCAGGTAAAATGCTGCATTACAGCCACTAGATGGCGCTGATGATCATAGGAAATAAACATATTTAGCCAAATTACAGGGATTATTAGTGACGGTTGTGAAAGTGCTTGAGGCCTTCTCACAGCAAAATCGAAACCAATAAACTCCTTTTTATTGCACAATTATTTTTACACCTTCTGATATTTATATTTCCGTACAAATACGGACTTTGTGTTTCTAGAAACCTTAAACTCAGCTATGGGAATAGTAATTATTCCTGAATCTCAGTGATCTTTGTGTATTTCCCCCAGATTTGTGCAGTAATCCGGTGTGAGACATCCTGTAATAAAGACCGCTCACTGCTGCTCTCTCTCCTTGTGCAGGGAGACTGGTCTTGTCTCCGCCCCCTCTTGTAGTGGGTGGAGCCTGCTTGGCCCCTCTCAGAGCTCTGCTCTCTCTCCTTGGGACTGGTCTTGTCTCGGCCCCCTTTTGTAGTGGGTGGAGCCTGCTTGGCCCCTCTCACAGCTCTGCTCTCTCTCCTTGTGCAGGGGGACTGGTCTTGTCTCCGCCCCCTCCTGTAGTTTTCTGCAGGCAGTCTGTGGTGGGTGGGGTCTCAGGAGCCCCTCCCACAGCAATGCTCTCTGCACAGGCTATGTACAGCCCAGTGATGATGTCACTGCTGCTTTTACAAGGTAATACAAGAAGTGGATTTCTATCCTTTGTGGCTACTGAGGAATAGATTTCAATGAGAGTTTTTGTTTCCGGAGTTCATCTTTTAAATGTGTTACTATGTTGCATGATATTTCATCAGTGAGTTGTATTTTGTTTCCTGATTTACTCATATTTGTTCTTCTACCCTCATCAGTTGCAGCTCGAAGAAGAAAATGTGAAATGCGTCAGTGTCATAATTGTTGGCGCTGGAAGCCGCGGATTTGTTTACACATTTTATGCTATGAATTTCCCCAAAAGAATGAAGGTAAGAAAATGTAATTAAATCAGTGTGATGGGTGCGTGTGCGGCGCTCGGCTCCTCTACTGTTTGGTGGATTCCTCCCTTCCTGCAGGATAACATATTGTGAGCTGTTTTCCCATTGATTGGTCTGTAATCTGGATCTCCAGGGACTGGGAGGTGTGGATTTCTGGTGATTGGGAGGTATGGGGCTCTAGAGATTGGGAGGTATGGGGCTCTAGTGATTGGGAGGTATGGGGCTCTAGTGATTGGGAGGTATGGGGCTCTAGTGATTGGGAGGTATGGGGCTCTAGTGATTTGGAGGTATGGGGCTCTAGTGATTGGGAGGTATGGGGCGCTAGTGATTGGGAAGTATGGGGCTCTAGTGATTGGGAGGTATGGGGCTCTAGAGATTGGGAGGTATGGGGCTCTAGAGATTGGGAGGTATGGGGCTCTAGAGATTGGGAGGTATGGGGCTCTAGAGATTGGGAGGTATGGGGCTCTAGTGATTGGGAGGTATGGGGCGCTAGTGATTGGGAGGTATGGGGCTCTAGTGATTGGGAGGTATGGGGCTCTAGAGATTGGGAGGTATGGGGCTCTAGAGATTGGAAGGTATGGGGCTCTAGTGATTGGGAAGTATGGGGCTCTAGTGATTGGGAGGTATGGGGCTCTAGAGATTGGGAGGTATGGGGCTCTAGTGATTGGGAGGTATGGGGCGCTAGTGATTGGGAAGTATGGGGCTCTAGTGATTGGAAGGTATGGGGCTCTAGTGATTGGAAGGTATGGGGCTCTAGTGATTGGAAGGTATGGGGCTCTAGTGATTGGGAGGTATGGGGCTCTAGTGATTGGGAGGTATGGGGCTCTAATGATTGGGAGGTATGGGGCTCTAGTGATTGGGAGGTATGGGGCTCTAGAGATTGGGAGGTATGGGGCGCTAGTGATTGGGAGGTATGGGGCTCTAGAGATTGGGAGGTATGGGGCTCTAGTGATTGGAAGGTATGGGGCTCTAGTGATTGGAAGTGTGGAGCTCCAGTGATTGGAAGGTCTGGATCTCCGGGGACTGGGAAGTATGGGGCTCTAGTGATTGGGAGGTATGAGGCTCTAGTGATTGGAAGTGTGGAGATCCAGTGATTGGAAGGTCTGGATCTCCGGGGACTGGGCAGTATGGGGCTTTGGTGATTGGGAGGTGTGGAGCTCCAGTGATTGGAAGGTCTGGAGCTCTGGTAAATGGAAGGTCTGGAGCTCTGGTGATAGGGAGATCTGTATCTCTGGTGAATGGAAGGTCTGGATCTCTGGTGAATGGAAGGTCTGGATCTCTGGTGAATGGAAGGTCTGGAGCTCTGGTGATTGGGAGGTCTGGAGCTCTGGTAATTGAGAGGTCTGGAGCTCTGGTAATCGAGAGGTCTGGAGCTCTGGTAATTGAGAGGTCTGGAGCTCTGGTAATTGAGAGGTCTGGAGCTCTAATAATTGAGAGGTCTGGAGCTCTGGTAATTGAGAGGTCTGGAGCTCTGGTAATTGGGAGGTCTGGAGCTCTGGTGATTGGGAGGTCTGGAGCTCTGGTGATTGGGAGGTCTGGAGCTCTGGTGATTGGGAGGTCTGGAGCTCTGGTGATTGGGAGGTCTGGAGCTCTGGTGAATGGAAGGTCTGGAGCTCTGGTGATTGGGAGGTCTGGAGCTCTGGTGATTGGGAGGTCTGGAGCTCTGGTGAATGGAAGGTCTGGAGCTCTGGTAATTGGGAAGTGTGCCCCTCTCATGGTCCATCTGTCTGTTTTCAGATCTCTCTTTACAGATTGAGAGAAGAAAGTGATGTATTCAGATGGGTGTATGGATGTATATTGATGACCATTCATTTAGGTCAGTGATTAGAAAGGAATAGGTTTGCATTCCTACGTATTATGCAGGAACAACGATGTAAATGGATATCACCAGTGTAGATGAGTCCAGTAGAAATCTGTTCATGAAATAGAAGGTGGAAGTCGGGGACACATTTCATTGATGTTGGGGACAGAGAGGGACATGAGAGTTAATTTGGTCTTTGTAATGTTATATGTCTCTGTTCTCATTTATTGACTATATTAGGACAATATATACAATACACACAAACTGTATGGAAAATTAAAGGGGTTGTAAACCCTCGTAAATCCTACGCATTAAGGTGAAAAAACACCTGGCAGTGACCGCCCCCCCAGCTCCCCGTTTTACTTACCTGAGTCCTGGAATTTCCCACGGCAGAGACGCGCTCTTCCTCTGCCCAGAGTTATCGGCTCTTGATTGAATAGATTGATTGTAGCGCAGCCATTGGCTCCCGCTGCTGTCAATCAAATCCAATGACGCAGCGCTGGGGGCAGGCCGGTCCGGCATTCGATGTCTGTGGATGCAAATGCTGGACTCGGGAGCACGCCCGCAAGGTAACCCCCCGGGAGAGCACTTCTCCTAGGGAATTATACGATGCGGGGAGGAGCTACCACCGACGGGGGACCCCAGAAGAGGAGGATCGGGGCCACTCTGTGCAAAACCAACTGCACGGTGGAGGTAAGTATGATATGTTTGTTATTTAAAAAAAAAAAAACTCGAAGCTTTACAATCACATTAAAGTTGAATTCCAGCCTTAACCTAACTAGCCTTAAAACTGTCCCCTCCCCCCGCCTAACAACTATACTGACTAATCTGTGTAATAAAGATGTATATACTTCCCTATTTTCAGCCCACTCTAGTCTGGTCATGTGATCCCCATGTCAGAAAGCGGCAGGTGCAGGGGAAAGGAGAGAATCCTGGAGTGATGGAGTGGTGATTCCATGTTCCATGTCCCATCCGTTGTCGGCACTCCCTCCTTGTTGTGGATTATTTTGAGGTTTTCTCCTGACTTGGATCAAATGTTGCCAAGAACTGTATCGGTGTGTGATGTAATTTGCCTCCAGCAGTGTTCCTGTTTTCTCTTGCTAGAGGCCACCAACCCTCTTGGGCATGGAGGTCACCAGAACTTCCCAGGTTGCCATTGGAGTCCTCTTCCACCCCTCCATGACGTTGTAGCAGAGAGCACTAGAATTCTTCCATTTATTTGCATATACTGGACTGCCTATGTCTTGGAGACCACGTCCGTGATATTATCTAGGAGGGTTTTGCCTATGCATCTATCTGTAACTGTCTACTCTGCCTCACGAGTGATTCCATCCAGTTGGATTATATACCAGCAATAGGAGAACATCCCAGGCTGCATTGCAAAGATTGATGCCCTTTATGGGCAAGTATGATGGACCTTGAGCTTGAGTTGAGCTATGCAATGTTCTGTTTTTGTCTTTCAAGTATGATGGACCTACCTGTGGATTCAAGGTTGAGGTGAGCGGCTAGCATGATCTATGGTGGAGATTATGCACAGATGTACCCACTGAGAGATTACCTCGACCTTGAGATTATCTTTACACCATTTGGAGCCTGTGTGTCCAATTTTTATGAACTTTTTCCTACATGAACGTCTTTTTATATGAATTTAGTTTCCTAGCTCTGCACTCTTGTATTCTATGTTCATCTTTTGGGGTTTTGTAATATCAGCCTTGAGCGTGCGGCTGATATTAGTGTCGGGAACGGTTTTGTGCTGATGATATTTTTCTGTTTTGTCATTTATCCTGATGTGGATACAACATTGGATAGTGTGTGAGTAATAAACTGACCCATGATAGACCAGACGTGGTGATATGAATGGAGGACATTCATACTCCTATGGGAGAGGTGAGACTATAGGACTGTATTTCTGATCTTCATTTTTATCTTGCGTTTTGCTGGAGTTCTGCTTTAATAATCCTATACTTGGCTCTACGTTGGGCTCATTAAGGTGTTCTTACTAAGAATTGGCTTCTCCAAAACCACCAACCAGCATCAGACCTGAAAAGTTCATTTCTGGTTGGAGGCTGTGAGGAAATAACTTGGTAAGCCGCATACACACTATTAGATTTTCTGCAGATTTTTGTCTTCAGATTTACCAAAACCATGTAGTGCAAGGGCCGGCCTGACTGCATACAAATGGAAACTCTTAAGTTTTGTCCTCCTATTTTATGGTTTTGGTAAATCTGAAGACAAAAATGTGCAGACAATCTAATAGTGTGTATGGGGGTTGTCGTGGACACTGGCTGCAAGGACCTTTTTCTATCCACATTCACCCTGTTATTTGGTATTTCCATATTTAATCTTTTATTTTTTTGGATTTGCCCAAAGACTATTCTTAGTTGTTTATTCTGAACAATACATGATTCTTGAAAGAGCTGATCACATTAACCTGCAGAGACGAACTGTCTGGTCATACTGGAGGAAGCGGTGTTATTGACGGAGGCACTCAGTGGAGTGTGGGATAGGATCCGTCACAATTGGTGGCAGCAGTGGGATGCATCCTCTTGCCTAGGCACACCCAAATCACCACCGGGACCCCCTGCTCCTAACAGCAGATGGAACATCACTACGCCAGACTCAAGCGCAGCACCTTGAAGGATCTCTTGGAAGCCCGTGGAAAAGTCTCCAGCAACAAATCCAAAGCGACTCTCATCACCGAACTAATGGAGATTGACCAGGCCAGCAACCCACCAGCAGACACTTCAGAGGCGACAGAGTTCCAGCGTGACGTCCAGTGGCGACTGGCCTTGTATGGTACTCACCCCCCGCAGGAGGTTATCAGTCAAGTGTTAACAGAGGTGTCCCAGCTGCGAATGGCTAAACTCCAGCGGGACCAAGGAGCGTCAGTTATGTTCAACCGGGAAGCTCCAGCGGCCCGCAAAAAGCTACCCTATGCCGCCTTCCGCATGTTTCAAGATGGTGAAGATGAGATGGATGTTTACCTGCAAATGTTTGAGCGGCAATGCGGTCTCCAAGGTGTCAATAAAGCAGATTGGGTCACGCTCCTGGTCAGCCGTCTCACAGGAAGGGCTGCAGAGGCATACAATAATGTCCCTGATGAGATCAGCCAGGACTATGACCGGGTAAAAGAAAGACTATTGGCTCGCTTCGGCATTACTCCAGAGGCACACCGTTTGAGGTTTCGCAACCTTCGCCGAAAGGAGAGAGAGCCTTACACAGAATGGGCTCATCAAATGACCCGAGCAGCGGAGAGTTGGATGACCGGGCGCCAAGCTGTTACCATGGCAGATGCGCTCCAGCTAATCCTCCTGGAACAATTCTACGATCATACCCCACATGAGGTTAGAGACTGGGTAAAGGATCGGCGGCCAGTCACAGTAGATGAAGCTGCCACCCTAGCTGACCAATACGTGGATTCAAGGCGGACTGTACAACCAGAGCCTAAGACCCCAGCTCGGCCGGTCCCCAACATTCCACGGAGCGTTGCCCCTCCACACCAGCCGTCGATCCCCGGCCCCACTCAGCTACCATCTTCACGAGGAAAAGGGGACCTCTGCTACAGATGCAACCAAGCAGGGCATGTTAGGAGGTATTGTCCGCAGAATGTTTCCCAGAACGCGCGGAACAACAGGCCCCTTGGACCTGCCCGGGCTGCTGCACACTGTCTGGAGAGAGATGATGTGACTTACCCAAGCAAGGAGAATATTGGAATTCTACATGAGGCAGACCCTGTGCAAGCTGCCACTACAGATAATCGTTTGCACCATCGACAAGCCGTGTGGATTAATGGTCGGGCTGCCCAGGGACTGCGGGACACGGGAGCTACTATTACCCTGATACAGTCCCGAATGATAAACCCGGCAGAGCAGACAGGACGGTCTGTGGCTGTGCGGGTGGCCGGGGGAAATGTTATGTGGGTCCCCACTGCCAGGGTTCACCTTGATTGGGGTTCGGGGGCCAAAGAAGTGGAAGTGGGAATAATGTAGAACTTACCTGCAGAGGTTTTGTTGGGCAACGATTTGGGACGTTTAAATTCAGCCTTCTCCCTGGATGTATCCCCGGAAGGCTATCCTGTTACCACCCGCCAGCAAGCCCGGATGGAGGTGTGCTCCCTCGAGGACGGGACCCAGGTAAGACCTGTCACCCCTGACCTAGACTGTACTACCCCAACTATCCCTACCCCGACTTGGGCTTCTCCCCAAGAATTTGCTCAGGCAACTCTTAGCGACCCTTCCCTAGCTAGCTATAGGGAAAGAGCAGGATTGGACCCTGGGGGGTTGGAGAGGGAGCGAATAGAGTGGGTCCAGGGATTACTTTATCGGGTTACTGAGGGAAAGACAGCCTCCCATCCACCCAAGCGGCAGCTGGTTGTGCCGCAGAAATATCGTCATGACCTGCTGCGCATTGGGCATGACATACCCTTAGCCGGACACCTGGGGATGTCCCGGACCCTCCACCGTCTGACTCAGTCGTTTTATTGGCCAGGGATTACAGGGGATATCCGACAGTATTGCCGGACCTGTGACACATGCCAGCGGGTGGGTAAGCATGGGAGCCCGCTGAAAGCTCCCCTACACCCTTTTCCGATCATTGATGAACCCTTTAGCCGCGTTGCCGTAGACCTGGTTGGACCATTGCCCAGACCTAGTCCTTTTGGGAAGAGATATATCCTTACTGTGGTGGATTATGCCACCCGGTACTCGGAGGCCATTCCCCTGGCAAATATCCATGCAGAAACTGTGGCTGATGCTTTGCTCCGGATCTTTGCCAGGGTGGGTTTCCCTCGTGAAATCATCTCTGACCAGGGGACCCAGTTCACTGCTGAGCTCACTCAGCAGTTATGAAGGCTCTGTGGCATAAAGCCCCTACAGAGCTCTCCCTATCACCCCCAGACCAACGGACTGTGTGAGAGGTTCAATGGAACACTGAAACAGCTGCTTAGGACATTTGCAACCTCTCACAGGGATTGGGAGAGATATCTGCCACACCTTCTCTTCGCTTATCGGGAGGTGCCGCAGGAATCTGCCGGGTTCTCCCCATTTGAGTTACTGTATGGGAGGCGGGTGAGGGGGCCCCTAGATCTAGTCAGAGCCCACTGGGAAGGGGGAATTGATCCCCAAGGGTCCTCTATCGTAGCATACGTTCTTGAGTTTAGGGACAGACTGAAGGCGCTCACGGACACTGTCCAGGAGAACCTTCGGGCTGCCCAAAGGCGGCAGAAACGATGGTACGATCGTACTGCTCGGAACCGCACTCTGGAGGTTGGGCAGAAGGTTCTTGCCCTCAGGCCAACCAAGCAGGACAAGTTAGAGGCCACTTGGCAGGGACCTTACCGGGTTGTGGCACAACCTACCTGTGACACAACCTACCTAGTGGCTAAATGTTCGGATGAAAGAGTCCGACGGACCTTTCATGTGAACATGTTGAAAGCATACTGGGAAAGATCAGGAGAGGTAGCCGCTATATGTGCTCCAGCTGTGGAGGATTCTGAGAATCTTCCCCTGCTGGTGCTCCCGGAGCTAAATAGAATTACTGCAGGGATAGAGATGATAAAGCTTGACGACCAGCTAGGGCCGACGCAGAGAGAACAAGCTAGACAGGTCCTTAGGCAGAGAAGGGAAATGTTCTCCACAGTCCCCGGGTACACTACTATGGCAGTGCACCGTGTGGAGACCCCGGGACAACTGCCACTAAGACAGGCGGCTTACCGGATACCTGACGCAGTGAGAGAGGGGATGCATCATGAGATTAAGGAGATGCTTGAATTGGGAGTCATTGAGCCATCCAGCAGCCCCTGGGCTTCCCCGGTGGTCCTTGTACCGAAGCGGGATGGCACAACTCGCTTCTGTGTAGACTACCGCAGATTAAATGAGTGCACCACCACTGATGCTTACCCTATGCCCCGGGTCGATGATCTGTTAGATCGCATTGCTCGGGGAAAATTCCTGACAACCCTTGACCTATGCAAAGGATACTGGCAAATTCCTCTGGATGCGGAATCTATTCCGAAATTGGCATACCCCATTTGGCTTATACCAGTCTAAAGTAATGCCATTTGGGATGAAGAATGCACTGGTGACTTTCCAGAGGATGGTAGACCAACTCCTCGATGGCCTCCAGGACTATGCTTGTGCATATCTGGACGACATTGCGATCTACAGTGATACCTGGGAGGACCATCTGGTTCATCTGGGTGTCGTGCTAGACCGCATCAAGGCTGCAGGACTAACCCTTAAGCCAGAGAAATGCAGCATAGGGATGTCCGAGGTACAGTACCTTGGACATCGAGTAGGCAGTGGACAACAACGACCTGAGCCTGCTAAGATTGAGGCCGTTGCCAAGTGGCCGACCCCCCGTACTAAAACCCATGTCCTGGCATTCCTCGGCACAGCTGGGTACTATAGGAAATTTGTCCCTCAATATAGTTCCATCGCTAAGCCCCTGACAGACCTGACTAAGAAGCACCTTCCCCGACAGGTACTGTGGTCCCCTGAGTGTGAAGCTGCCTTCCAACAATTAAAGAATGCACTAACTTCAGCTCCTGTTCTAGCTGCCCCTGACCCAACCAAACGTTTTTGTGTCCACACAGATGCCTCTACATTCGGTCTGGGGGCAGTACTGAGCCAAGTAGGACCTGATGGCGGTGAGCACCGAGTGGCCTACATCAGTCGGAAGCTGCTACCCAGGGAAGTCGGTTATGCAGCCGTGGAGAAGGAGTGTTTGGCGCTGGTGTGGGCTCTCAAGAAATTCCAACCTTATCTCTACGGACGATCTTTTACGGTGCTCACCGACCACAATCCATTAATCTGGCTTAATCGGGTCTCCGGGGATAATGGACGTTTGTTACGATGGAGCTTGGCACTGCAACCCTACAATTTTACCATACAGTATGGGCCAGGAAAGCAGAATGGGAACGCTGATGGACTTTCCCGGCAAACTGAACTATAAAACTCTCCCGGACAGCCCCAAGCTAACCCGTGGTGGATCTAGTTGGGTCTGCCGGACTATGGGACAGGAGGGGCACTGTCGCGGACACTGGCTGCAAGGACCTTTTTCTGTCCACATTCACCCTGTTATTTGGTATTTCTATAATAATCTTTTATTTTTTTGGATGTGCCCAAAGACTATTCTCAGTTGTTTATTCTGAACAATACATGATTCTTGAAAGAGCTGATCACATTAACCTGCAGAGACGAACTGTCTGGTCATACTGGAGGAAGCGGTGTTATTGACGGAGGCACTCAGTGGAGTGTGGGATAGGATCATCCGTCACAGGGGTCTTAGAAAGAACACATTGGGGGATATTTACTAAAGCTGGAGCACTCAGAATCTGATGCAGCTGTGCATGGTAGCCAATCGGCTTCTTCAATTAAGCTTTGGCAATAAAACCTGGATGCTGATTGGTTTCTATGCAGAAGTGAGCCGGATTTAGCACTCTCCAGCTTTTATAAATAAACCTCATTGATACATAAGAGCCTTTTTTTTATGTTTGAGGGATTTGATTGGATTTTTTCCTGGCCTGACTATGGAGCCCACCAATACCATACATGGCTATGATACATTGTTACAGATGTTGCTGTCATTACATGGTGAAGTATCTTGTGTCTGATATTGGGAATCATGGAAAGTGAACATAATGCAGATATATCATTTAGCCTTGATTCTTGATAAATTGTCGTTTTTATCGCCTGAAGGAGAAGTTGATAAGCTGAATGATCTGATACTGGGCTTTCCATTGGCGTCCTACCAGCGCCCCCTGCTGGTGGACTCCATGGCTCTGAATATACAGTATACGGAGGATTGTGGTTGATGACATTGGAGTGTTACAACATTCTCATCCCAATCATTCCAAGAAGTCGTTTACCATAAATCTGCAAAGTATTGCTCAACCCCACGCCGGGACAGTCATGTCTTCCCCCACTTGGCAGCATTCGTGTTTTCTTCTCTTTTACTTCTTCTGGATTTATATCTCAGTGGGTTCAGCACTTCCTGTTGTATCATCAATATAAATAATTTAATTGGAAAAGAAGATTTTCTTTCCTTTATATGGAGCTGAGAGTTTATGGACAGCACTGGGGGAAACATTCTGTTCCAGTGGAAGTGACAAGCAGCAAGAGTGCTGTCCCGCCAGTCCATTCTCTAGACTAATGCCGCGTACACACGAGCGGACTTTACGGCAGACTTTGCCCGGCGGACGGGATTTCGTCAGACAATTCGATAGTGTGTGGGCTCCAGCGGACTTTGTTTTCTCAAAAGTTGGACGGACTTAGATTTGAAACATGTTTTAAATCTATCCGACGGACTCGAGTCCGATCGAAAAGTCCGCTAGTCTGTATGCTAGTCCGACGGACAAAAAGCCACGCTAGGGCAGCTATTGGCTACTGGCTATCAACTTCCTTGTTTTAGTCCAGTGTACGTCATCACGTACAAATTCAACGGACTTTGGTGGATTGTGTGTAGGCAAGTCCGTTCATTCGGAAAGTCCGTCATAAAGTCCGTCAAAGTCCGCCGGGCAAAGTCTGCCGTAAAGTCCGCTCGTGTGTACGCGGCATTATACTAATATGAATATGGGAGGATTGGGTCGGATCCTGTGACTGCTGTGGTGGAGGACTGGGTCGGTTCTTGTGACTGCTCAGGTGGAGGATGGGGTTGGTTCTTGTGACTGCTCAGGTGTGAGACTAGGTTAGATGTTGTGACTACTCAGGTGGAGGACTGGGTCGGTTCTTGTGACTACACATGTGGAGCACTGGGTTGGTTCTTATGACTGCTCAGGTGGGGGACTGGGTTGGTTCTTGTGACTGCCCAGGTGGGGGACTGGGTTGGTTCTTGTGACTACTTAGGTGGAGGACTGGGTCGGTTCTTGTAACTGCACAGGTGGGGCACTGGGTTGGTTCTTGTGGAGGACTGGGTCGGTTCTTGTGAATGCTCAGGTGGAGGATGGGGTTGGTTCTTGTGACTGCTCAGGTGTGGGACTGGGTTAGATGTTGTGACTACTCAGGTGGAGGACTCGGTTGATTCTTGTGACTGCTCAGGTGGAGGACTCGGTTGGTTCTTGTGACTGCTCAGGTGGAGGATTGGGTTGGTTCTTGTACTCAGGTGGGGGACTGGGTCAGATTTTGTGACTGCTCAGGTGGAAGACTGGGTCGGTTCTTGTAACTGCACATGTGGAGCACTGGGTTGGTTCTTATGACTGCTCAGGTGGAGGACTGGGTCGGTTCTTATGACTGCACATGTGGAGCACTGGGTTGGTTCTTATGACTGCTCAGGTGGAGGACTGGGTCGGTTCTTATGACTGCTCAGGTGGAGGACTGGGTTGGTTCTTGTGACTGCTCAGGTGGAGGACTGGGTTGGTTCTTATGACTGCTCAGGTGGAGGACTGGGTTGGTTCTTATGACTGCTCAGGTGGAGGACTGGGTTGGTTCTTATGACTGCACATGTGGAGCACTGGGTTGGTTCTTATGACTGCTCAGGTGGAGGACTGGGTCGGTTCTTATGACTGCTCAGGTGGAGGACTGGGTTGGTTCTTGTGACTGCTCAGGTGGAGGACTGGGTTGGTTCTTATGACTGCTCAGGTGGAGGACTGGGTTGGTTCTTGTGACTGCTCAGGTGGAGGACTGGGTTGGTTCTTGTGACTGCTCAGGTGGAGGACTGGGTTGGTTCTTGTGACTGCTCAGGTGGAGGACTGGGTTGGTTCTTATGACTGCTCAGGTGGAGGACTGGGTTGGTTCTTGTGACTGCTCAGGTGGAGGACTGGGTT